>NW_027491335.1:1137500-1737500 GCF_021521415.1 Bidens hawaiensis | reverse complement strand
TCTGAGGATGATTCTTCGGAAGATACGTCTGTGAAGGCTCCGGAAGACCCGTCCGCTTCAAACCCTTAGGATAGATTTACTATTTCTATAACTTGTAAAAAGTTTTCTTTCCTTCTTGTAATGTTTTTTGGATCATTAATGAAGAATATTTCTTTTGACTTCTTGTGATCTTTTTACTACTTTTAATACCTTCTGAGAGGAATTTTCTGAATCCTTCAATTTGTTGAAATATTTGAAAGTTTTGGATAACTATAGTGACGTGGCGGAGAGAGAAACTTCTTGAGGGTAACTGACAGGACGTATATGACGCTGCCGACAGTCTGTTTTCATTATCTTGAATTTCCCGTCTGACGTGTCAGTCGTCTGTCGGTCCGCGGTTTCTCTCTCCTCTAGCGCTTTATGGATCGCATTAATTGCGATGAGTATAAATATGGCCCTTGTATCTTCTATTTGCTCTTTATCACTTTCAGATTTCTTTTCTTTCAAACGTTTGAAGTTTTTCATTTTTATTTGATATTTCTTCCTCATCCTGTGATTTTCTTGATCTTTGTGGAGTTAAAATGGCTAAAGAGAAGAAGAGTACCCCTACTATCGACGAGGTTGCCGTTTGTCTTAAAGAAGAAGACTATAATGATGTTGTCAATGTTTATGGGTTGACGACGGAGTGGGAACCAGAACTTCCTGCTAGTGGTTCTATTGCTACTAGTCCGCCTTCAAAGAAAATAGCTGTATACATAGACCACTTTACAACATGGAACTTCCGGATTCCGATTACCAAATTTGTCCAATCGGTCTTGACAACTTATAGGATTCATCTTTCCCAGATTCATCCCTTCGGGATGTTGAGGATTCGACACTTCGAATTCTGTTGCCAGACCCACGACCTTGAACCGACTGTTGGCATGTTCGCCGTTTTTTACAAGATGACCTTCCGTGACGGATGGTACAGCTTCGCGACTATGGAGAAGAGGGTTATAGGCACGGAATGGCTCCGTAGCCTCAATGGCTGGAAACCTAAATTTTTCTGGATCCGAGAGGATGCTATTCCTTTCGCGATGATAAACGGAAGGCGAAAGAGGCTATGCCAGTGGTTGTGGCCTCCGCCCATGAAGATCAGGCATGGTATCAAACGCTGATCTCCACACCGACTCCCATGAGCCCAATCCACGAAGGGGCAACGGTGAGTGCGAGGATGAGCCGATTGTGGCCATTTCCAACTCTGGAACCGTACTACGAGGAGACCGACAAGAGTAAGTTTGTTGTTGTCTCTGTTCTGTCATTAAGAATTTTCTAATCTGTTTTCTTGCGAAGGTTCCGCCTTTAGCACTTTGTTGGATCGCAAGGGGGGAATGATGGTGCGCCGCCTAATCGATAAAAGGGATGTGTCCTTTCTTGAGCGCACTCGTTCTAATTTCGTGTTTCCCACAGCTTTCCGCCCGGAACCAAAAGTTTCCGAGGCGATGTATGCCAAAGGTGAGGCATATGTTAAAGAATGCATCCAGAAAGGTGAGGGTGCTTTGAAACCCAAACCTGTGACTGCTATTAGTTCTAGCGGAGTGATTGTGCTCTTCTCGTCTAGCGAGGAGTCGTCACTGTCAGGAGAAATATGCTCGATTGATGTTAACAAAATTATGGGCTCAACTGCAGGTCTCACTCGTCAACTAGCTACGACTATTCAATCAACAGGCCCAGATGATGCTGATACCACTACAGAAGTCGAGGGTCCGGGACCCTGATGATATTACTGCTGAGGGTAAACGCTCGGCCGTTGATGCGGGCGCCTCCAAGGCGGCGGGTAAGCGAAAAATTCATCCTGTAAAGGATGTTCCCAAGAAGAAGAAGTCAAAAAAGATTAAACCTTCCGCCTTGGAAGCACGATTGGAACAACTTGATGCGGAGGACCCTTCGCTGGGTATGCAAAGTTCCTACTTCCCTTTTCTCTTTATTTATTGTGATGTTAAATCATTGTTAGTGTTTTTCAGTGAACCTGGATAATCTTTCCGAGGGTATTTCCGGATTGAAAAGTTCACATCTTCGTTCGCCACCGCCGCCTCCTAATACTGCTGAGGATCCGGTTGTTGTGACGGACGACTCTCCGTTGAAGAATAAGGAGGCGGACACCGCTGTTCACGCTAAGGTGTCACCTTCGTACAATGTACACCAATTCAGGGATCAAGGGGGCATAAGCACGTTCCCCTATTCTTCCCGAACCTCCCTTACTCCTGAGAAGGAGGACCCCACCCCTCATCAACCTAACTGGTCCTTACGTCGGGATTCGACATTCCGTAACGTGGACACATGTTTTGAATTTCTGGGGGAGTGTCTCCCGCACGGTGAAAAGGAGAGGCGTCGTCTTAGTGTGCGCCAAGAGTTGCTGAACTCTCATTCTTACTATTTGGCGAACACTATTTCCACCACCCATGAAATAACCAGGGACTGGTTGACGATGAATGAGCAATGAGACGAGCTAGCGGCCTCCGCTTCCGATGCCAAAGAAGAAGCCCTTAAAGCCATGAATGAAGCTAGGGAAAGTAGCCGGGCCCTGAAGGCGGAAGAAACTGCTCGGTCTGTTGCCGAGGAAGCCAAGGTCACTCTCCAGAAACAGCTGGATGAACAGTCTAAGATGATGGCTGAACAAGCCAAGTTGTTGGAGACCCTTCGGGCTGAGTCGGCGGCCAAAGACAAGCGTTTGGCTGACCTTAATGCCAGAAACCGTTACCAAGCCTTAGAATGTGCCAAACACAAAATGGAATTTATTCAGGCCAAGGCAGATCAAAAATGGCTGTTGGCGGAGGCTATTCCCAAGGTATGTGTCTCATTCTTATCATAAATATTCCCAGTATTTTTAGAGTTACTTATGTGTAACTGTCTTATCAGGTCACTACCGATGTACGGGCTAGTGACGAACTTGGGAATTGTGTTGCTATCCTCCTCAAAGCTTCGAAGCAAGCTGGTCGCCAACTGGGCTTTAAAGAAGGTTATCAGTTTGGTTCCACTTCCAAGCTTCCTGAGGAGTATGTTTTGGCTGGTCAGGATACTGTTGCCATTCTTAAACAGAAATCAAAGGACTTTGATTCTTTGAAATTTTCGTTGGCGGACCAGATATCCGAACTTGCTAACGAAGAGGATAGCATTCAACGACTAAAGACTCTTCTTGAACTTGATAGAAGTAATGAACAAGAAGAAGAAGACCATGCTGAAGATGCTGGAGGTAACGATGCGGAACACAAAGATGTCACGCCATAGATAGAATTTTCTTTTTTCTTGTAACTTGATCTTTTGTTGTAATCCCATTTGTGTATATAAAGAAGTTTTAATTTTGCATCCGTTACACTTTGTTTATTTTGTCATATTATAAGTGTTTAGTAGGATCTTCTTTGTATGCCAATAAAGGATTACGTAATAATACAAGTCTCAAATGACTGAAATGAAAATTTTCATAACTAGGGCATAAGCCAACTTACAAGAAATGAAATTACAAATGTTATGAACTTCTAGTTAGGCGCGCAGGCCAAAAGATAAACATACTAAATGTAGCATTTTCTCAGTTGGGCCCCATTCCAAGTTCTAGGGACATCTGTCCCGTCCAACCTTTCTAGTTTATATGCACCTTTAGACAGAACTTTCTGGATTCTATAAGGTCCTTCCCATGTAGGGGCCAACTTGCCCGGAGGCTTCGTTACTGCGGAAGACATAATCTCCCGCATCGAATTCACATCTTTGAACCCGTGAGTCATAATACTTTTGCAATTGTCGTTTGTAATTATGCTCGCGGATCGATGCCATTTCCCTCCTTTCTTCGAGGAGGTCGAGGTTCATCCGGAGCTCATGATCGTTATCTTCAATCATAAGGACTCTGGCGGATGGGATACCAATCTCGGCGGGAATCATGGCTTCTGTGCCATATGTTAAACTGAAGGGGGTTTCGGAATTGTTGGAATTCCTTTGAGTGCGGAAGGCCCATAGTACATGGGGCAGTTCGTCCACCCATCCCGTTCGTTTTGTTCCCAGCCTCATTTTGATTCCTTCTTTAATCATCCGATTTGTTCTTTCGACTTGACCATTCGCTTGCGGGTGGGCTACAGAGGTGAAGATTTGAGAAATGTGTAACTCTTTTAACCATTCTTGCAACCCCCTGTCCGTGAATTGTGTCCCGTTGTCACTAACGAGCTCTAGAGGGAGGCCGAAACGGCATATGATGAATTCCCACAAGAATTTTTTAACACTCGTTGCTGTTATAGAAGCAACTGGTTTGGCCTCCACACATTTTGAAAAGTAGTCGATGGCTACTATCAGTAACTTGATACGTCTGGGAGCTTCAAGGAAAGGTCCCATTATGTCAACTGCCCATTTCTGGAACGACCAAGCTGAAGTGACTGGGACTAACTCGTTTTTTTGTCGAAGCGTGTTAGGAGCATGGCGTTGACATGAATCACACTTTCTGATTTCATGTACAGCATCCATATGCATCCCCGACCAGTAATACCCGGCATTCATTATCTTTGCTACAACCATCCGCGGACCCGCGTGAAGACTACAAATGCCTTCATGAACCTCTCTGATTAAGTAATTCACGTCCTCGGCACCCACACATCAAAGTAGTGGTCCGAGGAAAGAACGTCGGTACAAAATACCATCAAGAGTATGATAGTTTAAGGCTTTGTGCTTTATCTTCCGGGCCGTTTCTTTTCCTTCCAGAAGTGCTCCAGATGACAACTATGCCATAATGGGTGTCATCCAGGATTCTACTCCTATTTGGATCACTAAAACCTGATGTTGCGGAACAGACGGGCGATCTAATACGTCAATGCGGATGTCCTTGGCGAAATGTTCGAAGTTCGTTGAAGCCAATTTACTGAGAGCATCCGCTGATTTGTTTTCACTTCTCTTTATATGAATGACTTTGCAAGAAGAGAACTGAAGCATCAAATCCTTTGCCTGTGACACATATGAAGCCATGATAGCGTTTTTTGTTTCGTATGTACCATTGATCTGTCCCGCAATCAACATGGAATCCACCCGGGCTTCTAAATGTTTAACCCCAAGCTTTTTGGCTATCCGCAAGCCTGCCAAGAAAGCTTCATATTCTGCCTCGTTGTTGGTACTTTTGAAGTCCAGCTTTATGGCATATGTAAACTCATGGCCTTCGGGATTGACCAGCCTTAGGCCTGCGCCACATCCCTCGTTGCTTGAAGTTCCATCCGTGAATAAGGACCAAATTTGTCCTAATTTTGGAGGTGCTTGGGGTTGTTGCCCGATTAAACATTCTTTTTCTTTGTGATGCGGAACTTCTGTCACGAAGTCCGCCAACACCTGCCCTTTGATTGCTGGCCTAGGTTTGTATTCTATTGCATGTTCACCTAGTTCGATGGCCCATTTGGCCAGTCGGCCAGATAATTCGGGCTTACTGAGAACATTTTTGAGCTTGTATCCGGTGAAAACATTGATGGGGTGCCCTTGAAAGTATCTGCGGAGGCGTTGGGCAGCATAGACCAGTGCTAAAACAAGTTTTTCAAGCATGGAGTATCTTGTTTCCGGGTCCGATAATGTTCTGCTGACGTAGTAGATAGGTGTTTGAATATTCTTTCGATCTGTCAGGAGGACGGCCCCAATGGCGATGTCTGACGCTGATAGGTATAATGTTAAAGGTTCCCCCGCACAGGGTGCTGTTAATGTGGGCAGCTCCATCAAACATTTTTTAACCTCCAAAAAAGCTTGTTCTGCTTCCGCAGTCCAATTGAAATGTGCTTTCTTAAGGCAATTTCTTAGTGTTGAGATAAATGGGTGAGATTTGGCTGCATGGTTTGCCAAGAATCGATTCAAAGCAACCAAACGCCCATTGAGTGTCTGAACTTCCTTGAGGGAGGACGGGGAAGGCATGCGGGCTATAGCTTGAACTTTGTTTGGATTAGCTTTGAAGCCCGCATTCGTGACAATCACTCCCAGAAATTTTCCCTCTTCCATTCCGAATGAACACTTGGCTGGATTTAGCTTCATGTTAATACCTTTCAATGTTTCGAAAGTCTCTTCAATATCTCTCAGCATCTGATCTTCCTCAACACTTTTGATTACAAGATCGTCCATATACACCTCTAAGTTTCGACCAATTTGTCCTTTAAATGTTTGTTGGTACATGTTTGTCAGTAGTTCATAGTCTAGTATTTGTTATCGAGTCTGTAATATAGTTAATGGTTTGTTTATGTTTTGTTTTGTAAACTAGCGAAGTTATCAGCAAGTTCGCTATGGCGAACTTGCTGATTTAGCGAGGTTACTGACAACTTCGCCAGTGGCGAAGTTGTCGTGTTTAAATACACTGTTTCAGCCGAAACAGAAGAGGACGTGAGTTAGGGTTTTTGGTTACGCTTTGTTTCGTTTTGTTCTCTGTAACAGTGACTTACTGTCACGTGTTTAGTTATTCAATATAACGTGTTTACCTTATAGCTCGTGTTCATTGTTCGTGTATTCAATCTCTACAATATCTACACTCGTACCTATATACGCAGGGATTCCGCACCTGCGTTGTTAGAGATTTCCCGTGTACGATCCGCGTTCAGGAACCTACAATTGGTATCAGAGCCATCGGCTCGATTGTGAGGTTCGGGATTTCACGCGGGTGTAGATTTCGTTTCATTTCGGGTGTTACCGGGACGAGTTTTTGGTGTGTTTATTCATTCTAGCTACCTACCAGTGTGTTTAAGCCTTTAAACCTTCAAAATTCTCGTTAAAATCCGAGTTTCAGATCTGAACTGTTCTTCGCGTTCATCGGGCGAAGTTGCTGAATTCAGGCGAAGTTGCCGTCACTGGAGATTAGGGTTTCGGCGAAGATATAAGGATTAGCGAAGTTAACCACAACTTCGCTTACCTCATAAGTTCGCCAAAGCGAAGTTATCCGTAACTTCGCTTACCACCCAACTTCGCTTACATCCTAAGTTCGCTCATTCTAAGCGAAGTTATTCTTAACTTCGCCAAGTCAAGCGAATTTAAGATCCAGCGAAGTTCTTGTTCAGCGAAGTTAACTTCCAGCGAAGTTATTCTTAACTTCGCCATCTGAGCTGTTTTAATATTTTTTTGTGTGTTTTTCAGGTTTTTCAGGTTTTCGCAAGGATGTCCGCGATTAACATCTCAGATTTAGTCAAGATGGAGGTAGAGGCGGGGTCAGCCACTAAGGCCCCGAGGTTGATGAAGGGAACGGACTTCGTGGCATGGAAGGACAGGTTCATCCAGTATATCAAATATCAGGACGCCAAGATGTGGGTGTGCATGCAGGATGGATATGTACCTCCAACCATGCAATACGAAGGACGTGATGTGGTGAAGAAGTACAGTAAGATGGATGACGAGGAGAAGAAAATGTATGAGGCTGAGAGTAAGGCCCATGCTGCTATTACTATGGCACTACCTCAAGAAGTTCTTCATACATTCCGAAAGTACACTTCTGCAAGAGAGCTCTGGGATGCTCTGGAAAACAGATTCGAGGGGAACGTGGGTATACGTGCCTCAAAAATTAAACTTTTAAAAACCCAATTCTCCGTCTTCAAATATTTGAAGAATGAATCCTTAGATGATATTATCACCCGATACTATCACTTAATGACAGAGCTTAGCAACTATTCAATTGCCTATCGAGAGGAGGAGATCGTTGAAAAGCTTCTAGATGCTCTCCCACCGAAGTGGGAAATGTATACCGTGTTAATGAGGGAAGACAAAGACTTTCCTAACTGTGACTTAGAAACTGCAGTGAACAAGCTCAGAACGTATGAGCTAAATATGGTTCGAAAGGAGACACCCACAGACCAGATACAAGACCCTGGTATGTATGGTGCTAAAGTTAACTCAGGCTCAAGTTCAAGGCCTGAATCTGCTGCATTTTATTCGAAGGGGGAGTCAGGTTCTGACTCTGCACATGAAGGAAATGTTTCTGTGAACTCAAATGGGGACGTATGTTTTGTTGCTGGAGGATCTAGTGCTTCAAAGCCTCAATCCTCTACAAGTGGTTATTCAGCTGGTCCCACAAGCAATAATTACACCAAGATGCCTATGAGTGTAAAATCTGCTGAAGAGCAGTTTGCAGTCTACGCTTCATTTATTGCTTCATACGAGAATTATATCCAGGGGAAGATTGTGGACCCTGCCGTTCTTGATGAGGATTATGACCAGATTGATGCTGACGATTTGGAAGAAATGGATTTGCAATGGCAAATGGCAATGATCGTGAGACGGGTAAAACGTTTTATGAACAAAACAGGAAGAAAGTTTGTTGGTGGTAGGCCTGGATTTGACAAATCAAAAGTAAGGTGCTACAATTGTCAACAGTTCGGGCACTTTGCTAGGGAATGTAGGAATGAGAGAGTTGAACGGGGACAAGTTAGGCCTAACCAACACTCTGGAATTAACCGCGAGATCAATGCCATGTTAACTAGAGAGGCAGGAGAATACAACTGGAACCAACACTCAAGTGGTTTGGGTGAACAAGCACACATGGCTGAGACTGAAGCTGTAGAAGTTGAGAAGGTTGATGGAGAGAAGAAAGCAAATGAAGAAGAAACTGCTTTCATGGCGAACGATCAGGATGGTAGATCCAAGGTATGTCCCAAAATTATTTGTGCTAATTGTGAAAATTTGACTGAGCAACTAACCAATATAACTGATCAGTATGTCAAATTAGATGCTGAGTTTAAAACTGTTAAAGAAGATCACCATTTCATTAAAGCAAGAGAAAACAGTTATAAAGTTAAGATAAAGGCTTGTGAAAAAGACATTAAAAGTCTTAAAACTAAACTTGCTGAGAAAATAGAAATTATTGATCTTAGTTATGAGGTTTTGGAAGAAAAGACAAAATTGATTGCTGATAGAGATAAACAGATTGCTGACCACCAGGTAAAGGTGGTGGAACTGAACCGCAAACTTGAGCAGTTCAGAAACTCCTCGGCTATCCTTGATCACCTTGTGAGTGATCCAAGTACCTCTGCAAAGAGGGCAGGAATCGGATACCACGAGGTTCCACCACCCTTTAACCATAATTACACTTATAATCCAAGTGTTCAGAAATCTGTTGATTTTGAGATTGCTCAGTCAACCCCAATTAGAATTACTAGTGTCAAACCAAGTGTTAGCTGTGGCGAAACAAGTTCGCCTGTTTCTAGTGTGAATATTTCTGTATCAAGTCCAGTCTCATCAGATTCGGATATGTTGTCCGAATCTGGTCAGACAAAAGAAAAGGTAGAATTACCCACCAGTGGAGATAATGATAAAGTTTCTAAAAAGAGTTCTCCACTCAATCCGTACGTCCCACCTTATGTGAGACGAACGGCTGGTAATACTACCTCTACATCCAAACCAACATTTGACAAGAAAATGGAGAGTAGATGTTGCTTTAGATGTAACAGGTTAGGACATCTTGTTGCAGATTGTCCTTTGAAACCGAGATTTAGAGATGTGAAGCCAAATAAAAATGAGAATAAGCGTCATTTTATTCCAGCTAAAAATGAAAACTTTAAAAATTGCCAAAATGTAACGAATTCAAGTTTTCATAAAAACCAACCTCATTTTTACAACCAAACCACAAGAAATAACACTTTCTATTCTCAAAGGTTTGGAAGGCATTACACTCAATCTGCAGGGAGATTCCCTAACAGGACGTACAGAAATTATCCTGACGCTAACTTGAGAAAGCCAGGGTACGGGATGTATCGATCCAAGACCAACTGGTCTTGGGTCCCAAGATTCTAACTCATTGTTTTAATGTGCAGGAACAGTTGAACAGGGCTGCCAACAATCTTTGGATTGTAGATAGCGGCTGTTCCCGGCACATGACTGGCAACAAACACTTGTTGCAAGATTTAAAACCTGTTCAGGGAGCTAGAGTTAGTTTTGCTGGTGAAAGCGGAGGAAGAATAACTGGGAGAGGAACAGTGTCGAATGGGAGAATGACACTTGAAAATGTAAATTTTGTGGAGGAATTAAAGCACAATCTGCTGAGTGTGTCGCAGATCTGTGATAAAGAATATACTGTCCATTTCACTAAGAATGAAGCAATTGTATTGAAGCCTGGTTTTCATATACCAGAAGAATGGATAGTAATGAAAGCTCCACGTGAAACGAATACATACGTGATGGATATGAGGTCTACTGAAATGGCCACCAGAGAATCCTGTTTAATGACAAAGGCAAGCGAATCAGAATCAGAGTTATGGCACAGGAGAATGGGACATATTCATCTTCGTAAGATGAACTTCATTGTCAAAAATGGGCTTGTGATGGGTGTTCCCTTAAAGAGTTTTAACTTTGAAGATAAATGCATAGCGTGCAAGAAGGGAAAACAACACAAGAAAAGCCATCTCACCAAGACGATCAACTCAATTGCTGGTACTCTAGAACTACTTCATATGGATCTCTTCGGTCCGGTGAATGTACAAAGTCTAGGCGGTACTTCTTACTGCTTGGTGATAACTGATGATTACTCACGATACTCGTGGGTATATTTTCTGAAAACGAAAGACGAGACGACTCAGATGGTGAAGAATCTAATTACAAAAGTCGAGAACGTCATGAGTAAATCAGTTAAATTCATCAGAAGCGACAATGGGACAGAGTTCAAGAACTTTGAGATGGAAATCTTTTGTCTTCAGAAGGGTATTGAGCATCAATATAGCGCTCCGTATACTCCACAACAGAACGGAGTAGCTGAAAGGAAGAACCGAACGTTGATTGAAGGAGCCAGAACTATGCTGGCCGACTCAAAGCTTCCTGTGATGTTCTGGGCTGAAGCAGTTGCTACAGCCTGCTATGTTCTGAATCGGGTGTTAACCGTTAAGAGACTTGGAAAAACTTGTTACGAGCTTATGCACGGAAGGAAGCCCAACTTGTGTGGTCTTGAACCTTTTGGGTCTCCTTGTTCGATTTTGAAGACTAACTTGAAATTTGGTGAAGTAGCCGATGAGGGAATTCTAGTCGGTTATGTTGTTGGGACTCCCAACAGACGGGTCTTCAATACGACAACTTGCAAGGTGGAGGTGGTTTGTAACACCGACATTACTAGTTATCAACCGCCAAAACCAAGCAATGGACCTGCTGAGCTTTTTGACTATGTTAAACTGTTTAAGTCGTTTAACGTACCTAATTTGGAAATTGCTGAAGAAGACGAAAGAGTTGTGACGAAGATGATATTTGATGAGGAAGAGGAGCTAGTGCAACATCAGATGACAGAAAAATCTCAGCCTTCCACATCAAACCCTATCGATACCCCTGCGGCCTCAACTGAAGATGAGTTTATTAATCCTTTTCACTCTCAGCCTGAAACTACCATAGATGAGATCTCTTCAAACTTGGAAGACAATTTACATGTCGGTGCTGTTCCGACCACGAGAATTCACAAAGATCACCCTTTGGAGAATGTTATAGGTGATGTGTCCTCGGGTGTACAAACCAGAAGTAGCCTGAATGAGCACACCTGTGTTTATTCAAGCATAAAAGAAACAGGTATAATGAATGAATGTTTGTACTCCTGCTTTATAAGCCAAATTGAACCGAAAAATTATCAAATGGCTTTGAAGGACAGCTCGTGGGTCGAAGCTATGCAAGAAGAGTTGGCTCAGTTCGGGAAAATGGAAGTTTGGACTTTGGTCGAAAAACCAAAGAATGTGCACGCTATAGGCACGAAATGGGTGTTCAAGTGCAAGAGAGATGAAAAGGGGATTATTGTGAGAAATAAGGCGAGGCTGGTTGTTAAAGGTTTTAATCAGCAAGAGGGTATTGACTACAATGAGGTTTTCGCTCCTGTTGCCCGGTTAGAAGCGATTCGATTGTTTTTGGCGTTTGCTGCTTTCAAAAAGATGAAGGTGTTTCAGTTGGATGTAAAGAGTGCGTTTCTTAACGGGAAAGTTGACGAGGTTGTGTATGTTGAGCAACCACCGGGTTTTCCTGACCCAGACTTTCCTGATCATGTATACAGGTTGAGCAAGGCGTTATATGGTTTACATCAGGCACCTCGTGCCTGGTATTCAACGTTATCGGACTACTTGCTGGAAAATGGTTTTGAAAGGGGTTTGATCGACAGTACGCTGTTTGTGAAGAGAGAAGGATGTGACTTCTTACTGGTTCAAGTCTACGTGGATGACATCATTTTTGCTGCATCAAGAATATCCATGTGTCAAGATTTTGAGGCTGTCATGAAGAAACGATTCGAGATGAGTGCTATGGGTGAACTAACTTTCTTTCTAGGATTGCAGGTTGATCAGAAGAAAGATGGAATGTTCATTCATCAAACAAAGTATGTTCATGATGTGCTGAAAAGATTCAAGATGGAGGACAGTTCTCCATATGACACTCCAATCTGCGTCAATCACAAATTGGGAGCTGAATCAGATGGTGACGCAGATGTGGACCCTACTCTGTATCGGGCGATAATAGGTTCTTTAATGTATTTAACTGCTTCTAGGCCTGATATAATGTTTTCTGTTTGTCTTTGTGCTCGCTTTCAGGCAAACCCAAAGGAATCTCACATGAAAGGTGTGAAGAGGATTTTGCGGTATCTCAAGGGCAAGCCGAAACTAGGATTGTGGTACCCAAAGGGAGGAGACGTTGAACTGGTGGCATATACTGATTCTGATTATGGAGGTTGTAATCAGAGTCGGAAGTCAACAACAGGAGGCTGTCAGTTTCTTGGAGGAAGATTAGTTTCCTGGCAGTGCAAGAAACAGACATCAGTCGCAATTTCAACTTGCGAAGCTGAATACATGGCAGCATCCAACTGCTGCTCTCAGGTTTTATGGATTCAGCAACAATTGCGCGACTATGGTCTGAATTTCTTACTCACTCCTATTTTAATTGATAACACTGCCGCCATCTCAGTAATTAACAATCCCGTGAAGCACAGTAAAACTAAGCATATTGACATTCGTCATCACTTCATACGGGATTGTGCTGAGAAGAAACTGATCAAGATCGAAAAAGTTGATACACTTGAAAATTTTGCTGACTTGTTTACAAAAGCGTTTGATAAATCCAGATTTCAAAACCTAATTGAACTAAATGGGATGATCAATCCCGAGTAACCATGTCTTTGTTTTTGATTTAAAAAAAAAAAAAAAAAAAAAAAAAAAAAAAAAAAATGAGTCTTTATTGCTTAAAATTAGTCGGTTACCTCGGTTTGATGGACATCTCCTCGGATATGTTTTGGTCCTTGTTTTCGACTTAGGAAATGAGGATAGCCATTAACCGGAAGACTGAAAGTAACTGGGGCAGTGTTGACATGTTTTTCTTTCAGTTGCTGAAAATTAGTCGGTCATTCTTAGTAAGAAGGACACATACTTGCATGTGGTCGGTCCAGCTGATCCAATGGATCTTCAGGATAGCCGTTTACCTGATGACTTTGACATGATTGGGGCAATTGAATTCAAAACTTTATTTTGGGAAATGAAATTACTTTTCAAGTCTATTACTTCGTAAGAAGTTCTTTGCTGTGTTTAAAAGAAAATTGATCCACCCTTGGAAAATGATATGTATACTGACTATGTGTGCCTAACTAGTGAAGTTATTAAGCTTAAAAGGCTTTAGAACAGTCATTGTATGTCATGGTAATTTTAATGGTGCGTAAAAGTGTATGTGATACTAACCTAAATTTACTCGAATTTAATGTGGAAACTCCTTAAGAGTTTTGCATGTCTTCATACACATCTTTTCGAAGGATAGGCAGAAAAGCAACTACCCAGTCATACACGAGCCCGTGAGTGTTCTGATTCCCGTGAAGAAAGCATTTCAAGACACTGCAGTGATCCAGATTCGGGACTTGCAGTAGTTTAGTACTCCGATGAAAACTCTTATGTGTGATTAAAAAAAAAAAAAAAAAAAAAAAAAAAAAAAGAAAAAAAAAAAAAAAAAAAAAAAAAAAAAAAAAAAAAAAAAAAAAATGTACTTATGAGAAGTAGTGACAATAAACACGAGAACCGACACTTCTCAAGATTTCTCAAGTTTGGAGTAAGAAGAAAACGGGAAGCAGACAACGAGTATCTACAAGTTAATCAGACACTTTGGGTCGAAGTCAATTCGGGGTGACTTGGGTATAGCCAAATACGCTTTGAGAATAGATAGAAGGCATCATTACCTCTGAGTTGTTGCCAACTTAAATTTTTGAGCTTAACTGAACCTTAATCCGTATCACAGAAACAATGAAAACCATTTAAGTTATTACATGCTTATAACCTGCTTCTCTATGTCATAATACAGCCAAACACGGATCCAAGTGACAGTCACGTAGTTAGTATGATTCCTGTTAGGATCTTTTCTAAAACATGGTGGTCCCCTGACTAGACTGAAATTTGATCCCTTGTTTCGTAAAATAAGTTTTTCCTATTTTTTAAGTTGTATTAATTTTGACTGGTTACTTGGACATGACCATTTTAGTTATAACTCTTTTTGGAAGCTTCCAAGGTTAAATGACAAATTTTTCAAACTTAAAGGGCTGATTTTGTAGTTACTGGCGAAGTTGTTGAATTTGGCGAAGTTGTTGAATTTGGCGAAGTTGTGCTTAACTTCGCCATGGCGAAGTTATTCGTAACTTCGCCAGACACAACTCCGCCCTATATATGTTCTGTTTCAACACTGTAGCTCTTTCATAAATCTTCCGGCGAACATAAAACCTCAAATCCTTCGGCGATCTTTATACTCAATCGTCTTTTCGATCTTGTGTTTCTTGTTACTATTATTCTTGTGGTATGTGTTATCACTTGTATCTTACCTCTCTCGTTCGTAATAGTTTACCCGGTTCGAGACCTTGGATCGTCGGTCTTTCAAAACCAAGTTTTTCCGACCCTTTGTTACGTGATCATGGACGAGCCTTACGTCTCAAATCCTTTGAAATATGTTGTTCTTCACTTATAAATCATCGATTTTGTCCGAAAATCATCGGACAAAATCGATTGAATCTGAACAGTCGCTGGTTCTGGTTCTGGCGAAGTTAAGGTTTTGGCGAAGTTATCCTCAACTTCGCCAGTGGCTGAAGTTCGCCAATGACGAAGTTGTCCCCAACTTCGCCCTCGGCTTAAGTTCTCCAGTGGCGATGTTAACCGTAACTTCGCCAAGAATTTAACTTCGCCTATTTCAAATGCCTTATCAGTTTTCAGACGAACTTAAGGACGAAGCGAAGTTGTCTCCAACTTCGCCTCACCCTTAACTTCGCCTGTACTGGTTACCTCACAACTTCGCACTTGGTTCTATGCGAACTTGTGGAATACACTACTGCTCTCTAACTTGTCTTGTTTGGTGCAGATATGGCTGCTGTTGGAGGAACTGGTGGTAATGACGGTGATGACCAACGACAATTCTTTCCATCCCACAACCAATATATCACCTTAGATCCAGATGCACGAGGCTTAGATGATTTCAGGGAGATTATCACATTTCTCCAGCGATCAAGGATATTTCATGCTTTAACGACAACACTGCCCATCTCCCTGCCAAACATTGAGGACTTCTGGAAGACAGCTTACCTTGATTGCAGGGCTGAGCCTTCGGTGATACGAGCAACCGTAAATGGCCAAAACATACAATTCTCTTCTGAGGATATACGGTTGGCTCTGCAGTTCGGTGCAGAAACCAGAGATGACCCTACGGAATTCACAGCTCCTTTCCGTGATGGAGCATATTTGAGAATGGGTTATTCGGGTCCGCTGGGGGACTCACAAAGGAGGAAAGGCTTTCTGCTGGACCAATGGCGGTTCTTGATGCATGTGTTGATTGTTTGCATGTCCGGCAGGAAGGGAGGGACAGACGGAATGGGGGCAACGATGCAATCGGCTATGCTTGCGCTGACTTATAATCGCAGATACTCATTTAGTCAGATGATATTCTATGAGATTGATCGCCAAATACGGGCTGCGGCGCGCGAGCGATTCACTATGTATCCGCGCTTCTTGCAGATGATTATCAATCACATTGCTCCGTCTCTACCGCAAAGGCGCCCGATACGATTCGTTGAGTGTGTCACTAAGCGTATCTTCGCTCAGTGCAGGACGTCAAGCGCTCGGAGCAACCCTGAGCGTCGTCCCAGGCATACTCCTCTTTTCGGGTATCTAATTAACCCAGAGTATGTCCATGCAGGCGGGGATGAGTTCAGGGATCCCCAACCACATCAGGCGGCAGCACCTCATGCTGTATCAGCTGCGCCTGTTGTCACTTCTGCTGCTGTGCCAGCTACTTCATCGCAGGCTGTGTCTGCTGCTGCAAACATTGATCTGGATGCTGCCTTCAGTGGACACGGTCTGTTCGATATGGATCTCTCGGGTTCTCAGATTTTGGGTACTACCTCAGCGGCTACTTCGGTAGCTGAAACCGAGCTGGAAGAAACATTTGCTGAGGCCAGACGGTTGTTGGTGACTCGGGAGAGGATATCGGGTAAGCGGCCGAGGGCTGTGGATGAGGATGAAGATGATGAAGATGAGGAAGAGGCAGTCCGACTTGTGCTGAAACGCTCACGTCGAGAACGACAAGGTATGGCCACTGGAGCGGGGGAGACTTCAAGGTTCGTACGATTTGCTCCGCCTGCCTTGTCAGGTATGTCTCTATTGCCTACTACTGCACAGGTTACTACGGTCGAGGCGTCGGCACCAGCAGTTGTGTCGCTACCACCCCAACTGGTTGATCCCCCGGTGGTAGTTGCACGCTTCGTCGACTCAACAATTACAACAACTGCAGGGTTACCTAGTGTACCACCTGCGGTCACTTCAGCTGCTACTTTTCCACCAACTCCAACGCCTGCTTCAGACTCTGAACGGATTGCTTCGCTGGAGCGTATTGTTGCTGTACAATCGAAGACCATTGACCGCCTGGTGGAAGCCAATCAAATCCAAGCCGCCCTCCTGGTAGAACACGGACGAACTATCGATGCCTTCAAGGAATTCTTGGCATCTCAGGGGGAGACGACTTGCAGGGGCGATGAGTTGAGGACAAAGAGACGACAAGATCATGACGATGATCCCAATGCACCTTCGGGTGCAGGTGGTGAGCTGCCAAGAACCTCTCAGGATCTTGGGGCTTCCACAGCTGAGGGGGAGTCAACTGATGCAGCGGGTGATGATGTTGTGGATGTTGATGACGATGCTGATGTTGAAGACGTCATCGATGCTTTGAAGGAGTTAGATGAGGAGGAGGTTGATGACTTTGTGAATGATGATGACGATGATGTGTTGCCCGTGGAGGAAATTGAAAGGATTGGAGAAAATATTGATGTGGTGAATGTGTTGGAAGAAGGAGAGATCGTGGATGACGCAGTGGAACATGAGATTCCAGCTGTTGAAAGAGCAGATTTGGGAGATGAGAATGTGGTAGATGATACGGTATGGGAGGAGCAACCAAATTGGAAAGAAGGGTGTGCTCAATGGTTTGTTAAAACTAAGAAGCCTGCAGTGCCAACAATGTTTAGAAAGACGTATAATATAAAGGGCTATGCAGAGTCGAAGAAAGGTATTATATGCTGGTTGTACGACAAAGAGTTGAAATTATTTGTGATCAAAAGGTACGACGGCATTCAATACTTTAAAAGATTATTGAGATCTCTAAACTCCCTACCGGAATGCGAGGTGAAAGAGTTAGCAAGACTGGGGCTAATTAACAGAAGTAACGATAATATGGCGAGAATTATTGAAAAGATCGTCTGGAAAGAAGCCATCAAAGACAAAAAGTTTGAACTGCTAAAGCCTCAGAAAGGAAGATTGATAGAAGATAAAGATAGGGGAATGAGGGCTGACGGAAAACCATGGATGGTTATGAAGTATAAACCAGTCCGACATCTGAAGGAAGTACCAATGAGAGTCATGCCCAAGAATGTCCTAACAGATCTGAAATGGTGGTATGTGGATTGCGAGACAGCTGAGGCGGTTATGGAAGATGAGGACGAACAAGAAGTTCTTCGGGTTTATGACCCGATGCATCTTGTTAATCTATCGCAGGCTGATCTGGAAGTGCTGAACAACAAGAAGATCTTCTACATTCCTGCTTGGAAGGATCAAGCGAGGAAATATCAAGGAGTTGTGTCGGTTTGTGTGAGAGAAGGGGCGCACGCGTGAAAGTGCAAGATTACAAGACTCAGAGATCAAGATATGAAGCTACTGCCAAGGGGGAGTCTGTTGGTACATGTTTGTCAGTAGTTCATAGTCTAGTATTTGTTATCGAGTCTGTAATATAGTTAATGGTTTGTTTATGTTTTGTTTTGTAAACTAGCGAAGTTATCAGCAAGTTCGCTATGGCGAACTTGCTGATTTAGCGAGGTTACTGACAACTTCGCCAGTGGCGAAGTTGTCGTGTTTAAATACACTGTTTCAGCCGAAACAGAAGAGGACGTGAGTTAGGGTTTTTGGTTACGCTTTGTTTCGTTTTGTTCTCTGTAACAGTGACTTACTGTCACGTGTTTAGTTATTCAATATAACGTGTTTACCTTATAGCTCGTGTTCATTGTTCGTGTATTCAATCTCTACAATATCTACACTCGTACCTATATACGCAGGGATTCCGCACCTGCGTTGTTAGAGATTTCCCGTGTACGATCCGCGTTCAGGAACCTACAATGTTGTGTCCATCAATCGTTGATACGTGGCTCCCGTATTTTTTAGTCCGAAAGGCATCATTTTGTAACAAAAGGTGCCTTGATCGGTACTAAATGCTACTTTGTCCTCATCACCCGCTGCCATGCGGATCTGATGGTAGCCTTTGTAAGCATCTAAGAAGCACTTGAATTTGAATGGTGCCACAGCATCAACTTTGAGATCTATTTCGGGTAAAGGATAACAATCCTTGGGACATGCTTTATTTAGGTCCTTGAAATCGATACACATTCTCCATGCCCCATTGCTTTTGGGGACGATAACTGGGTTGGCGACCCAAGTTTGGTAACGAATTGGACGAATGATTCCTGCCTGCAAGAGGTCCTGGACTTGTTCATTCATTGCTTTTGTTTGTTCCGGACCCATCTTACGTTGTTTTTGAACAATTGGCGCAAACAACGGGTTTACCCTTAGTTTATGTTCCGCAATGTTCCGCGGGACACCCGTCATATCCGCAGGTTGCCATGCGAAAACACCGACATTCTTTGATAATAACTGTTTCAAGAAAGTCCGCACTATCTCGGAGATAGCAGGTCCAATTGTTACAGTTTGATCAGGGAAATCTTTGTTCAAGACCCACTTTTCCGGTTCAGTTCTCAAAGCTTGTTTTGGAATCTTGCTTGGTTTTGAACTCGCGGTTGCAAAGCAGTGCCTGTTAACATGAATTATTGCGATGCCAGTACAAGTTGGGACTCCTACTGCACCGTGTGTTGTGGACGGATGAGCATTGAAATCACCAATCGCTTCTCGTCCAAGGATAATATCATGTCTTGATGTTGCTGGCAAAACCAGAAATTCGACCTCCTCGGTCCTCGAATGAATTCCATCACTCAGGGTGACTGGGAATGAAATTACACCCCGAGGATGCATTATTTCTCCTTCGAATCCCGACACTGGAGCGTGGATGGGTTTCAGTCTTTCTTTATCTTCTTCGTCAAGAAGACGTAATGAGAACGATAGTGTCCGAAGAGAGCAGTGATGATCAGGGGTTCTTATTGTTCGGGCCTCCTTTAATTCGAGGGAAGATCACTGGTTCATTCTTCCACTCTTAATCATCAGATTTTTTTTCTCTTATTCCCTGTATGAAACTCTCCTTGTATCATATGAACATTCAAATCTTTAATTTGTTTCTTACTCGGGCCTTGGATGTCCCGAACAGGTGTTTTTCCATTGTCTGATTTTCCATTTTTTACCAAGTGTTTGAGTTTTTCAGATTTCACAGCCGTCTCAATTTCATTTTTCAATGTTCTACATTCATTTGTATTATGACCAATGTCGTCATGATACGAACAGTTCTTAGTAGTATCCAAGAATGATCTTCTTGTTAATGGTTGTGGCTTTCTAAATTTTATATTCTCTGTGGTGAGAATTTCAGCGAGAGTCTCTGAAAGAGGAGTCCAATTGTTGGGACCTCGGTTTACAGGTCCCGCTTTGTTCTTGCTGTCTATGAGGGATCTTGCGTCAAATGGTTTTGACGCTTCCGCACTTGGCTGAAGCCTTGACCAAATAGGGCCTTTCGTCTGTCTATTAGATCTCGGATTCTGAAACTCAACTTTAAATTTTTGTTTCGTGTTACCATTCCTCAATGTTTTCTCAGTATTAGCATACACCTTTGCCGCAGTCATTAGGTCGTCCCATTCTTTTGGCATTCCATCTCTGCCCGTAAGCGTGCGGACTAAATTGTCACATTTGACGTTTTTGCGGAAGGCACCACGAAGCATGTCTTTACTGATTCCACCGATGTTCAAACTTTCGTCATTAAACCTGGTGATAAAATCTTCTATGGACTCGTTATCGCGGCGGACAACATCCAAAATTTCTGATTGGTCTCGCGTATGTTTTTTCTGTTGACTGAAGTGTTGGGAAAATTTTTTCACCAGATCGTCCCAACTAGAAATTTCACCGTTGGGTAACTTTTCAAACCATTCTCTTGCTGCCCCTGTTAGTGTCAATGCGAACATGTGACACCAATAAGGCAGCGTCCAACCACTAACACCACCTACCGCAATAAAGTTTTGGAGATGATCACTTGGATTAGTCATACCATTATACTTACCCACCGATGTAGGTATCTTAGCATTAACGGGAAAGGGTGCTGTGGCAATACTTGCTATGAACTTTGATTTTTCAGCGAAGGTCGCGGGGCGGTATGGTTTAGTAAAGTCTCGTTCCACATTGCTATGGTATTCGGTATGGCGGACTATGTCATGCGGACGGCTGCTTTTTGCCTGAGAACTCATCCTACTGTCTCCGGTATACATACAATAGTCTCCCGGGGTGGTAGGATGAATCGTAACCGTCAAACTCATCTAAATAAGATGGCATCCGCATATTTATGCGAGGATGAGGACGTAGCCTCGAAAGTTCGCCAAACTCTAGTTCCGTCTGTTGACTGTTACGGGTTTGACTTCCTCGCACTGTTGGTGGAGGAGAAGGAGATCCCCTAGGGGATTCCTTATAATCCAACGTGCGGGCGTGAAGTTGCTCGTTACGTTTTCTACGCTCGTATTCAGCCACCAAACTTTGTTGCTGCACATGGAGCCACTCTTCAGGAGTCAAGGCTCCTCTGGATCTGGAATTACGTCTATGAGATCTCGCCACGTCAGAGTCACCTGAATCATTTTCTATATCCAACACTGACCACTTTCGGAGAGTTTCTTCCGTAATCCGTCTGAGATTACCCAAATTAGAACCTTCCGGTGCCGAGGTCCGTCCCATATTTGGGGGGTTGGTACCGGTTGGTGCTGTGACGTTCTCTAGGGTAAAACTCCCATGTGTTACGTCAATGTTCCGTGACCCTGGAGCTGTGACTCGCTCAAGAGTACGGCCACTTGGAGTCGTGATGCGTGCAAAAACACTAAGACCCGGAGGTGCTTCTGTGTTAGTTACACGTGACTCAGTTGCAGGGGTTCTCGTCGGCCCTTCAGGAAGTTTACTCATATCAAACTAACCAAAAAACCAACGAAAACTATAGCTGTTCTAACACAAATCACGGATGGCGCCAATGAAGAAACACGGATCCGCTCCCGGGTATGGGTCCTGGATCCAGTGAGTCCACAGGGTACAATACGATAATTACTACCACGATTTGAGTAAGGCTTCCTAAAGTCCAGTGACCGGAACCTGCAAAACAGACACCGTGAGTCTCGTTACAGGAAGGACAAGAGGGGGGTCTTCCTGTAACCACCCTCCGGCGTGAGAATCAGTAACGTTCGTAATGAAGAAAGTACTGATGTATAAAGACTAAGTGTATTCAGAATATATGTGAGTGAATGAATGAATACCTCATATCGTTTGACAAGGTATTTATAGCCGAATGATGATGGAAGATGATTGGGGCAGCTGTCCTCTTCTAGAAAATCTTTGATAACCGCATGGACACGTGTCTTATTGTGATAGGTTGGGCTATACGTCCCATGTGCATGGTTATAACAACCTGGACACGTGTCACCAGCTGATAGGATGAATCGCACCCTGACCATGTGCACGGTTATAACAACCTGACCACGTGTCTTCATGTGATAGGTTGGGCTATACGTCCCATGTGCATGGGTATAACAACCTGAACACGTGTCACCAGCTGATATGATGGATCGCACCTTGACCATGTGCACGGTTATAACAACCTGGCCAGGTGTCCTTTGTTCATTGGTTAGTATGTCAAGTATTCCCCAAGTAAGAATCATGAGCCTTTCTTCTAGAAAGTATTTGAATGGTGACAGCTGTCCTACTGGCACTGTCCTCCAGTTATTTGTGCGGACATACGTCATGTCTTGCGGATGACTTTTGAGGACGCCAGGATGCTTCCGCGTGTGTTATGAGAACGTTCCTCCTTACTCGTAACATGCGGGTGGCCCAAGTGTCCCGCGGGTGGTTTATAAGAGGGTTCTCTATGACCCGCGGGTAGTATTTAAGGGTATTTGGGTCTTTTTGGTACCCTACCTCTACAATATATATATATATATAGCTCCCACTCATTTCATGATTCATAAATCCGCCTCTGTTTAACTACCTGCCTAAATTCCTTTGTAGTTCTCGATCTTGAATCATGGCTAATTTTAGAAAACATAGTGAAATATGTCCAGATCTTGTTAATGAACAAGGATATTGTTGCAACCAACTTGTTGAGTCAGGGTCCTGTCTGATGAAGAAAAGACGGACCGGAGCCTATTTGACATGGGAGAAGCTTAGAGTAGCTGTTTCAAGCTCTAATGGTAGTACATGGAAGAAAGGATATAAATATATACTAACTGATGCCATTGGTTATGCTAAACCCGGGGAGATTGTTGCAATTATGGGTCCTTATGGTTGTGGCAAGTCTACTCTCCTTGATTCATTGGCTGGTATGTACTTCTCCATTTAAAAAAGAAAATTGTATTACAAGGATTTTTGGTAGTTCTAGTTGTTTTCTTGATTTTTTTTTCTTTTTAACTTCTTGGACTTCTATATTGTACACCTACCCATATAGTGTCAAGCTAACTCCATGGACTTTGATGAAAAACTCTATGGAATTAACATAGATGAAGTTTTGGAAAACACCTAGAATACCAGTCTTTTCCAAAACAACTACTTCCACAATAATTTTCCATTTTACACCCTTGTGTGTTTCATGAGCTCTTTGTAATTTATATGTTTACGTATAGATTAGTGAGAACACAATAATACATACGTACACAAATCGTTTTACGTATTAATTGTATGAATGTACAGGGCGATTGGCTTCAAACACAAGGCAAACCGGACGAATTCTAATCAACGGACATAAATCAAGACTTGCATATGGCACCATGGTATGAGACTATGATCAACTATGACCACGATCTTCAACACTTGGCCCCCTTTTTAAGGAAGTTTAATGGAAAATAGTCTTTATTTTTGGTCACAGTATGTGCATATGATCATGCTTACACTTTTTATTTTTGAAACTAGTGTAGGCATACATGACACAAGAACAAGTATTAACATGGACTCTTAACTGTTAAAGAAACGGTCTACTACTCGGCTGAACTGCGACTGCCCAAGTCGATGCCAAAATCTGAGAAGATGGAGAGATCGAGCTGATAAAACAATAAGGGAGATGGGGCTCCAAGATTCCATGAACACAAGAATCGGAGGCTGGGGGATCAAAGGACTCGGTGGCGGTCAAAAGAGACGCCTAAGCATCTGTTTAGAGCTCTTAACACATCCCAAATTTCTCCTGCTCGACGAGCCCATAAGTGGTCTTGACAGCGCATTGTCTTACCATGTCATGGCCCGGATTGCCAAGCTAACGCAGCAATACCAGATGACGGTTGTGACAGCCATCCATCAACCTAGTAGTCAAGTTTTTGGGCTTCTCAACAATCTTTGTCTTCTGTCTCTGGGAAAGACATTATACTTTGGTCCTACTTTCTCAACAAACCAGGTTATATATAATCTTCATCTTATGATCATGAAGATTACAATATTATATAGATGGATATCAATATCGCAAAGCATGAACGTAACTTCTACTTTTGTTGGCACCATCAGTTTTTTGTAATAAATGGCTTTCCTTGTCCAGAGCTACAAAGTCCTGCGGATCACTACCTAATGACAATTAATACAGATTTTGATGAGGTAGCTAAGACCACAGTACATAATATATTTTTTTGAATATTAGGTGATTTAAGATTCAACTTACTTGCGTTTTATTGGAAGTTCTTGTATATTTAGGCAGTTCAGTACTGCCCCTTCAAGCAAACTCCACAACTTTTTTATGGTAAGCAAACTCTATGAAGTTTGGTGAAAAACTCTATGGACTTTGCATGTCTCCCAATAATTTTTTTAATCACACCAAGGAACTGAAGAAACAAAAAAAGAAAAAAAAATGTTGTCAGAACTCGCATGAATTCCTTTGTATGGTTAGAGAACCTCCTAATAAAAGCGCCTAAAGTTCTTAGTTCTATTCTAAATCATGTACTAATCCAAAAAAAATCACAAATGAATGATATTAAGCAGTCAGAACTTGCATTACATCTATACACTCATCGCCTCACATCTAATTCAAACCCTTTCAAATTGTCGTTCGGCCAAAATATTTTGAAGGTGAATTGAGAGTCTATGGTTAGAATAGCCGTCCGAATATTGACCAAACGGTTGTTTGACAAATAATTTTCAAAGTTTGACCCTCCAATAGTCAGAATAGTTGTTCGAATATTGTTCAAACTGGCGTTCTAACCAATAATTTAAAATTTTGATTTTTTTTCTTGGTCAAAACGATTGTCTGAGTGTTTTGTGGAAGGCTGCTTGATGGCATGAAATCAGATGGGGGTGGTGAAGCTATAGCATGACCCTTTCACTTACGCTTAACTTTCTTCTTTTCGCGCTATAGAGTACCGATGTCGGAAACGCCTCTGATGAAGTAATCCATGTACTTGCTGAAGCCTACAAGTCGTCAGAAGTATATATGGAAACTCAAAAGGAAATAGCTACTCTATGTGTAGAGGTACGCATGATCATATATGCTTGTGTTTTTACGATCATTACATTAACAATCTTTTATTTGTGAATCGAAGGAAGGAGATCTGATCGAGGGAAGAGGAGGCATGCAAGCCAGTTTCATTACACAATGTATGGTGCTATCTGCAAGATCGTTTAAAAACATGTATCGTGATCTTGGATACTACTGGTTGCGACTTGGTATATATATTGCATTGTGTATTGCATTAGGAACAATCTTCTACCAAATCGGTTTCGAATTTGACTCCATCAATGAAAGTTTTACTATGAGATGTGCATACTGCATAATTTCATCAGTTATAAAATAATTGGCTTGCCATATGGTTAACAATTGTGTTGGTGTGTAGGAGGTGACGAGTTCAAATCCTGGCTTATTCCTCTTTTTCTAGACGTGTTTTTTGATGTTATTATACCTCCTTATTGTGGATGATCGTTGTTTGTATATGAACATGACAAAATAAAAGCAAACTTATCTTCTAAATGTGACACCATTTAAAAAAATTACAATACTATGAAAAACTTATGGCTCATGCTAAATAAAATATGTTAACCAAACAGTTTGTAGATGTATCATGCTTGCCTAGTTAGGCATTTATTTTCAATTCTTGCTGTTTTGTAGCTATAGGGAAAGGTTAAAAGAATATGATTTGGTACCGAATAATATTCCAAGTATTGATAATGTTTTTGTTTTTCTTTTCTGTTTTTATCATTAATCACACAGGCAAGGATTTCAATGATTTTATTTGTTCCTTCATTCCTGACCTTTCTAGCCATTGGCGGGTTCCCCTCCTTCGTCGAAGAAACAAAGGTTTAATTGTTGAAACATCTTATATATGTTGTTTGAATAAACAAAATGTACTCGAGCTAAATTCCTTTCTAACAACATTGTATTTTGTAACTAACATATGTAGGTTTTCCAATGCGAAAGACTAAACGGACACTACGGAGTAGGATCATATGTTATTAGTCACGCAGTCTCTTCAACACCGTACCTACTTTTCATCTCCTTAATCCCAGGAGCCATAGCCTACTCGTTCACCGGGCTCCAAAGTAAACCCGGACAATTCATATATTTCGAATCAGTCCTCTTGATGGCAATGTTGTTGGTTGAATGTCAAATGATGATTGTAGCTGCCATTGTGCCAAATTTGCTAATGGGCATCATATCTGGTATTGGAGTCCAAGGGTTGATGATTCTAGGTGCCGGGTTCTTTCGGTTACTGAAGAGGTAGGTCCCAGCAGAGCCCAGTTGGTCCCGCAAGACTCACCTTGAACAGGGACGTCTGCGCAAAGGCCATCTGCTCCCGCAGGACCCACCATGCTCAGAGAACCTTACGCGCAGTACGCAAGCTGTACACGCAGGGAAAGCCTCCCAATGGTGAAGTATCCCGCCTGTTCCCGCAGTTGCGGATACAAGCCATCAGGGAAGGCTACCCGCAGACAGCAGGGCTACACGCACAAAACAATAGATACTTCAGTAGTCACATGAAGGAATGAGCAAGGCGGGAACAATCCCGCCAAAATGAGCCAGTCCGTATGATTCTGAAAGATCTTCTGTAACCTACCAAGGTATGGATAGGACAGACAATCTGACCAGAACAGCCCATGAGCCAATCACAGGGTGACAGCTCACCGACAACAGTACGAGGAGGAGCACCCTCTAGTACTGTTTGTCACTATTAGCCGCTGCCTACTCACCAACCCTTACTGCGGGGCGTGCGCAGCCTACAGTTGGTGGAATAGTGTTACTGTTGGCCGTAACCTACTCACCAACCAGCATGGCCTGCGTATAATCCACAGTAGGTGGGACGTGCATAATCTACAGTTGGTGGAATAGTGCAGCCGACTTTGTTACTGTTGGCCGTAACCTATCCACCAACCAGTATGGCCTGTGCATAATCCACTGTTGGTAGAACAGGAATACTATTCAGCCGGCTGTACCTTCTAGGAAACCTACCTTCGGCTATAAATACTCCAACATCTTGGAATGGTGAGATCATCTGCTATCCAGTTATCTAGCAATCTCTTAATATACACTTATATTCAGAGCAATCTAGTCTGATTCTCACGCCGGAGGGTGGTCACAAGGAGGAACCCCCCCCCCCCCTTCTCAGTGACGAGCTTACGGTGTTTGTTTTGCAGGTCTCCTGAAGAACAGCCTTCTTAGCTAGATCTCATCCGTGGGAAACATTACTTAACCCCCAGATTATCTATAATCTGTCACTGAAGAGCAGTGGACGATCCTCAACTGCGTGAGAGAGGAGGATGAATCTTTACTAGACTTCATCACTCGCTTCAACTCCAAAAAGCTAAGTCTCGGCAACATAAGTGAGGATCTGGTTCGCGCCGCCTTCATCCAAGGCGCCGAATACCCAGAACTTATCCGCACATTGACGGGTAAGGATGGCATGCCATCAACATGGGATGCCATCATGACGGCGGCAAAGCGCTTTGCCGAGACGGAAAAGCAACTGGGAAGGGATCTTCCCCAGAGTACGCACCTCTACAAGCAGAGGACAAGAGAAAACAATGTCCGGATCGCCCGGCAGAACAAAAAGAGGAGGCTAGGTATTTGGCAGTCAAGGGTAAACTTTGACACCTCATCCAGCTCTCGCCCTCTTGTTGGCGGAAGGGACAACACACACCCTTCAAACCGAAAACACCGGTGGACGCCACTCACGAAGAGCGTCACGGAGATATTTGCCACGGAAAAATTGTCATGGCCAAAAGCCCCATTGATCCGGCAGAAACCTAATGCGGATCAAAGCAAATCCTGTGATTTCCACGGGACAAAGGGTCATGGTACTGAAGAGTGCACATCCTTGAAGGATATTATTGAGACATTTGTCAAGGATGGAAGACTTGCACATCTCGTGGCATCAATCAGGAAGGGAGGAAGGAATGACAACCGGTACAGAGGTAACGGACGAAAGCCCGTCGACATCAGCATCAACATGGTTCATGGCAAGGTCAGAGGAAGAAAAAGACGAGTGACAGAACCATGCGCGTGGAAGGAAGCTGAGGTGCGCTTCCCGCGAGTGCCAGGAGGCCCCAGCAAAGAAGGCCCCATCGTCATCAGAAGCCAGCTGGGGTATTACATCACTTCCCGCACTCTTGCTGACAACGGCGCTTCGTCGACAGTGATGTACAGGCAGTTCTTTGATAAGCTGGATGATGAAGACAAAGAACGCTTGGAAACGGTCTACGCTTCAATGGAAGGGTTTGACGGCAGTACAGAAACCCCCCTGGGTATCCTATCTTTCCCCGTTACTCTTACTGATGGGAATCATTCACGCACAGAGGACGTGGATTTTGTCGTGATGAAAAAGCCACACCACACGTACGACATCCTATTCGGAAGAGACGGGATGGCAAGATTCAACGTCGTGGTATCTTCAGTCCACGGCATGATGGGATGGCCAACAGCTGAGGGTGTAGCGATGATCACTGGCATTCCCCAGGTATGCATCGCATCTGTCTCATCTAAACCAAAACCGAAAAAGGCTAAACCAACCATCACCGAACCTGAAAAATGGGCCTTCAATGGCAAATACCCCGACCAGGCCGTTACCATTGGACCAACAATCATTGATCCCACCCGCACCCTACTCAAACGCTTACTGCAGAAAAACGCTGACATCTTTGCGTGGGCACCAGCTGACATGACTGGTGTACCCCGAAGTAAGGCGGAGCATAAGCTCAAGTGCGATCCGGCTGTTACGCCAGTCGTACAAAAGCGCAGAGTAATGGGGCCTGAACAAACTAACGCGTGTAGAACCCAAGTCAAGGAACTCCTTGACGCAGGCATCGTACGCGTTAGCAGATATCAAACATGGGTTGCAAATCCCGTAATGGTACCGAAGAATGACAAACAATGGCGCATGTGCATAGATTTCAAAGATTTGAACAAAGCATGCCCCAAAGATTGTTATCCGTTACCAGAAATTGATCTTAAGGTTGATTCGTTGGTACCATTTCTCCTTAAATGCTTCTTGGATGCGTATAAGGGGTACCATCAAATCCACATGGCCGTAGATGATCAGGACAAAACCGCATTTCGGACGCCCGATGGTACATTTTGTTATAAAATGATGCCATTCGGACTTAAGAATGCAGGGTCCACGTACCAACGACTGATGGACAAAGAGTTTCATGCCCAAATCGGGAGAAACTTGGAAGTCTATATGGATGATTTGGTCATCAAAAGCCCCGAGCCAGAAGCGATGTTGAAAGACATTGAAGAAACTTTCAACACGCTCAGAAAGATAAACATGAAGCTCAACCCGAGCAAGTGTTCATTTGGGATGGAAGAAGGGAAGTTCTTGGGAGTCATTGTTACTAAAGATGGCTTCAGAGCGAACCCTGAAAAGGTCGAAGCCATTATTAAAATGGAATCACCTACCACCATCAAACAGGCTCAGACACTGAATGGACGACTAGTCGCACTTAATCGCTTTTTGGCAAACCATGCGGATAAGTCGTTTCCTTTCGTGTCAACATTGAGAAACTGCTTAAAGAAAACGCACTTCCGCTGGACACCAGAAGCGGAAGCAGCTTTTCAGGAGATTCGGTCACGCCTGATCGAACTCCCAACACTTACAGCACCACAAGCGGGAGAGGAGTTAATCCTATACCTTTCCGCAACAGATAGAGCAACCGGGGCAGTCCTGCTAATAGAACGAAAAGGCATCCAGATGCCAATCTATTATGTTAGCCGTGTACTAACAGACGTAGAAACCCGGTACTCTACCCTCGAAAAATTGGTCTTAGCACTCATACACGCTTCACGCAGGTTAAGACGATATTTCCAGGGCCACCCAATCACCATTCTCACCAACTTCAAACTCTCAAACGTTCTAGGCAAACCCGAATTATCGGGACGTCTAGCCAAATGGGCAATTGAATTGGGAGAATATGCAATTAAATACAAGCCAAGACCAGCCATAAAGGGCCAGGTCCTGGCCGATTTTATTGCAGAAGTCCCCGCTTCGCGGGAGAAAGAGTGCCAGGAGGAGGCTCAACCCTCCCCAGCACAGGACATCAATGATGTCTGGCGACTCTACACTGATGGAGCAGCCAGTAACGAGGGTTCAGGCGCAGGGTTAAAATTAACCAACCCAGCAGGCCAAGAATATACTTACGCTATTCGGTTGGATTTTCCAAGTACGAATAACGAAGCCGAATATGAAGCATTCTTGGCCGGTTTGAGAATTGCGCGTAAGATGGGAGTGAAAAACTTGGAAGCCCACGTGGATTCCATGCTGGTGGCCAACCAAATAAATGGGACGTACACGGCTGTGAACGACACAATGGCCCTGTACCTCGCCCAGGCAAAAACCCTTATGCGTGATTTTAGTGATTGTAAAGTCATACACGTCAAGCGCAGCGAAAACAAATCTGCGGATGCGTTAAGCAAGCTTGCATCACTAGCCTTCACCCACTTGGGAAAGGACATCCGCATTGAACTCCTCGAAGCACCATCAGTCCCGCACAAGGAAATTTGTGTCATCCAAACCGGTACAGAAACGTGGATGACACCAATAATAAATTACCTTGCAGCAGGAACACTACCAGAGTCAAAAACACAGGCAAGAAAACTACGCTGTAAAGCACTGAATTATCAGCTCGTCAACGACATCCTTTACAGACGTAACTTTCTTGGCCCACTCTTGAGATGCGTGGACAACCAAGATGCCGACTACCTCCTAAGGGAAGTACACGAAGGCATCTGTGGAGTACACGCAGGTCCTCGCGCTGTTGTAGCCAAGCTAAACAACGCGGGATACTTTTGGCCGGGGATGCATACGGATGCACTGGCATACATCAGAAAATGCAGGTCTTGCCAGCTTTACGCACCCAACACGCACCGCCCGAGGAATGAACTTGTTCCAGTCACTTCTTCATGGCCATTTCAGAAGTGGGCCATCGATGTGACAGGCCCATTTCCTACAGCAGCAGGAAATGTTCAGTTCCTAGTGGTAGCCATCGACTACTTCACCAAGTGGATAGAAGCAAAACCTTTAGCCCAAACAACTGCGAAACATATCAAAAAATTTATTTGGGAATTTATTATTTGTCGTTTTGGACTTCCACAGAATTTGGTGAGCGATAACGGCACCAACTTTGCTGACAAGAAGCTACAACAGTGGCTAAAAGAACTTCAAATCACCCACACCTTTACCTCAGTGGCACACCCGCAAGGTAATGGTGAGGTGGAAAGAGCAAATAAGAGCATCGTCGAAGGCATCAAGAAGAGGCTATCGGAACACAGATCCGGCTGGGTGGACGAGCTTCCGCACGTCCTTTGGGCAAACAGAACGCTGAAGAAGGCCAGTACGGGAGAAACCCCGTTCAGCCTCACTTATGGCACTGAAGCCATGGTCCCGGTCGAAATTGGTCTACCCTCGCCAAGGGCCTTGATTCAGCCAGAGGATAATGATGCGGAAAGACGGTTGGATCTTATTCTAACCGAGGAACGCAGAGACTTATCCGCAGTGCGTGAAGAGAACTACAAACGACAAATGCAAAAGTACTACAACACGCGGGTAAAACTCTGCAACTTCAAGATAGGAGACTACATACTGCGTAACAACGAGGCTTCAAACCAAGAGCGCTCGGGAAAGCTGGCCCCGGTTTGGGAAGGGCCATACATTATCAAAGAAGTACTGGGAAAGGGCGCATACCGGCTCGAAAGGCTCGATGGCACTCCCATCCCAAGAACATGGAATGGAGCTCAATTACGCAAATGTTATATGTAGATCAATTCCAAAACTTGTAAAGAAAAGGCCTAGAGCCACTTCTAATGGAAATGATTCTCCTTTCATAATGTGTTTACCTTTATACTTATGAACTTCCCACTGATACCGGTATTCACCGCATAAACGGGAAGAAGTAAGTCGTTACGTGTGGAAGGCGGAAAAAACCCGCGTAAACACAACGTTAGTAAGGGAAACCTACACGCAGGTATGATGTAAGTAAAGTTTAGCCATCATTGTAAGTGCAAGTGACGGTCTTACCCGCACAATCACGAACAAGGAAGCAAAACTTCAACCTATCATCTACCACGTTCAAAGGTTATCCTAAAAAAAAAATAAAATAAAAAAAATAATAAAAAAATAAAAAAGATGAGGAAAACCTACACGCAGGTCAGATATGGGTAAAGTTTAGCCATCCTACTAAGTGCAAGTGACGGTCATACCCGCACAATCACGAAAGAGGAAGCAAAACTTCACACCTATTATCTACCACGTTCAAAGGTTAACTTATCCTCAAATAAGGTAAACCTACACGCAGGTCAGATGGTAAAGTTTAGCCATCCTACTACGTGCAAGTGACGGTCCTACCCGCACAATCACGGAAGAGGAAGCAAAACTTCACACCTATCTACCACGTTCAAAGGTTAACTTATTCTAAACACTTGGAAAATTGCTAATTTAAACTTAAGTATGGAAGTCATATAACGTTTATAAAGCAAGGAATCCAATGAATCAAGCGGTCTTAGCCGCGCAAAGATTTGCATTTCATAAATATTCGTTACAAGAATGGCCGGGTAACTACCCGCCTACAAGAAAGTAAATCTATACAAACTAAATCTATCCTAGTAGCGGGAAGGGATCTTCAGGATCAGGCTTCAGGGCCACTTCCACTTGGACCAGCGCCGTCAGTAGAGCGTGGCTGTTCAAGGTAAGCCTTAAGGATATGTAGCCCGTCATCAGCAGCAGCAATTTCATTCACCTTCTCCACCACCGGATGCGGGAAGGCGGCGTATTGATTTACTGCTTGGTCATATATGGCTTCGGTATCTACATTGTACAAAAGGAAGTTGGATGGCGGGACGCCTTTCTCAACAAACCCTAGACCAAGCAGGAAGCCGACCCGTTCCCCATCCTCGTGAGAAGCGTTGAGGGCTGCGCTCATTGCATCGTCGTAGGATGTCTCTGAGAAGACCCGATGCACAACCTACATAAGAAAATATACAAGTGTCAGCACCCTATCTACAAAGAAAAGCGTGAAGACATGAAGATAGACTTACCTGAGACAACGCTTCTCGAAGAAGCCATTCCTTGGCAACCAGAGCTTCTTGAAGGGCGGCTTGAGCTTGGGTGCAGGCGCGTTCGGCTTCGCTTTTGTTAAGATTGGCAAGTAGAACTTCCTTTGCGGCAGCCTCTTCGACGCCCTTAAGCTTCCGCTCGGTATGGTCAAGCACGCCCCTCTGGTCCAAGATCTCCTGGAGCTTCTTGGCATCTTCCATCGCCAAGGCATCATGAGCACGCTGGAGAGCCTCTAATTTGGCCTTGAGCTCCTCATTCTCCACACACAAAGGCTCAGCAACGGCTTCAGCCTTGGTGGCCCTCTCGGTTGCGTTCCTCGCAGTCTCCTTAGCCAGCCGAAGCTGTTCGTTAACAGCTTGGGCAGCCTTGGAGCGGGCCTCGAGTCGCGCTTGAACCTCAACCTCGAGGGCCTTGAAGGCCTTCTCCTTCTCCGCAGCAGCTGCGGACAGCTTTTGGTTCTCCTCCCTAAGAGCCCGCGCTTGGGATACTTCCTTGGCGCGAGCTGCTTTCAACTTGTCGTTTTCACGACAAAGCAGCTCGACGCGCGGCTGCATCCGGGCTTGGAGAACTCGAAGCTCGTTGGTTAGCCTACCCTCCTGGTAGCTAGCCATGGCTTCCCCCAACGCACCATGGGGAGCAGCGTGGCGAGCCCATTCCACGCACTCCACAGGGGTACGAAGGGTTGTTCCTCGGCGTATGTTCCATCGCGGAACATACACTTCATTGGAATCCGAAACTGCAGAAAACAAAACGCAGTTAGGAAAAGATGATAAAATATATAAGTGAAAAAGGGCCAAAGGAACCCTACGCACCTGTAGGGTCAATTACAGGCCGATAGCCGCCGAACCCATCACCTGAACCCAATGGAAATCCATCCAAGAGGTCAGGCAGATGGGAAGGTGGCGGAAAGATGCGAGAAGCCCCACGCGTACCTGAGGGACCGGCCGTCGTTGCCGGGGGCATGGTAGCAGCCGCCGTGGTCGCCGCCGCGGTCGCTGCCGCAGAATCCGCGGCAAAAGTAACCGCCGGCTCTGTGAAGGATGCTGTAAAAATCGCACTCACAGCCGGCGGTGACGTCATCTCGGCTGGAACAGTCGGCTCAGAATGAGCAACTGAACCAGCGGAAGCAGGCGCAGGCGCCTGGGTCGACGCCTCAGGTAGGCTGACCAAGCCTACCGTCATTGGCGGAGAGGTAGTACTCGGCCCCTCACCCTGGAATGCGCCAACATCCACACCTGCGTAAAGAAGAAAAGTGTTAAAAAGACTTGGAAGATTAAACTACGAAGATAAAAGCTAAGAGAGTTGTACTTACGGGTTTTCTTGAGCTTGAACGTACGGACGGGCGGGGACGAACCCGATGGAGCCGGTCTCTTGATGTCGGTCACCGTCGTCGTCATTGGTTCTCCGGAGGTAACAGTCGTAGCCTCCGGAACAGTGGTCTTCTCACCACCGGGGTTCCCCACCAACTCTTCACTATCTGACTCAGTGTCAGATAGGAGCACTGGATCAGCTGTGGAGGCCGCCTTCTCCTTCCCTTTCCCGCCGGCAGCCCTCTTCTTCCGCACTAACGGAGGACCATCTGCGGATTCCTCAGAAGAAGACAGGGTGTAAGGAATTCCAGCAGCGGGTACAGCACTGAGGGGTGGAGGAGAGAATAACGCCTTACCTGGCCGCCGGTGGCTCAGGATCTCGTGGCCCAGCGGATAGACCTCCACAAACCGATCCGCTGTTTGCTCCAGGATGGGCAACTCGTTCTCGTCAAGAGCACGAGTACCCACCCGCACAGGATCGTCAGCTTCCCGCGGGTACAGGAGCGACTCCAAATTGTTCCCCTCTGAAAGAAAAGAAACAGTTAGAAGACAAACTCATATCAGCAAGAAAGACAAGACATACCATAAGGAGTAGAGTTCAAACCGTATTCGAGAAGGATGGGAACCTGAGACGCCTCCTTCCATACCCGGCTCATCCCCAGCATCACCATCCCGGACTCCGCAAACCGGTAAACCGGAGATTGGACCCGGGATATCTTTGCAAACCATTCCGCCTCCTGGTAGTTGGTGGCGTGGAGGCTCGGAATTGCTTGGCCATTTTTAAACTTCATGGCAATGGGGATGGCGCGGGCAGAAATGTAGAAGAACTCCCGCTTCCACGATCGGAGACTGCGCTCGGTCGCGCAAATCTTCAAACCCTTGATCCGGGTTGTCAGGGTGTACCACCCCTGGATGCACCTCCAAGTATAGAAGGTCATCAGGCGGTCCACATAGGGCTCAATGCCCAGAATCCGGCACACCCACTGGAAATGGCGAATCTTGGCGATCGCCATGGGGTGCAACTCGGTCAGATGAACACCGTGCCTCTCAAGGACACGGTAAACAAACTTTGTCAATGGGAACCTAAGATTCCCATAGACAAAGAATGCTGCATAAACCCCGATCTTGCCTCTGGGGGCATCGTACACGGTCTGATGGGGTTCAGGAAACTCAGGCTCGAAAGGATCGAGCATGAACTTCCTAACAACATACCGGTACTGATCGCCGGGCAGAGCACACTGGCACTCACCAGCAGTACTCCTGTCATCGGTGGTAGACTCGAGATCATGTGAAGACATCTTGCAGAAAGAAAGCGATTTCGGGAAAATGCTTGCCTGAAAAGGGGAGTATTTGCCGGAAATCGCTAAGAAGAAGAAGAGAAGGGTGAAGGTGTGAATTAAAAAGGACTCTCTCCCCCTTTATATACTAATCGCAATTAATGCGGTGAATTTAATGCGGAGGAGAGAGAAATCGAGGGTGCAATGAAACTATGACGCGTGGCAAAAAGCAAGCTGGCAACAGCTGTAAAAAGGACGCGTGCCAGAAATTTCGCGGCCACGCGCCCGAAAAATCGCGCCCACGCGCCTGAAAAAGCGTCTGGAATGACCATGTACTGTCACGTCACCATAACTTCCTGCACGTCCTGACACAGTCAGAAGAAACCGTCGCACGACGTTTCAGATGTTTGGACTGATCTTATCCTCACCAACCTTTCGAATTTCAAAATTCAAAATTCAAAAAGATTCAAAAGTAAGCGGGAAAATACCCCTTACCTTGGCAACCAAGTAACCATAAGACGGATGCGGGTACAGTGTTAAGGCAAAACCCTTCACATACCTAGCACCCGCAGGAAATTGAAGCCAAGAATACCCCGGCAACAAAGTAACTATAAGACGGGTGCGGGTACAGTGTTAAGGCAAAACCCTTCACATACCTAGCACCCGCAGAGAATTGACGCCAGGGGTACCTTGAAAGTAAAGTAACCGTAAGACGAGCGCGGGTACAGTGTTAAGGCAAAACCCTTCACATACCTAGCGCTCCGCAGGGAATTGAAACCAAGAAGGATCTTCTGGGCAATGCTTGCGGAAACGGAAATAACATCCCCGCATAGCGGGAACGTCGAGAACTACATTGTTTGAGGCTCCAGGATGGAATTGGTGGTTTAAACATAATTGATCACTATGTTCAAAACCACTAAAACCTCAAGGAGAATCCACACAAGTGAGACTCAACGCTCCTGACTTGCGAGAAGGTTACATACCTACCCGCATCATACCCAAAGATCAAGCAAAAAAATCGGGAATTTTTGCAAGTGACATTAGGAAACCCGCGGGAAGAATCCCCACGGAGAACCTTAAAACTAAAAACCCTTTTCAAAACCCCTTGCTTAAAGTCCAAAAGTTCACCTCACCTTATTAAACATTCATGAGAAGAACATTGGACTGGGGGGACTTGAAGAGGTAGGTCCCAGCAGAGCCCAGTTGGTCCCACAAGACTCACCTTGAACAGGGACGTCTGCGCAAAGGCCATCTGCTCCCGCAGGACCCACTATGCTCAGAGAACCTTACGCGCAGTACGCAAGCTGTACAAGCAGGGAAAGCCTCCCAATGGTGAAGTATCCCGCCTGTTCCCGCAGTTGCGGATACAAGCCATCAGGGAAGGCTACCCGCAGACAGCAGGGCTACACGCACAAGACAATAGATACTTCAGTAGTCACATGAAGGAATGAGCAAGGCGGGAACAATCCCGCCAAAATGAGCCAGTCCGTATGATTCTGAAAGATCTTCTGTAACCTACCAAGGTATGGATAGGACAGACAATCTGACCAGAACAGCCCATGAGCCAATCACAGGGTGACAGCTCACCGACAACAGTACGAGGAGGAGCACCCTCTAGTACTGTTTGTCACTATTAGCCGCTGCCTACTCACCAACCCTTACTGCGGGGCGTGCGCAGCCTACAGTTGGTGGAATAGTGTTACTGTTGGCCGTAACCTACTCACCAACCAGCATGGCCTGCGTATAATCCACAGTAGGTGGGACGTGCATAATCTACAGTTGGTGGAATAGTGCAGCCGACTTTGTTACTGTTGGCCGTAACCTATCCACCAACCAATATGGCCTGTGCATAATCCACTGTTGGTAGAACAGGAATACTATTCAGCCGGCTGTACCTTCTAGGAAACCTACATTCGGCTATAAATACTCCAACATCTTGGAATGGTGAGATCATCTGCTATCCAGTTATCTAGCAATCTCTTAATATACACTTATATTCAGAGCAATCTAGTCTGATTCTCACGCCGGAGGGTGGTCACAAGGAGGAATCCCCCCCCCCCTTCTCAGTGACGAGCTTACAGTGTTTGTTTTGCAGGTCTCCTGAAGAACAGCCTTCTCAGCTAGATCTCATCCGTGGGAAACATTACTTAACCCCCAGATTATCTATAATCTGTCCAGGGTTCACTTAGTGTTTCTTCAGTTACCAAACCAACTACCTCATGTCTTTTGGAAATACCCCATGTACTATATTTCATTCCATAGGTATACCTTGGAAGGGTTGTATAAAAATGAGTTCGAAGGGCTTATGTTCCCTGCGTACCCAGGCGGTTGTCCTACCGTCGATGGTGAAACGATACTGAAGAGCGTGTTGCATGTCGAAATGGAATACTCTAAATGGGTTGATCTTGGAATATTGTTTGGTATGGTTGTTACATATAGGATAATGTTCTTTTGTATCATCAAGACAAAAGAGAAGGTGGGGCCTATCATTAGAGATTTCATGTCAAGCTATACTTTTAGGAACTAGGAAACGTACGTAATGTACACTTGTATGACCAATTGTTTCCCATATGTCTAGTAAGTTTCGTTTACGATACACACATGTTCATAATTGTTTGTTAAGAAAATTAATATGTTTTTGCTTGTTTATATCTCCTCGTTAATAATATAAACTAACATAAACCATTGCTACAAAACATGTGTTTTTTGTAGAAAAAATGGTTACAAATTTTGATATAGATCAGCTATAGACACATTTTAATTACTAAAATTTAGTTACTATTGGTAGAATGAGAAAAAAACGCAGTTTCCACCTTAAAACAAATACTCATTGCATGAAATAATCTTGGTCGGTCATTAGTTGGTCTTTAAATAAATGTGTGTTCAAATGCAAATCATATTTATGTGTCTAACAGTCTAAGGGTGACATCTCGTTAAATACAAATCATAATTAATATTCTCAAGATAATTTTCATTTTTAATCTTTGTCGTTGTAGTATAATAAAGCTATATATACATAAAATTGATTGGATGATTAAGGTGTGTCTCAAAAAGAGGTTGTTTGATGATTGCAATAATAAAAGATGTATTGTCGCTTTAATAATAATAATAATAATAATAATAATAATAAACTAGTCTTAATCAATATAATCAAGAAAAACATTCGAAGATATAGTTTCTCTAAGGTTAACGTTTTGGAAAAACTTGTGGGAATGAGTTGGGATTCTTGGTATTGATAAATATTGTAGCTTCGATGATTTATAATCGGGTGTTCATTGTATTTGTCTAGCTTCTTGCTAGCTTTATAGTTTGTTTAATGAAATCAGTCTCAGAAAAAAAAAAGTTATATTAATGAATGCTACATCATGATAACAACTAAATCATCTAAACTATACTAATAATTTCTTAACGGTTAAAACCAAGAGAATATTTGGTGAATGATAGATGGAGTGTATTATTGGTACCAAAGATAAGATAGATTTGTTTAGTGAGGATGTTTTGGTATTTTCCTACAAATCCAAAAATATTAGAGAACGAAAGTGTTGGTTTAGCCACAGTTGAAGGACTGCTATTGTAAATATAATAAAAGTGTCAGATAACAGAGAGTGCAAATGTGTATTACGTAACCGGCACTTGAAACATGGAGACCAAGAACGAAGCTGTAAATAATAATAATAATAATAATAATAATAATAATAATGGAAATCATTCATCATCAGCTGATGGTTCGATTTGTGGATTTGAATCTCTTCATCGCCTCCTTCAATCGTCTCTTGATCCCCAAATTTACAAGGTATCATCTAACTATTATTATTATTATTATTATTATTATTATTTATTACAGTGTGTGTGTGTGTGTGTGTGTGTGTTTACTACTGCAAAAAGTATATAATCATTTCATTTCAATTATATTTCTTTATCAGATGTTCGATTGATGGATTGTTTGTTATTGTGTGCTCCATTTTAGCTAGCTAGGGTTTATTGTTGCATAATTACCATTACCAGAAGATGTGATTTCATTAGGATTTCTTTCTATTGAATTTTGAATTAGTATTTGTTGGATTTAAGTTTCATACAGATTTTAATAATTAGCTCTACTTGTAGACTGATGCAACTTGGCTTTTTTAAGTCAAATTGAGAACTCAGCTTAACTGTTTCTTTTATTGGTGGTCAACTGGCTGCTACTAATCCTATTTGACCAAGAATGAGACTTTGTAATATTACTTATTAACATGAGAGACAGTTAATTTCACCATCAATTAAACAAATATCTAATTGTGGGATAATGGTGTTTATGCTAATTGTTTGTAAAATAATGGCCAGTAGTCACATGGATGGTCTTTAAAAGGTGCAATATATATACGATTCTCATTCGTTTATGCCAGGTGTTTGATTCTGTTATATGTATTTGCACAACTTGCGAGGTTCAATTTATAAGCAGCCTTTTTGTAGCACATGACCTTAACACGAGAACAAAGGGCATTATTACTTTATTAGGTGCAATTGTGCATTATTGACTTTTGAACGTGTGGTTATTTTCTTGATGATGTGAATCGTAACGCTCTTTTTTGCAGGAAGTCAGTCGCTTGCTTATTGGACTGAATTGTGGAAAACCACTCGAACCCTTGACAATAGTAGAAACCGCCAAAGACTTGTCCTCACAACATGATTTCGATATTCAGGTAAACAGTTATCTTCATTAACAAGAAATGTTTGATGTATGATTTGCACAAGGTTTTCAATTCTTGTTGCAGGCATTTAAATTCAATGCCGACAAAGAATTACTAAGAGAACCGCGTATAGTGCGAGTTGGACTTATTCAAAACTCGATTGCTCTACCAACAACCGCACCCTTTCATGACCAAAAGAAAGCCATCTTTCAAAAACTAAAGCCCATAATCGATGCAGCAGGTGCTTCAGGGGTCAACATATTATGTCTACAAGTAAGCCAAAATATTATAACAAGATTTTTCTGTATCTTTGGTTTAAAATATAATGTATGACTGAAATACAGGAGGCATGGATGATGCCTTTTGCCTTTTGCACCCGTGAGAAACGATGGTGTGAATTTGCCGAGCCTGCCGATGGCGAGTCAACTCAGTTTCTTCAAAATTTTGCAAGGAAATATAATATGGTCATAGTAAACCCAATACTTGAGAGAGATTTGAAACACGGGGAGACTATCTGGAATACTGCAGTTATTATTGGAAATAACGGTAACATAATTGGCACGCACAGGAAGGTTAGTTATTAATTAACTTTCTTAATCATTGTAATTTGTTTTAAGTTAAAGTTAACGATAATGCAAAATGAAATGGGAATTCTTATGTCAGAATCATATACCGCGAGTTGGGGATTTTAACGAGAGTACATATTATATGGAGGGCAATACAGGACACCCTGTGTTTGAGACCGCATATGGAAAGATTGGTGTCAATATATGCTATGGAAGGCACCATCCGTTAAACTGGTTAGCCTTTGGGTTGAACGGTGCAGAAATTGTGTTCAACCCGTCTGCCACTGTTGGTGAACTCAGTGAGCCAATGTGGCCCATTGAGGTACACGCATATTCTTGATAAATTATATATTTTGCATACAGATAAATAGTGATTTTGGGCAAAAATTAGCAATCTTGTATATGTATTGTTATAACAAATTGTCCAAAACTAGGCTTGTAAACGAACTGAACATTAAGTGAATTGTTTGTGAACCGTTCGGCACCATTTATGCTCATAAGTCAATGAACATGAACAAAAAGAATTGGTTATGTAGTAAAACGAACGAACATGAACAAATGCCTCGCTCATTCATTTGTGTTTGTGAACGTTCGTTTACGTTCGCTCATTTAGATTTGTTTATATTACATTTGTTTAAGTTCAATGGTTTGCGTTCGTTAACATCTTCATTTAATGTTTTTTGGCCCATTGCAACTTTAGTCTAATTTAAAAACTTTTTAGGCCCAACATATTGTTCTTCACATTATTTTTAACTAGTTTTAGCTCAGTTATGTTTGTTCTTCTATGTTCAGTGATGTTCGTAAACCGTTTGTTTATACTGTTAACGAACTAACATAAAGGAACACGAACATGTACATTTTCTTAATGTACAAACACGAACAAGAAAACCCTATTCGTTTAATTGTTTGTGTTCAATTGTTTATTCGGTTAATGTTAAACGAACCATGAACATGTTCTGTTTGTGTTCTGTTCAGTTCGTTTACAAGCCTATCCAAAATGTTTGATAGCCATTTTTGCAAGTGGTTGTCATTTTGACCCATTTGTCCAAATGGGTTGGTTTTAGTTATGTATTTTTTAATGGTTAAGCTAAGAGCTTTTACTAAAAAGGAAATGGTTCAAGTAGCGGTCAAACACGTTGAAAGTCATGTGATATGTATTCAAACAAATGAAATTGTTTGCAGTCATATTCAACAAATTAATCATTTTATGAGTTTGCTAATTAAGTTAGAAAAATGCTTGTAATCTGATTACTCCGCACATGCATTTTTTCTATTAGGCACGAAATGCAGCAATAGCAAATAGTTACTATGTGGGGTCCATCAACCGGGTTGGGACCGAGGTGTTTCCAAACCCCTTCACATCAGGTGATGGAAAACCGCAACATGCAGACTTTGGTCATTTCTATGGTTCAAGTCATGTTTCAGCGCCAGATGCTTCGTGTACATCATCACTTTCAAGGAACAAAGACGGGTTGTTGATTTCAGATATGGATCTTAACCTCTGCAGACAACTAAAGGACAAATGGGGATTCCGTATGACGGCTAGATACGAGTTGTATGCCGACATGCTTTCTCGATACGTGAAGCCTGATTTCGAGCCCCAGGTGATTTCTGATCCTTTGTTGCCTAAAAATCATTTCTAAAAATTGGAAATGCTTTTATTTATAGCATGCTGCTTTATGTCATGTATGCATGCTAACTCCAGTGGTTTAAAGTTGAAATGAAAGACTTGGTGATCATTCGTGTATAGTTTCTGGTTTTATCGTTATCAGTGTATTATGGATGCTAAATTGCTGTGTGAAAAAAAAAATAATAAAATTTGCTTTGATGATGTAAGAATATTAGAGTAGATTACTGTCTTACATGTTCCCTTTCGATACCAGCTAGTTGATATATTCACGAAATACGAAAGGGTCTACCACGCCTGCTGTTCAATGATTTCAGTCCAGTCAGCATTCGTGATCCTCCTCCTTGGTCTGAGGGGGGTATATTAGACTAGATTAGTTGATGAAAAGGCAAACACATCGATTAAACCATAGTCTGTTCCGTTAAAGAACACAATTATATTTTTGTTATTTCTTATTCATCAATGCATTAATAACCGAAGTTAGTTTATACTTTATACTTCAGGTGTATGGACATACACTTATATGGTCCTATGAGCTAGAAACAAATCATCATTTAGTCGCGTATCTACCTTTACTCGCGTGTTATTCCTATTGGTTATGACATAAATTAACGTGACACTCGACACCATGTCATTGTCAGGTCTGGATTTACGTATGCATTATTCTTCACGTATAAAATAGAAATTTAGGGTTTTTGCGAATAAAAGTAAACATGTGGCCAAAGATCCACGTACTCAGGACTATATGCGTGAAATTGACCCGATGAATTCAGCACAACTAAGAATTGCAACACACGCACAATGTACAAATGATCTAGAATGTAGAACATATTGTATCATAAACATGTCGATTATTGTTTTTAGAGGCCAGGTTTAGTCTATACAAGTATAATAGTCAACATGAAACATAATTATGATGCCTTGTAAAGCAAGTTACAATCAATCAATCAGGCTGTTGATTTGAGTACAATTTCAACATTATCATGCACGCCTTGCAGCAGTAACTCGCCATCATACGTCAAGATCTTGCGTCTTTTGGCCGCCCTTAACGTCCCGACTAGCGCTTCAAATATATTTGCACACCTGTCATCGTTGAACAGCGCCCCGAATGTCACCTTCATCATCCAGTTATCAAATTTTAAATCAGAAATGGAAGAATAAAACCAAATGAGTCATATCAACCATAATGCGCCAACATTATTGTCCTAAATCGATCAAATTATTATCAAACGATACGGGGTAAATCTAAACATTACCTTGTAAGATCCATCGGATTGTTTGTGGCCAAGTCGTTTGATTTCTTCTTTGAGATGCTCAATTTCTTCGTCGACGTTCATGGTGTTCTTGAATGTTTGTTGGGTTTTCAGGGGATCTCTGTTTGTCTCATATGCATATATCCCAATTTTGTGCTCCTATTTTTGTATTTCACAAACAGAAATATATCAACATGAATAATAACACAACTTTTATGTTTTGACTATTTTAAGCAATACTTTCATTATTCGTGCATAAACAATCTATATTTAAACTTTTGCCAATTGGTGATACAATTCTGCAATTTAATGCAATTTAATTTTGTATTGTATCATAAAGAGCTTGTGATGACAAGAAGAAATTTAAATATATTGGTATTTTGCATGCCATCTTAGCTATTCACAGTTATATATAGTTCATCTACTTTTATTTGTGTAATTTTGTGTTTTATTTTTTTGATGATAGTATACAGACCATGAGTTAGGTGATCTGTCATATGTGCACGTGCACAACCGAGGGTATTTTTATGTCATGCAACCATGCAAGTCTGATAGTTTTCCATTTCGTTATTAGTAGTTTATTTCAATTATCATGGGGCCTAAATCGAAAGGAGATTTTATGTCCTTTTATGACTTATGAATTATAAAAAAACACTTAGAATCAATCTCAAATTCATGATCATAGCTAAGCAACATACAAGTTTATCACCAGACAAACACATAATTTTGAGTTTAATTTGTTCATTATAATATATATTTTTTAATTTGAATGCCTTAATTAAGTATGGGTCTAAAGCCCTTACTTGGTTTCGGAGGCCCACGGGCCGACCCTGCTATTGGGTCTACTTTGGGAAGGACACCGCTGGCCCGCTGCCAATGCGACATAAGCCCTTCAGAAAAAAAAAAGAAAAAAACAAACAAACTATTATGGTATTATGGAATTGTTTGCGAGGTAGTGGGTAGCTCACTCGCTAGTTATTCCTTTATAAGAGTTCTGTTAATCAAGTAAGGGCATGAATGAATATAAAGTAACTTCAAATCTTGAAATTAATCTTTTTTTTTAATAGTGTTTGGAACCTCAGTTTTCGAATGAGTTTTCTGATATAGGATGTGAACTGTCCATACGATTTTCGACACCTAAGGCTTGGCTCATTCCAGAATACCATTAAGAAAGAAACTCACCACTATGGGAAGACTCCCTTGAGTCAGGTTCGAACCTAAAACCTTAATTTCTCAATCTTAAACCATCACCACATACCATTGAACCAGAATGTCAATTGCTCCAATTAATCTTTTTTAGCCTTTATGTTTCAATGATACGCAATAAGTATTGTTAGGTTAGGTCAAGGCTCATCTATTTTTAGCTATATATGGACGCTCGTGACTCCACCTTTCAAGCTATACATGTTCACATGCACCCGTTGTAGAATTTAACGGTAGAAGATGACACGCCAACCGTTCTTTTATACTTGTTTTCACCCACTAGAGCCCAGTTGCCAAAAACTTAAACCCGAGCAAAGCATAGTCAAAGTTAAAATTAAATAGAGATAACCCACAACGTTCTGTCAAACGTAAGTACACAAAAATCCCTAAAAACCCAATCATATAAACAAAAACGCTTTTATTTAATGGCACCAATCGTGTGACAACTTTTACAAATTTTAATTTATTCGAAAATAAACACCTTTAAAACACGAATAAACATATAGTTACAACAATCGTCGCGCTAGGTACAAGTCACATAAAGCCTCATCAAATTGTGAGAAGTTCATGAAATCCTCATCCTGCTAAGATTAGGGCTTTTTCCCCCTTTTCTTACATCACATGACCCCAGTATTTCAATCAATTCAATTCAATTCTGTAATTCCGGGCTTCAATTGATGCAATTGGATGATGTCAGAAGCTAATAATAATAATAATAACAATCAACACCACCATCATTCATCGATGTACGAAACAGTCAATCTACAGGCAGCCAATTTACACCACCATCATCATCATAATATCAATAACAACGATAACCCACATGTGGTTGTGCAAGAAGACGATGATGTTGCAGCTGGCGAAGAGGAGTCGATAGATAACCCGAGTCAGATCCGATACAATACCCATCATCATAATCATCATGGGCTGCAGAGTACTGGTGGTCTTGAAGGTGGTGGAATGGAAGATATGGGTGTTGTTCCGCCGCATCCGTTGTATGTACCCGATGCCGAGATTCATCCGGTTGCCGGTGGTGCTGGCGCTGGACCCGGTGGCGGTGCCGATCAGCTTACGTTGTCGTTTCAGGGAGAAGTTTATGTCTTTGATGCTGTTTCACCTGAAAAGGTTGTTTTGGGATTCGGGTTTTGTTTGTTTGTTAATATCGGTCAAAATATCAGTACCGATAATAGTCTTAGTTAGTTCCTACTTGCTACAATTGTTAGTGTTTCGTAAGTTGCAAAAGGTTAATTTGCTACTGGTAGGAGAGTATACTGAATTGTTAGTGTTAAATTGCTATATCTGTATGTAAATTCTGCATGATATTAAATTTACTGATATCCCACTGCGATAACCGATACCTCAAATATCGGTCTTTGGCTGATATCTGATATTTTTCTGCATTAACTGTGTAGCTGATAGGATGAAGTTTTAATCAATTTATGGAAATTTTTTATATTTGGGGATTTTGCAGGTGCAAGTTGTGTTATTGCTTTTGGGAGGGTATGAAGTACCAACTGGTGCGCCTACTTTAGGGATTCCTCCTCAAAATCAAAGGGTACGAGTAGTGTAAATTGTTGATGTGAGTTTTGGCTTTTGGTGTTTTTGTTTGAGTGGGTTTGTTTGTTTGAATGTGTAGGGATTGACGGAGTTTCCGGGAAGGTCGAGTCAGCCGCAAAGGGCGGCTTCTTTGAGTCGGTTTAGAGAGAAGCGAAAAGAAAGATGCTTTGATAAGAAAATCCGTTATACTGTAAGGAAGGAAGTTGCTCTTAGGTATTAAAATCCGTTGTGTTTTGTGTCTTTCTTGATATTTCCGATTTTAATTGCTTCTTTGGTCGTAATAGTTGACAATAGATGCAAGATTAGGTTTCTTTTTTTTTTTAATGTGAATTGTTAAAATAGTCATTGTGTGATATTTTTACCATTTGTTAATACTTGTTTTTTCTTAAATCGATAGTTCTATGAGTTAAATAAGTAAATCAAGGAAGACGTTGAATCCATTAACCTAGATTTAACATTATGAATCCCTTAAGGTCACTTTATCGGTTTTTGTTAATGGCGGTACTGCTTGGTATGCAGTCAATATCGGTGGTATCTCGGTTATCGGTCCTCATGTGAAATATTAGTCAAAATATCGGCCATAATATCAGAATATCGGTACCAATAATATCGGCGATATTGACTGATATTTCACCGATATATCACTGACATTCCGGATATTAGTGTTTTATGTTTTGATTTTCAACTTTTAGTGTTTAATGTTAGTGTTTTGAGTTCTAATCAGTTCCTACTTGCTACAATTGTTGGTGTTTTGCAAGTAGCAAAAGGATAATTTGTGAATATTAGGTGAGTATATTGAATTGTTAGTGTTAAAGTGCTATATATATTAAATTCTGCATGATATTAAAATTACCGATATCCCACCGCGATAACCGATATCTCAAATATCGGTCCTCAACCGATATCCGATATTTTTCCGCATTAACGCCCTGTTCTTGAGTTTTTTTAAAGGAGGGAAAGGAAAGGAAAACTAAGGATGGTTAAAAAATGGGTGTTCTTGAGTTTTTTTTATGATGGAAAGGAGTAGGAGGAGTTAGGAGGGATTAAATTTATGTTTTTTCCCAATAAATTATCCTCCCAAAAATGGGATGATTACTAAGGATAACTATTTTTTAACATAGTTATCCTTTCCTTTCCTCTAATTCCCTTCCAACTCAAGAACACACCTAATTAAAAAAAATTTCCTTCCCTTCTCTTTCTTATCCTTCCCTCTCCTTTCCTTTTCTTTCCTTAGTTAAAAAACTCAAGAACAAGGCGTAACTGCTTAGACTACTTGTTAGAATCCAATATGAATACCTTAGACTTCAAGTTGGGCTTTGATCGAAATACGCTTGTTTGTTTGGAGACATGTAGTGTTCCAAACGGTCTACGTTGATAGTGACAAACTGACAATGAGGGAAAGTGACAATAATTGGAGGCGGTGATTTTAGATCTGAAAGTGGAAGCAAGACTCCACGTATTGGTTCAAAATATGCTTCTCGTTCTTTCACAACTTATATAAAAATATTTATTTGTTGGCTAACAGTATGGGGAACAAATCAAGGACACTTAAACCAAGTTTAATAAACACAAAGCAGAGAGTTATATTGAATGAATTTATTAGGATTTGAAATAATTAACATTGTTTACAGTGGACAATAGCATCAAGGGTAAATCAAGTGAAATCCTAAGGTATTCATTTTGTACACTGTGAACATTGTTAGTTATTTCAAATGGTAATATATTCATCCGGATAACTCTTTATTTGTTAAACAGGGTTTAGGGGGGCTCATTTTGTTCTACGTATTCTTAGCCAATAAATAAATGTTTTGTCATATAATTAATAGGATTATTTGTGAAGGAACGATAAACGTATCTTGATCAAGTTAGTGGAGTGTTCCTTCTACCCTTAGGTCTGATTGCACTTTCTCTACTTGTTGCCGCTTTCCTTCACTGTTGCTATTAACGGAGACAGGCTGAAACACCGTAAGTTTCCAAACAAGACTTAGGTTTGATATGTCTAATTCAGTGGAGGAATAACACATGCCTCTGTGGCTATTTCCAAACAAGACTTAGCTTTCCTTCACTGTTGCTATTAACGGAGACAGGCTGAAACACCGTAAGTTTCCAAACAAGACTTAGGTTTGATATGTCTAATTCAGTGTAGGAATAACACATGCCTCTGTGGCTATTTCTCACAAATTTAAGTGATGGAAGTGTGATGGGTATTCTCACATTGCATAAGCTATTTCAAGAGATATTGATGATGATAGTGAAGTATGATGTTGTCTAATTTACCTCTTTAACAAGATGGGATTTTAACACTAAGAAATCCTAACCTTTTTATGTGGTGAAGGCTTACATCTTCTCTTCAGAAGTATTGTTTTTGTTATTTAGTGAGTTAAAAATAGAAGGGTAACATTGTCATGTTAAATTTTTTTAATAAAACGGGTAAATATGATAATTGGAAGTTTGGATCATGCATTTATATATGATATTTCAGAAGTATCTAAGGATATACATGAAATTCTCCTTGTCAACATTTGTGTTGCCTGTAAAACTTGCATGTGCTATTTTCTGTATATTATTTGCACACATCAGTCTACTCAGTATTGGTTTTTGTTATGCACAACACTTAAGTTTACCTTGTTTGACTTTGATATCAGAATGCAACGGAAGAAAGGTCAGTTTACATCATCCAAAGCAATCTCTGATGAAGCAGGTACAGCTACTTCAGATTGGAATGGTGCTTCTGCGCAGGATGAAGAAACAATGTCAGTTTCCATCACTGTTTTTGGAGATTCTTGTATTCATTTTCATTATCTTTTACTTATATGTCTTTGCTTATATGCAGATGTAGACACTGTGGAATCAGCTCAAAAGCTACTCCAATGATGCGTCGTGGGCCTTCTGGCCCAAGAACATTGTGCAATGCGTGTGGGCTCAAATGGGCCAACAAGGTTTGTATCCAGATTAATCGTTATGTTTCATGTTTCTAGGATTTCATGTAATAAGTCGGTTACTTGTGCAGGGTGTTCTAAGAGATCTTAACAAGGTTTCAGCATCAGGGGCTCTAGACCCGACTGGAAAGACTATAGAGCAGGTACACGCCTGCACGCACACATTATAATAAGAAATGCAATGAGAATAACGTTAATCAGTTTTGTTGGCAGAGTGATATGGAAGCAAATGAGACAGATGCTGTAAATATGAATGCTATAATAATGGCTGCCTCTAATGGAGTAGACAGCACAGCTGTGGCACCTGAAAGGTAGACTAGTGATTTGTTGCAGCCAATTCACATGTTCAAAATAAGAGAAGATGTTGCATTCATAAACAAACTCACACTAGTTGTTACAATGATTGTAGATATACTGCATTATTATGATTATTATCTTTATTATCATCAAGCCAAATCAGACAAGCCAAGTAGCTCGAGCTGAGATATGTCGTCAATTAAAGTTTTGAAAAAAATGTGCGGTAGATTGACACTTTTAGTGGGTTCACTTTTGGTTATACCCGATGAATAAGGATCTTAGATGAAAACTTTAGAAGATCTGCTAGGCAATCACACCCTTGTATCCTTTTACGTCCATCGGTTACAGTAGCTAAAGCAAGCAACTATAGAGTCGGTAATCAAACTTCCCCTTCTTGACATAAAATATTTCATTCGTTAAAGGGTTAAGATGTTGAGATTATCAAAATTGCAGTCTCGGGTCATACATGTTAAAAATATAACTTAGTTGTTTTTAAATAACACAAGCCAACATCTTTTGTATTAAGTCCCAACTTGTATAAAAATAATAAAGGTGGTTGGTCAAGATATGATCAAAGAGAATCTCCATTGAGTGAAGATCTTCCAGCACAATCAAGTGTTGATCTCAAAACCATTTAAGGAAATGATGGTATATTCAAGCAAGTGCGACATGTTTTTTCTTTTCTTGACTTGTCAACTTTGCATTAGAGTGGACGTGCTCGTTTACTCGGTTGGTCCGAGTAGTGGGTCGGCTACCTCCCCCCCCCCTTTCTTCTGAGTAGCTAGCCGCCAAGTAGTTTGCCCCGAGTATATGTACTCGGGCTGAGTAGATAGATTGTAGTTGGGATGGGATGGTTTTGGTTGAATTGAGGTGGCATTAACCTATTGGCTAATTGGTTGATATGCCACCATGCTAGCTTCTACTTCATCTAAAGGAACAAAAGCACAACAAATCGGGTTGGTCAAGATATCTGATCCTCTCAGCAAGAAGTCACGACTATGGTTTTAAAGGAGCTGTAATTCCATCTGTTGTGGTTGCCAACCAAAGAATTATTGTAATTATACCATCTCCAATATTCTTTTTTTTTTTTCATTTATGCCAACAATTTGAGGGGTTTGAGTATAAAAAAACTATCCTGTTATATACCGATAATAATAATAAAAAAATAGCGACTTCAGGGAGCTAATAGAGTAACTTCCAAGCTAAGTGGAAATGTTTTGGAGCTTGTTTTAGTGTGAGAATGTCTTTATGGCTGAGATGAGCAACACGGAGTTGGATGATGATGAAGGCTGTAGTTGTTAAGGCAACAAAGGAAGCGCTGGTTCGCCCACCATAGATGTCGAATTCCATAGTGTGAATCCACTAGGGAGATGGAAAGAAGGTGGATTATGTTGCAAATAGCTCACACGGGGACATGGAAGTTAGCCTTATGGATTTGATATGATGTAGGATCGTACACGTAACGTTGAGCTTTGAATTTTGATAGAAAAAAATTGATATACGTGACATTACAAGTTTTTACAACTATGTTTTATTTTGCCCAATGTACAACTTAAAAGCGTAACGTACAACTACCAAAGGCCACACCTTTTTCCTTATAAAATCAGCCTTTGATCGTAAATAATAAACTTGTCGTTCATACCTTCTTTCGTTAATCTGTATTCTCTGTTTCTAGAATCATCATCATGGGTCGCAGATGAGTCTCCTCAACCGATTATTACTGATTATTAATTAATTGCTTCTCATTCGTTGAGATCTTATTATATTTGTGAATAATATTAATACGACGTACGTACGTCACGTTGCGTATAATTTGTATGTTGTATTCTAATTTGTTTTTATATTATGATTGGAGCCCTATTTGCCGTACAAAGGCTGATTTTAAGTGACAGATCATTACTGTCTCATTTGTAAGATTAACTGAACATTTCTTTAGTTTATCACTGAAGTGGCACTTTGATTATTAGGTCTCCTAGCTGTAGATTGTTATTATTATTACTATTATCATATTGCTTTGTCCTTTGGTCATGTTATGTTCTTGCTTGTTGTTTTGATTGTACCTATGATCATTGGCTTACACATGTATAATTGGTAGTTTGAGTGCTTGTTATACGTGACTCATGCTTTTGGAAATGAAACATTGTTAGCGTAATACTAGTGTTGGAGCTTAACTGCATATCAAATTGATTTAGAGTCATAGAACTAATACCTTTCAAAAAGAAGCCAAAGGTTATGTTTGAATGTTTTGAATTCTACATGCTGTGAGTGCTAACACCTTAAATAACAGGAAGATCAGTCCGTGCACCTGCTCGTGCACCAGCGCGCAGTACCCCAGCACCAGCCAAGACTGCACCCCCTCCTGCCCCTGTTCAGAACAGCGGACCAGGCTTTGGGTCAATGATAGCTGAAGGTACATCTACACATATCTGCAAATATATGCAGTTGTTGTAGCAATATCATTCTGCATATGGATGTTGTTTTGGTCTTATATATATTTGTTTTTGACAGGTATGGCGTTTGGGACCGGAAGTGCTATTGCTCACAGGGCTGCGGATGCTATTATGGGCCCTCGTATCATTAAGCATGAAACTGTTCCTGCTGCCGGTCCAGAAGCAGCTGCTGCTACAACCAGCTCTTATTCTGATGCATGTGGCATGCACTACAAGGCGTTTCAAGATGTACGTTTAATGTTTAGATGTTTGTATATTATACGGTTTTATTTATTTCATCATAACATCTTATATTTTGATTATTGTAATTGATGCAGTGCATTAACAGCTCTGGAAGTGACATTAGCAAGTGCCAGTTCTACATGGATATGCTGTCTGAGTGCAGGAAGGGCTCGGGTCTTGCTGCTTGAGCGAAGGGTTGTTGCTGAAGCTATAATTCATCGATAACTTTGCTTTTGATAGACTTTGAACTAAAAGTACTCTACTTTGGTTTGGTGTTAATAATGTTTTGTCTTTTGAATGCTTTAAACCATCTTAAGTGACTTTTAACTTGCTACCTTACGCGTTCAGTTAAGGTTAGTGGGTCCATGTTGCGTTATACTATATAAATCCACGAAGGTGGTTTATAGGATGTTAGGTGGAAAGGCCTTAGACGGATCTGCTAGCAAATGCGCCCCTGTTTCCTTCTACTTTCACTGTTTTGGGTAGCCCAAGCAAGGAATTAAAGGGTAAGTGATCAAACTTCCCCTTGTGCTATAGTCTTTGATGACCACTCGTTACTAAGATTATCTTTAAATTACACAAGTCCTAATTTTCATACAATTAATCAAGTTGTATAGGGTGTGATTGGTCAACACTGAGTAGGGATTATCCGACCTAATCGAGGTCTTAATCAAACCATATAGATCTTTCTAAAGCAATTGAAACATGCCTTTTCTTTTCTTGACTAGTTAACTTTGCATTATGTGTTTAGATTAAATCTTGTTATGTAGTGACAACTAGAGGTGCACAAATCGGGTTCAACTGGAAAACCCGAACTGGTTCGAAACCGGTTTTTTCACACCGGGTTGTAAAATGGCACCGGTTCCAATCAAGAACCGGTTCGGTTCCCGACCCGAACCGATGCCCAATATGCTAACTTTTAAGAACCGGGTAGGGTATGAACCGGAAAAACCGATTCCACCGGTTTTTTTAGAAATTTAAATATCATAGCCGTTAGGAACCGGTTCCAACGGCTATATAGCCGTTTTTGACCGTTGGAACCGGTTTTTTAACTATAAATAGGTTATTTTTTTACTCTAAATAGCAAGGTTTGTTTGTGTACTTGTTAAACCACTTCCAAAACTATAAAACACACTCCAAACCACAATTAACCTTAAACCGACAACAAATGGCAACTAATGATGACGTTGTTATGGTGATCGAAACAACAAGATGCCCCGATGTTTGGGTTCATTATGATTTGTGTCTCATGACCGACTCACATGAGTTGGCACGTTGCAAATATTGCTCGAAGTTTCTTAAAGCAGAGTCCAACTCGACATTACGAAAACATACGAATAAGTATTGTCGAGAGAAAAGAAGTTTGGAAGCTAACAAAACAGAAGTGAGAGAGTCGTCCGGCTCTACAACCCAAAAATAAGTATTCCCGGATTAAAACGACGGACTTTGTTTTTTATGTTTTAGTTGTTATGTTTAGTATCGTTTATGTTTTAATAATGTTTGTAATAGTTATTTTTTAAATAAATAAAATGTTCGTCATTATTAAAAAAGTAACAAAAATTATTCATGAGTAACAAAAGTAATTATAATAAAACAAATCAAAACTAAATATTAGTTGAACAAGTTACAAATAATTACAACTCTTCTTCGTCTTCATTCTCGTCTTCACCCTCGTCTTCGTTATCGGAAGAAACCCCGTCCTCCGCCTCCTCATCATGAATATGACGCTCTATTGGCATTTCGTCTTCAAAGTTCGCCTTGTGTTGTACACGATCCACCGCATCCAAATGGTCCTTTAGGCAAATGCAAACCTCTAGAGGCTCGGGAGTTAGTTTTGTTCTTCGCATAGATAACACCCTCTCACTAAGAGAAAAAACCGATTCGGAAGCAACCGTTGAGGCTTGTATGGCAAGCAAATCACGAGCCATGGCGGATAGAATGGGAAATTCGTTTTGTTTACCTTTCCACCAAGCCAACAAATCAATATTGCGAATTTCGTCGACCGTTGCGCCCTCAACATAGTTTGCTCCACTATATCGACCAAGTTCGCTACTTGGTGTGTTTCCTCTTTGCCTCTTAGATGCCGATTCACGAATCCCATTCATCAAGTTTATAAGTGGGTCATTGCACGGCCTACTAGTTGTTGTTTTTTTCACAAAAGACGATCTCGTGCTTGGACCATACATTTGAAAATAATGGTCATAAAGGTCTTGAAGGTTTTTGTTGAACTTGTCCTTCGCTTCCGTCGACAACTTCGGGTCAATCTCGTGCATACCTAAGTTGTCGAATATTTCCTCAATCGTTGTTTCAACCCCATTAACATTCCAATAGGGGTTTAATGCGGCGGCACAAGTAAAGACCGGCGGTATGTTTTCAAAATATTTTATGAACTTTTCTTTCATCACCGCAACAATATTTTCGAAGAGTTTGTTCTTCTCCGCAAAGCTTTTAAAAACACAAGACATATAGTACAATTCTTGCAAAACCCAACAACTAGTAGGGTAATAGACTCCCGATAATTTTGTTGTTGACTTTTTGAACACGTCAAGATACTCCAACAAATAACCGACTTGGACCCAAACACTTTCCGGAAACATATCGGCCTCGCGTTCTTCAACAAGATTGTTATGAAAAGCTTGTAAAGTTTGGCGTTTGGCAAAAGCACACTTTAACATATGACAAGTTGAGTTCCAACGGGTTGGAACGTCCCAATTCGGCCCCAAATACTTTCTTTCAACCGACTTGCAATAGTTCTTATATTCAAGATGTCTTCTTTTACCACTTTTGAAGACATCTTGTAACATAAGTCTAAAGTATTTTAAATCATCACAAATGTTTTCATTGTCAAGACCTATTTGAACAACCAAGTTGATGATATGTGCAACACATCGGACATGAAAAAAATCCCCGAAACAAGGTGGTGAATATTTAATGATAAATTTTTCAGCCGCCTTAGTATTGTTTGAAGCGTTGTCAAACGAAATCGAAAATATTTTATTTCTCAAGTTGTAAGTCGTTATAACTTCATCAAGTAATTCAAACAATTTTTCGGCGGTATGTGGGAACGGGAAGTTTTCAAAAGCGATGGTGCGTTTCATCAATTGCCATGTCACCGGATCAACCCAATGAGCGGTGACACATATGTATGATTCGGGCAACCCGTGTGGTGCCGACCAAACATCGGTAGTTAAACTAACCATGGCTTCTAAAGAATGAAAAGACTCGATTAACTCTTTTTTAGCACACTCCCACAACCTGATACAATGACGTCTTAAGGTAGTACGACTTACATGTGTGTATCTCGGTTGTAGAGTTTCGCGAATCAACGACGTCAACTCCGGGTCATCAAAGTGGTTAAACGGCAAACCTCGTTGAATAACGAACTTTGCCATTTTATCTTGAACTTGAGTCGTGTTGTAACGAAATAGTGTACCATCTTTACCCAAGTCAATTTGATCGGTCGCGCCAATCCCTTTCAACGCCTTGCAATATGGCTTCTCGATGTGCTTTCTCAAAGTAGAGTTGGAATCGTGCCTTAATATTGAACCACATAGTTTGCAACGAGCCTTTTGATAACCTTCGTCATCCACAATCAAATCCCAATTCTTCCATATGTCTTGGTTGCGGTTATGGTTGACTACCGTAACAACCATTGGGTCCTCCGTAACAGGAACAGGGGCAACAAAAACACTCTTCTTAGCCTTCTTGTTAGTTTTTTTGATGGGTGCCATAATAATATTTAGTTGGATGGTCGGGTAACGGAACGGGTTTGCTAAAGGAGTAGTATTTTAGTTTGTTTTTGAGTTTGGTGGTGAAATTAGTGGTGGAAAACAAGTTATATATAGGTTTGGGCATCAAAAACCGGTTCCAACGGCTATATTACCGTTGGAACCGGTTCCAACGGATCTATTGTCTCTCGAAAACCGGTTCCAACGGCTATATTACCGTTGGAACCGGTTCCAACGGCTAATTGGTGGCTAAAAAACCGGTTCCAACAGCTATATTACCGTTGGAACCGGTTCCAACGGCTACTTTGACTTTTGTTTGACTCTTCAAAAAAAACCCGCCGGAACCGGTTTTTCCGGGTACGAACCGAACCGGTTACAATTAAGAACCGGGTAGAAACCGGGTTGGAACTGATACTAACATACAAATATGAGAACCGGGTACGATTTTCGGGTACAAAAATACCCAAACCGGGTATTGTACCAACCGGGTTGGAACTGGAACCGGTTCCGGTTCGGTTCCACCAGTTAGGTTCCGGAACCGGTTTTTTTGTGCACGTCTAGTGACAACCCACATTCCTCCGTCCTTAAAATTAATGAGAAAAATGTGTGGCTTTGTAGAAGGTACATTTGGCTCTAATCTTGAATCATCAAAAAGGGGGTATATGGAGTCTGGACCATGGATTGACTGAGCTTGGTCTGCGCTTTTTTCAAACTGAAATTTTACTTGCAAACTAAAAACTACAATGCTAAATAATCCTTTCTTTCCCCCCTAACATATCTCTTGAACAAAATTCAAGGTTATAAAATAGCAACAGCAGATTTGTGTAAGGTATTGTAAACATATTTGTAAAATGTAATATCATGTAGTAAAATATGTTAGGTTTTTTATGAATATTGTTGAAGTCTTAAATTGCAGAACCTCTTCTCCGGCACATGTTAGAACTCGCTATACTCTTCACTCGTCGTCTAAAGGAGCTGAAGCACAAGGGGTTGGAGAGTGTAGATATTTGATCCTTTAGACAAGAAGTCATGACCATCGGTTTGAAGGAGCTGCAACTCCATCTGTTGCGGCTGCCGACCAGAAACATATTCCAATTATACCTTTTCCGATCTTATTTTTCATTTAAACAACATATTAAGGGATTCACTATTGATAAATAAAAAAAATAGTTTGACGGTTTGACCGGTTGGAGGATCTCTAGTTCTCTACCCTCGGCTACAAAATCGAAATAATGAGACTAATATACTAGCTAGATTAAACGCACGAATAATAATAATTAGTATAAAAGGAAACTCAAAACCATTAAAGTCAATACAAAATCATGGGTGTGTTTTATAACTGTACCTGGATATCAAACCAGACCCAAAGTGACCCAAAACCTGAATTACATGCCCAAAATTACCCAACCTGTTTAACTTCTAACCCAAACCCGGCATCAAACATCTGGGTTGAAATCGTCAAATTCGGGTAGACCAAATAACCGGAAGTAGAAGTTAACAAAAATATCCGGTTCATTTTTTTATAGGGTTACTAACCCTCATATCATGCGTTGTAGACTTGTAGTTATTAGCTCAGTTATTGCTTAACTTTGTATTTCAAAAAAATAAAAGCAAAAAACAAATAAAAATATAATTATAAAATTAAAGAGTACGTTTTGTTTCTTGTCGTTCAAGTAAAAGAAAAGAACAAATTTTACCTATAAATAAATCCAGGGTTAATCTTTTTCTCTCTCTCTCTAGAAATAGAAATTGTTATCAAACCTCGCAAAAGCTCCCGTGGTGAGCTTTCTCTACTAGTTCTTGCGTTTAGTCTTTTATATGTCTCGTTATTTCGATTTTATATGCATAATTTTTTTACCAATGTGTAGTGTCTACACTCTATACCGAAATAGAATGCAAACTGTCAATAAGTAGTGTCGGATCTAGAAGATAATTTTAGGGCCAACACAACATTAAGAATTATTTTTACCCGTTTCGCGAGTACGGGCTCCTCGTTTCGCGCGTACTGGGGCCTGGTTACGAGGCGCTTAGTTACGCGTTCCGCGTGTTTCAGGCCTGGTTTTGCATTACGCGTGTACCGACGCCGGGTTACCCGTTTCGCGCGTACCGGCGCTCAGTTACCCGTTTCGCGCGTACCGGCGCTCAGTTACTCTTTTCGTGTGTACCTGCGCCCGGTTAACCCGTTTGGGTTAAATTTGTTAGGCCTATTCAAAACTTTTATCAAGAATAATAATTGGACTTGGGCTTTTTATTTAATTTGGGTCTTTAGGTTTTAATTAAATATAGGCTTGTAATCATTTTGGGTTTTCAATAAAACTTTGAAAGGTGTATAAGTTTTGGGCTATTAAATTTTTTTTAGGAGTGTAATGTAATTTCAGGTGTAACTTAATACTTAAAATGTAAATGAAAAAAAAAATCTCACTTCGTTTAAAAAGTTAAGGGGTAGCGGATGCTATGCTATGTCCGTCATTGTCAACAACCTTTGTTGCCAGCCCTTTCAGGATAGCGAATCTAAGTCTTTTAAAAATTATATTCATAAATGTGTTTGTAATCGAAAGATTTGTATGAATCTGAATTAATTGTGTGTTTTGTGCGTTTGATTGATTTCGATATGTTTGCCTGATCTACATACTGTCACATTTCTATTTCTAAGGTTTTGTGGGAGTGTTGGCTTCTTGTTCATAGTGTGTTTCTAAATTTCTGTGTCTTGTTCACAGTGTGTTCAAAACCAATTGCTCTGTGATTTGTTCATTGTTTGGTCTTGCTTTTCACATAAATTTCTGCAATTTTTGGTGTAATTAAATTTAATTTCTAACTTGCTGTTTTCATATAATATTATATAATTATAAACTTGATGTTTGGAGCCGCCTTAGTTTTTCTAATAGAGCAATTCTTTAGGCTTTTAAACAAATTATATGTTTGTTATCATTTACAGCAAAATTAGCCCGTGCACCTGCTCGTGCACCAGCACGCAGCCCTCCAGCTCCAGTCAAGCCTGCAACCGCTTCTGTTCATGCTAAGAGCAGCAGCGAAGGTCAGCACGCAGCCCTCCAGCTCCAGTCAAGCCTGCATCCGCTTCTGTTCATGCTAAGAGCAGCAGCAGCGAAGGGTCAGCACTTGATGTCTTTGTCTCAAGCATGATCCAAAGTACATACATATCTACATATACACTTGTTGTAACCACATCAATAGAACAGCTAGTACGCGTGTTCTTTTCCGCTTATATTATTATATTTTTGTTCTTGGTAGGTATGGCGATTAGTATCGGTGATGCTATTGGTAAAGCTGTTGGTCAAATGGCTGAAGAAGCTATGCGTGGTCCTCGTACCGTTCGACATGAAACTGTTCCTGTTGTTGCTGGTCCAGACCCTGCTGTTGGTCAAATGGCTGAAGAAGCTATGCGTGGTCCTCATACCATTCAACATGAAACTGTTCCTGCTGCTGCTGGTCCAGACCCTGCTGTTGCTATAACCAGCTCTCATTCTGATGCGTGTGGCGAACAGAACAAGGCATTCCAAGATGTATGTTTGTTATGTTATCGTCATTCTTGTTTACGTTATTGTTATAAAAAACACGTGTTTGATGTTTGTTATTAATTGTTATTGATGCAGTGCATTAACAGCTCTGGAAGTGACAATAGCAATTGCCAGTTTTACATGGATATGCTGTCTGAGTGCAAGAAGGGATCAGGTATCGTGCTTGCATGATGCGATGTTGATGAAACTATGATTCGTTAATGACTTTGTTTTTGGTAGTTTGGAATTTGAACTAAAAGTACTTTGGTGTCGAATGAATAACTGAATGAATGTTTGTTACCTTTAATGCGTTAAGTCATGCCCTTGATAACCTGCAAAATCATATCATGTGTTTTTTGATAGAAAAACTATATTTCTGTTGCTTGTTTCTGCAAAATCGTACCGGGTTTTAAAAAATTGTTTTCGATATTACAAACAAAATCAAAAAATATAAGCTCCAAGGTGGTTTTAATTTTTTTTATCTCTTCAACCCATGAATAATAATCATATCAAATTACTAAAGTAATTAAATTACTATCAGAGGTGGCCAGCTAGTTTAAGAATAACATTAAGTTTGTTATGTTGTGTCTTTCATGTATACAAACAAGAGACTCCATTTTTCTTTACAACATGATTTGTCTCTCTTCACTTTCATGGAAATGAACCTTTATTCGTACAAAATCTGGTTAGTGAAAGTTTTGCATTTGCTAGTCTCTTGCTAGTTTTTAATAAAATTTATCTTTGTTAGACGTTAAAGAAACAAAAACAAAAAAACGTGACTAACTCACTTTACATTAGTAATATACTTTACTAGCTTTTGAAACTGTGTATTACACGGGATTTGTCAAATCATAAAAAATAAATAAGGTGCATTATTTCAATTGTGATTCTCAAAATATTGTCAAATAAAAATAACTAAACGTGTCATTTTTTCTAAACACGAATCTGTTTAGTAGCAGGTTAACCTGTTAAGGGACATGTTTAAAGACACAATAAATAATACATGTGTAACGAAACCAAAATTTTCAAAAAGTCTTAATTAATAGATAATCCATAACATATATGAAATAAAAAACCACAAATCCATAACATACTAGAAACAAAAGACGACAAATACATAACATACATAAAACAAAAAACCATATACGCAAATCATAACATCCATAAAAAAAATATAATATCGGGTTCTGACGGGCATTCGTGAAATATCTTTTGTAAGTATGACTTTATGTTTAAGACTTTAGGAGTGTATATGTATTATTTTTCAAATAAAAATCTACACAGGTTACTAACATGTTAACATGTCTTTAACCTGCTATGACAAGAATTTAAACATGTCTTAAACATGTCGACATGTTTAAGACACGAAACCTATTAAGCTTAAACCCAAACCTGTTAAAACATGTGCCGTGTTAACATGTTCGTGTCATAAATTGGCACCCTATTGACACTTAAGTTTCAGCATTTTTATTATTATTATAATATTATGGTAAGATTTGCATTTCAAAAAAAAAACAATTAAAAATATAAGAAAATTAAACGCTTTGTTTCTTGCCGTTCAAGTAAAAGAAATAAACAAATTTGCCTAAAAATAAATTTAGGTTAATCTTCTTTATTTCTCTCTCTAGAAATCGTTATCATGCGTAACAAAAGGTCCGGTGGTGAGTTGCCTCTACTTGTTCTTGCGTTTAATCTTTTAGCCTTCTCATTATTTCGATTTTATAGCTTCTTAATACATAATTTATCGACCAATGATGAGCAATGTTTACATCGAAATAGAATGCAAACTAAGTCACTCATACTTTTGTCTCAATTAGGTCATTGATCTTTCAATTTGTCGATATATTTACTGATAAAAGGTAATCAAATAATGTTGGTTTTAAGAAAATTTTTCACAAATGGTGTTTACGAAAAAGTTCGTTCAAAAACGGTATGGTTTTGAGGGTTGATACAAAAATAGTGTAACCGTGGTTGGTTGAAACCACGGTTTGACTAGTTTCTCTATGTACGTGTCAGATGCGTATTTCAAAAAATAATACTCTTAATTAAAATAAGGCAAGCCGTAGTTTGAAACCACGGATTGCATAAAAATTTAACCTAATACCACTTTCAGGTGTATGGTGGTTATGCTAATTAAGCCGTGGTTTGAAACCACGGTTTGACCCTTTTCTTTTACTTTTTAAATGCCGATAAGTATACATGTTCACGTTTTTTTTAATCAACTCTTGATTTCGAACTTGGTTTTTTTTCTTCCTTCTCCACTTTAATTTAGTATGTTCACATGTGATACTTTATGAACAACCAAACCTTGGTTCGAAACCACGGGTTGATTAAAAACACAAACACACACACACATGTGAACATAACATGTGAACATATATGCTTATCGGCATTTAGAAAATAAAAGAAAATGGTCAAACCGACACGTTTTTTTTAATCAACTCTTGATTTCGAACTTGGTTTTTTTTCTTCCTTCTCCACTTTAATTTAGTATGTTCACATGTGATACTTTATGAACAACCAAACCTTGGTTCGAAACCACGGGTTGATTAAAAACACAAACACACACACACATGTGAACATAACATGTGAACATATATGCTTATCGGCATTTAGAAAATAAAAGAAAATGGTCAAACCATGATTTCAAACCACGGGTTGACTAGGAAAACCACCACACAATTGGAAGTGGTATTAGATTTGACTTTTTGATGCAATCCGTGGTTTGAAACACGGCTTGTCTTATTTTAATTAAAAATATTATTTTCTAAAATACCCATCTGACATGTTCATAAAGAAAATAGTCAAACTGTGGTTTCGAACCACGATCACACCATTTTTGTAGCAACCCACAAAACCATACCATTTTTTAAACAAATTTTTCCATAAACACCATTTGTGAAAATTTTTCTGGTTTTAATGATGGTTTAGTTATTTATGAACATATAATATATAATATGAAAATTAAAAATACAGTATCAGATCTTTAGAACACTCATTGAAAGTTGAAAACTTAAAACCTAGTTAATATTCTATAATGTTGTTTATTTAAAGATTACATTAATAGATCTTGGGATTATAATATTACTATTCATGACCGACTAAAAATTTCATCATAGATATTGGCATAATGTGTTTGTAATTGAAAGATTTGTACGAATCTGAGTTTTGTGATGTATAATTGATTTCGATATCTTTGCGATCACATTTCTATTTCTAAGGTTTTCTGCATTGAGTGTTGGCTTGTTTTTCATAATTTGTTCTTGCCTTTTGAATTCATTTATGCAATTTTGGTGTATATAAATTTTTCTAACCTGTTTTCATATAATATAAACTTGATGTACATTTGGACCCATATATTATCTGTGTGGATATATATTCAGTGCTAACACCTTGACTTACAGAAAGGTCAGCCCGTGCACCAGTCAAGCCTACAAGCAGCGGTGGCAGGCCGTCAGTGGTTGAGGTGCTTGATGTCGTTGTTTTGAGCATGTTCTTAGGTACATGCATCTACATATCTGCATACATACATATATTTACTTGCTGTGACCACATCATTGTATTATTATTTTTTTTTTCTTGGTAGGTGTAGCGATTGTCTCCGGGAATCCCATGCCTATTGTTTTAATGGCTTTAGCTGCTCCTCATACCGCTCGGCGTAAAACTGTTCCTGCTGCTGCTGCTACAACCAGCTCTCATTCTGATGCATGCGGCAAGCAAAACAAGGCCTTCCAAGATGTATATGTTTGTTATTTTATCGTTATTAATTCTTGTTATACGAAACATGTGTTTGATGTTTGTTATTGTAACTGACGCAGTACTGCGTTAACAGCTTTGGAAGTAGCATTAGCCGCTGCCAGTTTTACATGGATATGCTGTCAAAATGCAAGAAGGGATCGGGTAATGAGCTTGAGTGATGCGATCGATGTCGTTGATGACTTTGTTTTTGGTTGGTTTTATTAATAATCATATCAAATGAAAGTAAATTATTGCTATCAGAGGTGGTCAGCTAGTTTGATAGATAACATTAAGTTAATTTGTTGTGTTGTGTTTTTCATCATTTGGTTAGTGAAAGGCCAGTTTGCATTTGTTATGCAATTAAAAGACCATGCAAACCAACTTTTGTTTATGATCATGACCACTAATTATTCCAAACTCACTGCATGTTTTCATTCACCACATTATTTCCAACATATTATTATTATTATTATTATTATTATTATTGAAACAGCTAATTTATGTCATATAAGAGACTTGAACGCAACTCCATGATATTTTAAAGGTTTTGTCTTTGCCAATGAACTATCATAATGAAAAATGGTTGTATCAACAGTAAAACTGTCTATATATAAATTATCAAGAGCTAACAAGTGATATTTAGATTACTAAAATTAAGTTTATCAATTAAAATTACTTCCTATTTAAACATTCATTCTTTTAGTGAAACATAAAACTTCAGTAGCATTTGATATATTTGATATGTAGTAATGACTAGATGAATGAAATGAGTCGTTGTAAATGAATGAAAAAAATGATGTTTGGTTGGTCAATGAAATTGAATCAACGATTACACAAATAATCTAATTTCATCAAAACCATTCATCCCCCGCTTTATATACCAAACTATTACAGATTACTTCAAATTTAAAATAAAAAAGTAAAAGTTTATAAGTTCGCTTTGATTTGTTTTAGTTACACAAGAGACCAAACGTTAGAACCGATTCGAGATGGTTAATCTCCCAAGATAGTTAATATGTTGAGTGGATCAAGCTCCAAAGAAACAAGAAAAAGAACAAGACATTTTAATTCATAATTTTCTTCTTAATAATATCAAAATCTAAAAGACATTTTATAGCCTGCAATGCATGAAAGTTAATTAATTACCTAACACTACTACACTACTTGAGAACATGGGAACATGAATAAAATAAACATGCAAATTAAATGTGTCAAATAAACATGTATCCGAGTCGGTTCGTATCACCAAAACCGAACTGAAAGTTCAATTTTAACAAAAACATAAAACCAAACCATCGGTTTTTTGTTATTTTCGTTTAGTTTTTCTTTTTCGGATTTGATGCACATAGTCCAAAAGTACATTTTAAACAGCATGCAGGCCGGTCAATCGAATAAAAGCCCATTGGGCCCATATTAACATTACTACTACTCGATACAAAATCAAAGCATAGTCTCTAGGGTTTACTTCTTGTTCCATCAATCTTGAGTAGCCTTACTGTGTGCCTCCGCCACTAATTAAAGCTTGGATCTTTCAACAATGGCGGAACAGGTTACTTCCTAATTTCCCAACCCCTTAAACTTTTTTGTTTATGATATCATCCTGACTGACATTTTGATTTTAATGCAATTGATAGACTGAGAAGGCGTTTTTGAAGCAACCCAAGGTCTTCTTATGGTTAGACACAGATACTTTCAGCTTTTTATCTCAAAAAAATCAAATCTTTACTGTTGGTATGTAATTGTTGACTGTTGATTGTGTATATTGTATCAGTTCAAAGAAGAGTGGCAAAGGAAAGAGGCCTGGTAAGGGTGGAAACAGATTCTGGAAGAGCATTGGTCTTGGATTTAAGACTCCAAGAGAAGCTATTGAAGGTAATATTAATGTTTTTTATATTGCAATATTATTTTGTTTATAATTTAGGATAAAATGTTATAAAGATTGGTAATAAATGTGTTAGGGTTTAATGTTTACTGTGGTTAAATAACAGCTTAACTGTACTATTTTGTGGAGGTAATTATATACAAAACTAAAGTGGCTAGTGTTAACATTTAAAGTAATGGGTTTTGTGTATTTTGTGTGAATTATTATAGAACAAGCTAGGCGTTAGTCGGGTGGTGAGGTAGGGACTGGCGATTAATAGGATTGGAATTTTAATGTAATCTTTCAAATTTACATATCAAATATCAATACCTAGTTTTATGGCAAGATTTTAACAACCATGCTTCAAACAAATGAGTTATAGTGAACTTACTGATTTTAATTCTATACCTTATATTATTATAGGAACCTACATTGACAAGAAATGTCCTTTCACCGGTGATGTCTCCATTAGGGGTCGTATTCTTGCTGGTACGTGCCACAGTGCTAAAATGGTTAGGACCATTATTGTTCGTAGGGACTACCTTCACTATGTGAAGAAGTATCAACGGTAAGACTCTAAAAACTTTTTAATTTTATTAGTATTTTAATCCTTAATAATATAGGATTGTTTGTTGCAATACAGTTATGAGAAGCGCCACTCTAACATCCCAGCACACATTTCACCCTGTTTCCGTGTGAAAGAAGGTGATCATGTCACTATTGGACAATGCAGGTCTGTTTATATATTCCCATTTTTCTAGTTTTAATTTTTATGTGATCAGATTATGAACTGTTTTTGTTTCTTCAGGCCTTTATCCAAGACTGTGAGGTTCAATGTGTTGAAGGTGATTCCAGCTGGATCCTCAAGCGGTGGGAAGAAAGCGTTTACAGGGATATAACAAGCTTCATCTGCTTTAGCTTGTTAGGTTTTGCAAAAACAATTTACTTTGATTTGCTATGATTTTGAAGTAAAATGCAGTTTGATTGCTTATGATCCTTGTTTAATGTTTCTCTAGACAAAAGTATTTAATTCTTCCTTTTCCCTTGTTATGTTACAGATATGCTTGTGCAAGTTGCAACAATCAACTTTTGTTTGTTAAACATAGTTAAAATTCTAAATGCGCACAACAAAATTACCAAATACCAAGATCATCTCAAAAGCAATTCCTTCATTGAACAACAATAAATTCATTAAAAAATAAATCATTAATCATGTGTCTCACTTCATGAAAACTACACCAAACTTAACTAAGTAAATACTTTCACAGTACATTAACAAAACATTCTTCTGACGCCACTGAGATCTATTGCACGTTTCGGCCCCTGAAACCAAAAACGTTTTACATTTATTATATTTGTATCAAATTTTCAATTTTTCTTTTGAAAATAAAAGGAAAAGAAAAATACCAGTTAAGAACATGGGTCAAGAACTTGGGATCCTGTGATCCATCAGACATTAGCAATGCAGGAGAAACTCCATCACTGTTTTGAAAATCTCTAAGCTGCAAGCCAAGAGACACTGCTTCACCTGTTTGGAAATCCTTATGTGGTATTGTAAACGATGGTCCATTGTCACATTCAAGGTTGTCTGACGGGGACTCCAGGTGTCCTCTCTCATCGTCCGTATTAGGAAAGTTATTTGTCGGTAATAACAAAGACGTCCCATCACTACTCTGGAAATTAGGTACAGGTATAGGTATTTCCAGTTGTACTTCGTCGTTGATACTAAAATCTTTCCATTGTTGATTCACTCTCTTGACCTGTGTGTAAAAGTCAACGCCTGTTTTGCCTGCAACAAAAACATTTACCAAATTGGTTGACCAGGAGTTATTTTAGTTCAGTTTATTATAAACAATTATATTTTGTCAAATATTATTGTAAAAACTACATTATTTCAATTAAAATGATTTGAGAGGTTTTATGCATCAAATATTCATTTTGACAAGAAATAAAAACCAATGGGTAAATTTACCTTGGAAATTTAGATCCCCTGAGAAAGATGCTTCGGTTCCAGTAAATGCAAAGAACGGTAGTGGGGCCGGGACAGGGACATTTACACCGACCTGTGACATGGAAAATATATGTTTAATTACAGTTATTATAAATGTTTGTGAAAAAAAGAAAACCTTAATTACAGGGACCATCCATGCAAACAGTCAGTCGAAAGTTGTAATTTTATGAAGTTGGGGAATAAAGTTGCAATTTGGCCGAACCACAGGAACACCGTGTACTTAATTTTTAGATAAAAAAAAGGAGGGTAAATACCTGCCCAGCTTCTATTTCAGTTTGGAATTTCCTTGCTGATGCATCGTTTTTAGTAAATATTGAAGCCCCAAATCCATACCTGATAGATCCAGAAGCGAACTTAGGGCATTGAACAAGAAAGAAGGTGTTGATAGTTAAGAAGATAGATTCTATAAAGTTTGTGAACGTCACCTGTTTCTGTTGATTATGCCTATGGCTTCTTCTAAGGTTCCAGCCTGAAAACACACGGAGCATTAGTGTTGAACAGTCAGCTAGTTCTAAAACTATGTAACAATCAAGATCTTTTACATATGGCAACCTGCATACAGAGAAGAACCGGGCCAGTAATCTCCTCCTGAGCACACAAAAATGGTGATGTTGGTATTATTAGTATTAAATTATCGTCTATTATGATATGATTTGAGACATATAAGATACCTTGTAACATTCCATTACATCTGTAACATCAGATAAGATGGTCGGGCCCACAAAATTGCCCATTTCGTATTTTGGCACCTGATGTGAGAACCGAAACTTTCATTAGTTCAGTTCATTATATACTGATTTTTTTGTTGTTTTAGTATAAAAGGAAAAAAATGGTCATTTTATATGGAGTTTAACAGATTTTTTTTAACTTATGTTAGTGAAAAGGACCAAACGTGAATGTGTTACGGTTTAAAAGAGAGTAAAGACTAAATCTGTAATTTTTGAAAAGAACCAAAACTGCAAAACGTGTATACCACAGGGACCATTCGTGTGATTTACTCAATATCACCTTAATACTTTCCTACAGTTAGTTATAGACTATATAAGAGAATGAAAGAAGGATACACCTCAATATGTCTTCCATCCAGGATTAATCTAGCACCAGCATCAATACCTACTTGGACTAATCTATTTACTTTTTCCTTTGCCTGTCAATGCATCACAACAATTAATAGTTTAATACATCACAGAATGACTGATAATTAACATAAGTTAACAGAAACGGTTGTAGGAGTATTTTAGTGTAAAGAAGTATTAATTTACGCACTGTTTTACTGATCACGGGGCCGATGTCTGTATCAGGTTCCAACATTTACTTTAAGTGCTTTGACACGCTCCACTAGTTTTTCTTCCCTGCAGGATATCATATCAAGAACTATTTTATAACAAATAAGAAAAAAGAATTTTAAAACTCAACATAACTATAAACAAGAAAAGAAGAATACCATGCTTTTGAACCTCCAACAAATATAACTGTATTCAGTGTTGTACACCTTTGCCCTGCACCACCGAATCCAGCAGTTGCAAGAGCATCCAATGTGGCCCCCATACTTGCATCAGGCATCACAATTGCATGGTTTTTTGCACTAATATTTGACTGATAAAAAAGTTGAACCGAGAATATAAATGATTTTATTCTACCGGAAAACAGTGCTTAATAGATAGCAAAAACCAAACCAAGTATACGAAAAATGAGATGATAAGCATAATACCTGAACACGTTTGCCATTAGAAGAGGCTCGTGCATGGATGTGTGAACCAGACTGCAGAATAATGCAGAAAATATAATTGAGAAAAAAAAGCAAGTAGTTTAGAAGTGAATATACAAAATTTGGAAAACAGATTATGTTTTAAGTTCTGATTCTAAAAAGCCTTTACATCCTTGGCAGATTGCCGCTATGCACACATATACTTAAGGCCTGACAAAAAGATAATATATCCATGAACAAATAAACAATTGAAGACTTTCATAGAGTAAATGAAACTTACAGAATCTGGACCAACAAACGTTATAGCTTTGATATCGTCATCATCACATATGGCATTCACAATATCCTGACCGATCAATCACAAAACAATTCAATAAATCAATTCTGAAAACTAGACTACTAACGCACGTGAGAGTGTTATATTTTATACTTACATTGGTTCCATGAACTATATTTAGTACACCATTAGGCAAGCCGGCCTCCATTGCTAATTCTGCAAGTATCATGCATGCCCCTACATAATGATTTTAGGTGGGATTGTTATTAGCCTTTCCTAGATAAAATAGGGGTTGAGACGAGCATCAAGGGATTTCAAAAACTACCTGGATCTTTCTCAGATGGCTTAAGAATAAATGTATTACCACATGCCACTGCAATCGGAAACATCTGCGTTATATAAAACAAAATTAGAGTGAAACAATAGCAAAGTTCAATGAAGCAAAATAAGTTCAAACAGGCTTACCAACAAAGGTACTAATGCTGGAAAGTTAGAAGGACATATGCCAGCACAAACACCAAGCGGTTCCCTTAAACTGTAACTATCAACTCCATTTCTGATGTTTGAAACAAAATCCCCATTTTGCAGTGATGTCATGCTGCACGCATGTTCAACCACCTCTAAAAGCAAAATGCTAGTTATCAAATTTTCATTTATAAAAACTTCATAAACATAATCAAAATACGTGAATAAGAGATTCACACCAAGTCCACGAAGCATTTCGTTACGTGCATCCTTCAGTGTCATTCCCTGCTCTGAAGTTATGTTTTGAGCAATCTTATCCTAAAACAAATGAAAACTTCTATTAAAATTTTTTAGTAATTAACAAGAAAATTGATGATGTATACATGACACGGTAAAGAAAATGTAGATCAATTAAATAAAATGTGTTTGGTTGATCAATTAAATAAAATGACATAATACCTAGTCGATTTCATTCTCCCTAAAACACCTCAATTCATTCCATCCATCCCCATGTTTTTTTCCCACTTCATTATCTCTTTTACTCACTTTCGAGATTACACATGTATTTAGTTATAGGACCGAGTATATAATTAATGCTAGAAATTTTGTACATCTAAGGCATACATGAGATTAGGTGATACCTCAAAGCCAAACCCATTTACCGAACATATTAACATATTGTATAAATTTGAAAAATATATTAATAGTAATTTGAGTTTCTTAAAAAACTTGAAAATTCAATATTTATATAATTGTTGGAGGTGAAGTTGAAATATTATGTTAAGTCGGTTTTTGAGGCGAGTTTAAATCGAATTTCGGGTACATCCCAAAGGATGTTTGCACTTTGCAACCACATAAGATCATAAGCAGGTATACGCAACACCTCCGGGCCCATTGGGGTGTGGCCATGGGTGGATCTAGCATTTGCGTAACCTCTCAACTTTTTTTGGCGAAATTAGTGCAATTTTTTTTCTTATTCGTTTTATTACTGGCTACTCCTAAGCAAATTTTTTTTAGCCAGCGTCACGTCTTAACTTTTTTTTAGATCTGTTAGACTGTTACTGGTTTTGGTTGGGTATCAGACAGAGTCTTTTAGTTGCATACGAGCAGGCCCGGCCCATGGGCAGGGCAAGTAGGGCTCAGGCCCCAGGCCCACAATTTTTATAGGGCCCATCAGTTTTTAAATGTCTTTTATATATATATATAAGTATTTTAGGCCCAGTTACATTAAAAGAAAGCCCAGTAACAAAAAATTACCAGGGTTTGGAACTTGGAAGTTTAAACGTACGTAGCGTAACTTGAAAGTTGTAACTTCTAAAACAGGCGACCATCTGACTTCCGACGAACTTGAGAGTTTTTCCGGCCAACGGTTATCGAAGTCTGCTATTACAGGTTTTTTAACTCATTTTAATTTTCTATTTAAAAAATAGCATATTACATTGATACATTCTTAAATCAAAAAAAGTGAAATCCATGTAAAAAAAGTGCCGTCTCAATTCTCAGTTTCTTTGTTTCTGTATATGTTGCAAGTGTGCAACTTGCAAATATAATAATATTGTAGATCAATAAATTGCAAATAAATTAGAAATTGAGAATGTTTGATCAATTTAGGGAATTAGGTTCACTGGTTCATGGAGTCGAGAGTCTGGGTGTATGTATGTACATGTACTTATCAGTTTTTGTAGAGACCATAGATTACAAAGATTTAATTGAGGGCTTTGCTTCCAAAAGTGTCAAAAGAGCATCACGATTCGTTTAAGTACTTTTGTTAGTTCATTTGCTATAAAAAACATTTTGTTTTGTATTTTAGGGCCTTTTGTTTTTCATGTCCCAGGCCTTGATTTTTTTTTTTGTATTCTCGGAGACGGCCGTGCATACGAGACTAAAGATTACCAAGACTTGTCTCATAGAGTCATACTTAGCACATTGTCATTCCTATCTAGATAAAGGGAACATGGAGTGAAAACAAAAGAACACTCGTATTTGAACCACTTCCTTGGTTCCTTTGAAACAAATTACAAATCCAGTGTATGCTACTACTATGTTTGAATGTTTGTTGATGAAGTCAGGTCTTTAGACATGTAGACCGGAGCTCCTGCTATTTGAGCTGCCCAAGATCCTAACCACCTTAGAAGTCCAGCCCAAATCAAATCATTTTATTAAAAAAATGTTTGTTTGCTTGGATTTAATGTATTATCTTATCTTATAATAATTGTAGAACTGTATATTGGTTATGTAACTGAATTAACAACCTTTATTATGAAAATGGTGAATTAGATTTTACCAAATTAATTAATAAACTTTTACCCGATGGGTAATGCGTAACAATACCAAACGGGTAAGAGGCATGGTTTTCTAATCGGATATGAGGCTATGATTGATTGCTAATATCGATCTCATGCCCGACACATTGTTATCCCTAAACGATAAGATTAAAAGAAACCCGTCTCCATCATTAACGCATGCTCCACTAGACGCCTTTCCCTTAATATATAGTGATTCATTTTGATTGGTACTTTTGGCTAATTGATATTTTTATTAGCATTCAATTATGAAAGGGGGTAGTTTCCAGTTAAGCTGCACATTTATTATAACTAGTTGGAAGCTTTTAATTGATGAAAGTTACATGCTGAAGAATCAAAAATATGTGTTGTCCAATTACAATTCACACATTCAATATGCAAGATACAAGAGTCATGGTAACGGTGCCGGTATCAGTCTAACATGCAACTCGAGGCGCCTTGTAGTATGCTGGAACGGTTGCAGGGAAGAACATTTGTCTAACCCCTTCCGACTTAATAATTGGAAAGATAATCCCCGATGCACCCTGCAAACACATTAAATTAAATGTCAACATATGATGAGAAATGATGATTCGTTTAAATAAACTAAAAGCTAACTGAGATGAGCCGAGCCCCAAGCCATAACCGTTTTGGTGAAGGGAACGGGATAAGCAAACGGCCCACACCATAGATGGCCATGGCAAAGAAATGACAAAACAGGACTAGCGGGCGTGGGTTGAGCCCCGAGAGTAAAGATATCGGTCCTTGTGAACAAATGCCTCCGAGGCTAAGATAGTCAAAACACGCTTGACGCATTTCTTTTCTTGCTGGATCTGGTGATGCACAAAATACTTTGTATAAAGCACCCGCCAATGTATTTATTGTAGATGACACCGGCTGCAGAAAACAGTTTTAAAAAAATTAAAACTTTTCTTTGTTTTAGAAACAAGTTGATATCATTTTATATTATATGCTTGCCTTTCTAAGAGTATAGAAGCACTCAAGATAACTGCAAAGTGTAGGTGCATCATTCAGATTTTTTAGTGGTCTCAGAAGGTCACGAAGCAAGACAATATCTGATAACGCAACCGTCATTCCTCCAGTTAACGGGTGTCGCATGTTAAATGCGTCTCCCATTAAAAGCGCGCCTGGAGTCGGTTGAGGGTCAGCTGGCATACTTCGGTTTGGCATTGTTCTTATGTTTCCCTTACTACTGCCGCCACAAAGGCGCCATATAACTCGTTTGGAATCTAAAAGTTTTAGCACTCTCGTTAGATTAAATATTATTAGCAGAAAACTCATAGCCCCCATCAATACCCTTCTAACGATTAGTGAATTAAATACCTGTGGAGCAACGACGGTTTTGAGGTAATTAGCCATTTCCCCATTGGCAATAGAAGGCACCTTTTGGCCCGGGACATCGACCAAACAACGAACCTCGGTGTTACTAATAGGATAAAACAATATTGGCGAAGGATCTGCAAGTATAACGTGTCCATGGTTTGCATACGGAAGATCAACATTCTCCAAAACCAGACCCACAAAGCAAGAAGGTACTTCTACCTGTTACATTATATAAATAAATTCAAATCTATCAGAATATATGAAATGATAACTAGTGAAATACCTTAGGCTTGCAAAGGACACGGCGAAGATTAGAAAAACAGCCGTCACAAACAATGGTGAGGGGCGCGTATGCAGTTATCACTTGTCCGTCTTTGGTTTTGTAACACACGCCTTTAACTGTTCCTTGTTCCTCGAGTAATGAAGTTACAGTCCCTTGTTCCAGTTTCACACTGGTAAGTTAACATTTGTAAAAGGTCATTTACATTTTAGTCATTCATCAATAAACTTGATATTATTATATGTAATGATCCAAAGAAACTATACTTTGGTAGAGACGCAGCCTTTTCCCTCATCCGTTGAATAAACCGCCCATTGTGAAAGCTTCTTCCCGACACATCAGATTCATATTTTTCCAAAGGATGAGAGTTTTGTGTTTTTATTATCCATGTAAATCGCATAACCAAAAACTTGTTGAGCCTCAATTCCATCCACACAATCTGCAACAACTCAAAAGTATATAAACAATTCACTTACTTATATTTTCTAACTAAGAGTCATATTAAGAGGAATTGAACCTTACCTTGAAGACCTAACTCGATCAGTTTTAGATAGCCTCCTGGCTGCAGAAGTTCACCAACAATTCGATCTGGTTCAGTCAAGTCCCTTTCAATCACATGAACTCGTCGTCCATCCTGAACCAATAACATCAAGTGGTTTGAAAATTGAAATATATCATATTAAACTTGTATTAAATATTATTCATTTTAACAGCTTCTACACCTCAGAGATCGGTTTCTTCGTGTTACCGACTAATAATTTATATAATAATCAAGTGAACCATTTAAAATCTCAAAATATCTACTCCAGATCCACAGCATACAGTTTAAACCAGTCAAATGCATTTATTTTTTTGTTAGAATCTTATCGTTTGTTCGCTTAGCTGTAAGCTGAGTCACATTATTCCTCCTTTGGCATATCTAGCTTCAATATAGTTCCGTGATTACAAATATTCTCAATGAGGTGTAAACTACTCACACCAATATTTGACGTGGATAATGATAATAATTGTTATTATTATTATTATTATTATAATAGTTTAATCTAAAATGAAGCTCAAATTCTTGTTCGCCTAAAATCTCAATAATGAATCAATAAATTACTAAAACTGAAAGTGCAGTGAAAACTGAAAATGTATCAAATATTGATACCAAAATACTTAGATCTGAACAGTAATGGAAGTAAATTCATGAAAATCGTTACATTTGAAATCGTATAAATGTTAATTTAAGCGACGTATAGTCGTATACATATTAGAGCCGTAGAAGCAAAGCTGTAGAGTTTAGAGAGATGAAGTTTAATTAATTATTTACCTTTGCGAGAGTACAAGCAAGAGCAGCACCGGCTCCAACAATAATGACGTCACTACTTCCGTCACTCTGTACTAATCCGGAGTTATTATTATTATTAGCAGCAATTTCCTTTGATTTACGACGACGCGAGTTCAAATTCGAGTTGAATATGTAGAGGAAAACGGAGACTACTAGCAAGGCAACGGCGGAAGCGAGAAGAAGATGTTAGTGCTGATGAATTACCGGTGGTTGTTGAAGCTCCATCATATTTGCAGGCGTTGTGAGTTGATACGCAAAGTCGGCTAGCTTTGCTTTGGTTCGGTGGTTTGTTATATATAAGGCTGGCGATAAAGCATGTGACGTGTTGTTTTCTTTGATAATGAAATGTGTGAAAAAGGTTTTTTATGCATTAAAGTTTTCAAACGTAAACGAACTGAATGAATATGAACAAGAGTATGTTTGTGTTCGTTTGTTTAAAGATGAACATGTTCGTGTTTGTTATATTTGTTCATTTTAAATCTAAATGAGTTCACGAACATAAATAAACATAAACAAAATAATTGAACAAAAATGAACGCAAACGAATAAGTATAAATAATTAAGTAGATGATTCATTCAAAAACCACATCAAAATAAGTTGTTAAAAGTACAAGGATACATGATTCATAAACGGACATAAATAAATGAACATGTGTTTAAGTTTGTTCGTTTAATTGAATGTACACAAACTTTTTTGTTTATTTTCGTATGTTTATTGAATAAACGAACATAAAAAATCTTTCCACCGAACAGCTTGCAAACAATTTACTAAATGTTTAGTTTATTTACAGATCTATTTAAAAGTAGCAGAAAGAATAAGTTACTTGTAATGCGAATCTAAATAAAAAGGTTTTATTTAATAGTTAATATAAATTAAAACGATTTTCCAACCTTGGTAGGATTTTTAAAGGTTCTGTCTTTTAGGGGGTGTTTGGTAGAGAGATTTGAGGGTGGAGAATTAGGTTTCTCTTGTTTGGGAGAATTAGGCGGAGAATTGGGCGGAGAATTGGTTTTCTCTGAGAATTGGGTGTAGGCAAAAAGTAGAGAAATCCAATTCTCTCCATTTGGAAGAGAAATGGAATTCTCTCTGCTTCTAAATTGCGTCTCTGCTCTACTCCGTTCGCGTATGATGATGATGATGCTCCGACCGGCGATGGTGATGATGATGCCGACGTCCGGCACGGCGGCCGACGCCGCAGCCACGTCCGTTCGCGTCTCTGAGCCAAAACGAAACCCTAAATCGCGAGGCGGTGTTGCGAGGCGGAACCCTAAATCGCGGTGTTGATGTTGCGCGGCGATGATGATGACGCTCTACTCCGTTCGCGGTGTTGCGACGCGTCTCTGAGCCACCATTTCTCCACCATGATGATGCCGAGGCGGAACCCTAATCACGTCTCTGCTCCCGTTTCTCCACCCATTTTTCTATTGTACCAAACAAAGGAAATGATTGTCAATTCTCCACCCATTTCTATTTCTCTCCAATTCCATTTCTCTCCCATTTCTATTTCCATTTCTTCCCATTCTTTTTCTCTGTACCAAACACCCCCTTAAGAGTGAAGACCGAGAATCAAATTCTGATAAAGTAGTTTAAGAGTATGACAAAGTAGTTTTAAGAGTAAGGTTAGAATTAGATGGGTTTGTGAATCTTCGAAAAAAAATACATTCAAAACTTTAATAAGAAATCAAATTATGAAATAGAAGGTAACTATGCAAAGAACACATTGGTCAAACCACATTTGATTTATTATATTTTAACCTAAAGGTTTTTTTTTTAATATAGAAACATAGATATTACATCAACATAGCAGGTAGGCGGGCAACAAGCTGCGCCGCCATCCATTTCTGAATTGCAAACCCTAGCCTGCTAAAGACATACCCCTGCCCCTTTGGAGTCGACACATGGCTATGCATAACCCGTTGGACCCTGGTTATGAAACGGATAATTTCCGGTGCCAAGGAGCCAAAGGTATCAAAAGCCAGAGGGACAAAAACATGTTGGTTCTCTTCGCAGGCTTTAGCATGTTTCTCCACCTTCTTCGTTTCAGCCTTTTTCATTGCTTGCCCAGCTACAAACCCATTATCCCTCAAACCAGCTAAAGGAGATACCCCTGTGAAGTCAACACAAGCGTGTTTTCCCCCGGCCCAACCAAAGACGAGCAAATCTGCCGGTCGTAGAGTGGATCTCCCTTCCGTGGTAAGGAAGTTTACGGGGGCTTCATTTTTAGCTGATATCCCAGCTCGCCTTAAGATGTCCCAAAGAACGTCCCGCACCCAATCATGTCGGTATTTGAACCCAGGCATCTCCTTGCAATGAACCGCATGCTCTCCGAATTTATCCAGGCAAGCCTTACGGCAGATTGGACATGTTTCGTCTTCTGGGTACATTGGAACCATCAACCGGTACTTAAGAATGACCCTATACTCGACCGCAGACATGCTTTGGCCCAAACCATCAATCGGGATAACGGTCAGAAAATCTTGGGCATGAGGACCTTGTAAGCATTCAATAACCGCCTTCTGTCGGGGGGACAATCCAAAAACTTCTCCCAGGCTCTGAGCGATTTTGCCAAAAAGGGCATTCGTCAAAGTTTTTTTGAGGCTTTGGTGGGGCGGTGTCCTTATTAGAGAAACCGCCAATGTCAAAGTCTGGGAGAGCGCCACTTAGGCGTTCCAGGGCCTGCACGTAGTTTGAGTCCAGGTCGACAACTCCGCTATTCCTTAATATGTGATTCTGTAGCTTCCAAGACTAAGCCCTCGACGCTACAAAAGCGTAAACCCCAACATCATGAGCCGAAAGAAGGCCTAAACCCCCCCAAGCGCATCGGTAAAGATGCAAGTCGCCACTGAAGATCACCAAAGAACGGGCCTCCACATACAGCTATGTCTTCGATGGCTTCTCGAATCCCCTTATCAAAACAGGATACCGCATCATCCATCATATGGGGGTGGCATGTTCATAACCTAAAAAGCAACTTAGCAACCCCCATGCAAGACCTAAGCAGGAGAAGTTCGCTCTGGGGATCCCTAAGGCAAGGTAAGAGTTTCATAAGATCAACCGCATGAGATGCTCTCCGCCTCGCCAACTCCTTAATAAAGAAGGGATCTCGACTAACAGCCCCTCCAAGGAGCTTTACCCCTCTCTCTGGTCTACCAATCCCACTAGGGAAAAGCATATCTTTAACTTTCACTCCATTACACGTTGCCCAAAAAACCTCGGTTTTCTTAATATTAAGTTGAAACCCCAATGATGGCCCTTCCGAGCTGATAATGTCTAGGGCTTTAGCGACTTCGTTGACCCACCAATAATAGTCCCATCATCCAAGTACCAAGCATGAAATGGGAGGTTACAGCCATTTTGTACTCGGAGAACAAGAGGGTGTAAGGCTAAGGCAAAGAGGAGGGGCCCAAGGGGTCTCCCTGCTGAACCCCAGTAGTAGCCCCTATACAGTCATCACCAAAGTACAACCTAGCCGGCTGGGCATAAAGGAACTGGACCCATAGATAGATATACGGGCAATGATGATGAACCTCCCGGAGAAGGGCTGTGCGGTCGACCATATTGAAGGTGTTGGAGAAGTCCACGGTAAGCATAGCTAAAGAACCGTCCGCGTGAAAGGAGTTAAGAAACCGGTTCGTGCTGTGAAGCATCGCCTCTGCCCCATTAGGGGTCCCAACCCCAAACTGAAAGTCCCCTAAATACTGAGTCATTTCCTTCCCAACCATCTTCATAGCCACTTTAGAAACCAACCTATGCCAGATAGCCCCCACAACAATGGGCCGAATTCCATTATCCGGCTTTAATAAAGGGGTAAGGGGGCCGAAGCAATAAACTCAGCGAGCACCTTGGGGCACAGACCCCCTAGCCATAAGTTGACGACTTCAGTGATGGCTGAGAGCAGACCCATGGAAGTCACTGATCCCTCACCACTAAGAGCGTCCAACAAGTGTTGCGCCAGCATCCCGTCTCTCCCGCATGAGGTCCCTTTAGGAAATGATCGGATACATCTAAGCACACAGTCCCCATCCACCGAGAGAGTAGGCAGGGCGACAGAGGTAGAAGGCAAGGACGGAGGCGGCACCACTGGGTGTTTATCAATGAGGGCTTTCATGGCTGAATCTCCGAAAGGGGCAACCCCACTTGAGCATAATACCTTGACGGCAACTGTGAAATGACCATCCCTGACTTTCCTGAGACATTGTTTAATATTGAGGCTTTTTTCAGAACCCTCCTCCCCTCCCACATCTCTTTTAGAAAAAGTGGTTCCCCCCACGTTATCAAAGAGAGAAAGAACCAAGTCAGTAAAACTAGATCCATCTTTCCACACCGCAAGTGCTTGCTGAATGCTACTACATTGCAAAGACTTTCGATTCCCTGACCTGCGTTCCTGCCTAGTGGAAGGTTTCACCACCCTTAAAGTACAACACGACAACAATAGTAATTTGACCCAATTCTCAATTGAGGCTGGTGAATCCACTACCTTGCGTAAAGCACATGCCAAAGTCTGAGCAAACGCCAAACGACAACTTGGGGGATGCTCTTAACCGTTTGAATGGGAAGGGAGAAAGCCCGTTCCAAAAGGGATACATCCCCAACCACTCCTACAGATGGACCTGTGTCTCTATCCACAGACACACGATTAGGTTTCTGGATCCCAACGATGAATTCTCCAACATCTCCAGAATCCACAGAAAAAGAATAGACACCATCAACATGCTTGCACCCCCTGCTAAGGGCGTGCAACATCATGCACCTCCCACATAACCATTTATCCCCGGCCCGAAGGGTTTCCCCAACATCTATAAAAAGGTCCAAATTCTTGGAGATAGCATCTTTTAAAAGGTTCTCCCGAGTATACGTTTTGAAATGGGTACTTTGCATGTGCTCAAGTAGGCGGAAAAACCCCGAGGACCCAGGTCTACCATCCTTACACTCATGGAAATGCTTAAAGGGGCATGACCTTAAACCGTTAGTGGAGCTAGGACCAAGCCCTCTTGTATTAACGTTTCGAATTCTTTTAATGGTAGCCATGTAAACACGAGAACAGAATACAAACAAATCAAAAAAGACAACGGACCCCTAAAGACCCCGACTCGAGATGAGTTAGAGCAAGAATTAAAGACCAAACCCCTCACACTCGAAGGAGGGGAGCAACCACGGGTTGCTCACCCCCCATCTAGCACCCCACAACAACCGCTAAGGCATAATCTTGAAATCGGTCTCAAGTGACCGAAACCGGTATCATTCGAGCGAAAGGTTGTTAATTTATTATATGGGTGTGATCTTATTTTTTAAAGATTATGAGTCTGTTTGTGTTAATTTGACAAACTGACAATTTCTTTAAGTTTGAACTCAATTTAAAAAATTAGAGCTTGAGTTTGGCCGTACTCACTTGTTTATTGTTTAATAACTATTTACTTTGTAGATTCTCACCAACCATGAGAGAGATTAACATAGAAAACTATATATTGCTTAATATACACAAAATAAAAATCTTTTATTTTTATAGGGTCAGTTTATTCTACAAAGGGTAACAAAAATGAGAAGTGTGAGAAGCCATAAATAATTGGCATGTGTCAAGTGGGGACCAAAAAAATAAAGGTGTAGAGGTAATTGTACACATTTTCTCTCTCTACATTCAAGACACATGTTAATACCCACATCATTTTAAAAAGTCTATAACTTTTTTGTATGATATTTATTTAAAAAAAAATTTTCATCATAATAACAAGCGTTTTTTATCTTTAATATGAGTATGATATTTGTTATATAAAATTTAAAACAAAAATTACGTATTGTTTCTTTTCGCACACCATTGTGTCTTTTCGCTTATCATTGTGTCTTTTTTCGTCATTGTGTCTTTTCGCACACCATTGTGTCTTTTCACTTATCATTGTGTCTTTTTTCGTCATTGTGTCTTTTCGCACACCATTGTGTCTTTTCGCTTATCATTGTGTCTGTCTTTTTTCGTCATTGTATCTTTTCTCATACCATTGTGTCTTTTCGCTTATCATTGTGTTTTATTTTCGTCATTGTGTCTTTCAACTCATCATTATGTTTTTTTAAATACTAATAACACCGTTGTGTAATAATAATATGTAAAAATAATGATGAAATAACAACAAATTATCTAATACATAAAACACAATGATTAATACATGTTAGGGGCTGTTTGGCAAAGGCTGAACCATTAAGAGGTCTGAATGATTAAGAGGCTCTGAACCAGTAAGTGTTGTTTGTTTGAACCTCTGAATGGCGGTGCAGAATGACTATTTTACCCCTCTGAACTATTTTACGCTGAATAAAAGATATCTGTTTAGTCAGAGCTATTAATAACTATATTGAATGACTAAACTTTCGTTATAACCAACCAAAATACATCTTAATACAAACTTTGGCTATAACCAACCAAAATACATCTTAAAAATAGTTCACAATTAGTGTGCATCAATTGTAAGAGTACTAATGGTAATCCGACTGCTAATAAAAAAGCACACAAACAATAGTCCTCAAGGTTTTTATGAACTTGAATATACATTAAATGGTTTTGAACATACTTGATCAGTTAACAGTTGCTATAGAAAACACCACATGCACATTCAATAACATTTGCTTTAGGATTGGGAATATCACCTTCATAACACCATATATGATTTATAACATTTGCTTTAATGATGAGAAAATTTGGTCCCAAATTAGGAAATTAACAAAACCATTAAAATATCATAAGAATCCAACATCATACATCCCATGAAACACATTTGTTAACTATTACATACAAAAGTTTTGGGTTTTCAAAAGCTATGATGTTGTTAAATTCCTCTCTTTACAAAAAGACTTAACTACTAAATCATTCCTTCGGTATTCGATCTTCAAAAGATAAGACTTGTTCATCTTCAAAAGTTATGTACCTTTGTTGGTTGATCCTTCAGTAGCTAGCATCAAGTTGTCAATTCCATCAAGTTGTCAAGCACCACCGGTTTACCCAATTCGAACACACAAAAATCACAAATGAATCAAACAATATATAAACTGTTAGACATCGCTGGATTACCTCATAATATAGCAGTTGGTGCTCTGAGGAAGTGAAGATAGCAACACCGAGCGCTTTAACCAGAATAAAAGTTGTCCCGTAACCATAACTGACCAAAACCTATAACGAATCCTTCACCAACCTATGCATAATGTGTGAAAAATCATAATACCAACCATCAACCATATAAGCGATTACCTAAGAAACATCAAGAAAGGTGATATTATAAATTAAAAACAAAAACTTGTGCAAAACCAAGTAGTAAAAGGATAGTATTTACCTTGAGTGTCATTTTGATAGGTAATGTAACTCGTGGATCAAATATACATACTTTTTCATCAAGATATCATGTTTTCTAATGTATATAAAACCACCATTGGTCTTGAACATTCCTTGCATCACCGAAAATGATTTGCGTACCCCTACAAATAAAAGATTCTGTTAGAAGATTACCATTAACTAACCAAACTTTCGATTATTACATGTTTTACCTGCATATTAAATGCCACAATTTGAGCTCCATGTGTTCGGACATTTTTCCACCAAGCCATAACGTTATCAAGGTGTCTCCCTATCATTAAAAGGGCAACATTAGAAAATGCCACAATTTGAGCTCCATGTGTTCTGCCATTTTTTCCACCAAGCCATAACGTTATCAAGGTGTCTCCATATCATTAAAAGGGCAACATTAGAAACCAAAGCGTAAAAATAAAACATCTTACCTTATTGAACAATTAGTCACAATTGGTTTAGTTTGACGTTACATATGAAATGCACATATAATGATAACGAAAAATAATACCTTTCGCCTTTCGGTTGTTGCTCATAAAACGCCTTATCATGCCCAACCTGACTCATATTGACGGGCGCATACATTTTGGATCTTCTGCAAACATTAGAAAGGTAAATATTTTCATGATTTGAAATTTTCTCAATCCTCTTGGTAGGGTTAGGGCCACACATTGTAAAGTCCAACTTTTTTTCATAACATACATTCTAAAGAGCGAACACCCAACAATGTAAAAAGAATGAATAAACTATCCTTGAGAGGTCATTTGACTCATAACTTTTATTATATGTATATATATTTTAGGGAAAATTTCATAGAATACTAACTAAGTTTAATGTCAATTTAAGTGACAAATGCAACTTAATAAATATATTAAGACAATACATATATATACCATTTATTCATGTTAATAAAAAGTAATAGTGCTTAAAACTAAACTCCACAACACAAAGTATTCTTAAAAGAATGATATGGTATTGTTTTGGACAAAAATCTGCTAAGAATCAAGTATCCAAATCTGTTAAGTGAGGTGTAGTGCTAACACGGGAATGATGAGTGTATGAGCGTAATTTTGGTGAACACAATGATTTGATCACGAGGAAAAAAGCCCTTAACCAAGATAGTCTTACTTCGGTCAAAACTTATCAAGGTAATCGTTGGTAAAATAACTCCGGTCAAGGATTAATAGGATAATCTTTGGTCGAAGTACTTTAGTCAATGATCAACAAGGTAACCTTTGGTCGATGAGTATGTGGTTATCGTGGTCTCCGGCACAAAAAACCCTCGGACGGTGAAAACTATCACCGTCGATTATATTGATAAACAAAAAGTGGTTACAAATGTGGTGGAGAATATGATCGAGATTACAAAGTATGCTAGTGTGTAGAGAGAGTATTTGTTTCTGCTCTAGTGTGTGTGTAAGTACATGTGTTTTCCTACTCGATCAAACCTCGTTTAAATAAGATAATAACAATAACAATATTTCCTATCTATCCGGAAGTCCTCCACTTAGCCGCTCCACGACCTTTGATCACGTGCCAATAGCCACCCAGTAGCGAAATAAGCGGAAGAATGAGTCACATAGCCGTTGTTGATATTTGCACGTTTATCTTCATATGAATTCGTCTATTAATAGCTTCATTGAGGTAGGATCCTGGATCCATATTCCAGCTATAGGATGTTCCGTGAGGATAATTTGTACAAGTACATCTTTAAAGTTGCTATACCTGTCTAACACATCACCATACTAAATGCAATCATTAGTAAACAAGTAATACCGAGGATCGTCGATCCTTTATATCCTGATATATGTCAAGGATAAACTATCCAAAAGACAGTCAAGGATAAAGGATCCTTAGTGTAAAATTCAAGGCCTAACAATTGCCCCCAAAATGGCGGGTGACAGTGGAACACAGCTGTCATTTTGAAATTCAAAATCACTGTGAAAACTGATAGATGGGACGGTTTTGCCAGAATATTTACCATTTATCCCCCAAGGTTAATCATAACCGTCTATATATGCCGCCCTATATCTTTGATTATATACACACCTTCATCCGACGCATCAGGTATTCTTCCAACCTTTCTATCTTATTTTCTTTAATCATGTCTGCTGCTTCTTCTTCTTCTTCTCCGGCCCCTTCTAAACCTTCTGAACAATCCTCCGGTGGTTCCAAACTAGTCTAAATGGAATCCCAATGTCTGCTCGCCAACCCATCTTCTGAAATTTGTAAACTTACAGATCCCGAGGTCGATAATTTTCGTACATTGTTTCCTTTAGAAACCCTGTTCCGACCCTACGAATCCAGCATTAGATGCGATGTTTACTCCAAGGTTTGGGTCTGCTTTCCGGCAACTCCCTTTCTTATCGGCTATAAATACCCTTTTCCGCCTTTTACCCAAAGTTTTTTCGATTCTACCGGCATATCTTATATACAAGCTATGCCGATGATCTAGAGGGTTCTTAGCACTATCGAAAGAATCATCAAGAAGGAAAAAATCGATTTTGGCCTTCCGGAGTTGTCATATTTGGATACCCTCACTACCTTCGGTTCGGCCCGTTTCATCTTCAAATCCAAGCCCCGACAGCCCCATCCGATCTCCAAAGCCACGCTAAATGATTCTGTGTGGAGGAATCAATTTTCTTCGTTAAACGCGACTCAATACCAGGGGGGACTGATCTTCCTTCAACGTGGGTCACGAAGGGTAGGATCCTGGATCCTTAAGGAATAGCAGGATCCTTTATTCTTCAGTTTTAAGCCTTATTCTTTTCTGTTGTATGCAGTTGAGAACTTCGCTTCATTGAGCAAGCTACCTGGAACAGAAGAAAAGGCAAAACGGTTCCTAGCACTGGATACCGAAGTTAGGACCTTTCAAGCTCGGTTTGTTGAAGGTTTTTGTGATATCTCCTCAAGTTCAAACATGTCAAGTAAGTTAATCATTTTAAAGTAAATAAAATAAAATAGAATACTTATCTGTCGATTTCTCTTCTACAGGCACCAAGAAATCTGGAAAGTCCGCTCTCAAGTTCTCCCTTGACGACATCGACTGTATGGTTACTTCTCCTGCTGTCAAGAAGGAGACTTCAAAGGCAGGCGCCAGCTCCGAGCCCAAGACTGCCACGACCAGGGCCAAATCCGCAGCTTCCAAGAGGAAAAGATCCTCTGATCCCGAGACTCACTGTGACATCGTCTGCTCTGTAAGTATATAGTATTTTCCCCTTTAGTGATTTAGGATCCAGTATTGTCCCAATATTAATATGAAATTTATTGATAGGCTGTGATCGCTATGAGGGACCACAATGAAAAGACTATCCTTCAGATGAGCGAGAAAATGTCCGAATTGGGGAAAGCTGTGGTTGCTAAGGACAAGGCGATGGTCCAGTTTTCCAAGGAGAAGAAGAAACTGGAGGATCAGCTATCCTTAGCCGAAGCCCAACGTCTAGAGGCTGTGGAGCAGGCAACTGATGAAGCCAAGGTGTGGGCTACTAGGTCGATCTTCCAAGCGTGGATCAAGATGGCGACGGAGGCCGGTGATCCCGCTTTTGACAAGTCGGCCTGGGATATGGGGAAATGGAAGGCTGCTCTTGACGAGCTTGGTGGTGAGGACGACGAGGAGATGGTTTAGAACACCGAGGCTGGGACCAGTGACGTTAAGGAGGCGGTTGATGCTGGCTAGGGGGAAGGTGATGCTGCGGTTGAAGATGCAGCTTAAGTGGGCGATGAAGGATATTAAAGACAAGGCCCGAGCCCACTTTTTTTTATATGGTGTTGATGTTTTAATGAACAATTTCTATGGTCTGTAATAAACAATAGTATTTAGGGTAAAGGATCCATGATCCTTAAGACAATCTGCGGGGGTGACAAAGGTGGAAGGATCCTCTGTTTATGGGGATGAAGCCTTTGTTGCCCCTGTTTTTTAATTTCCCTGCACTTATGAACTATTAGTAACTTTCACTTAACCCGGATGAATGGTCCATCTTTTTGTATGGTGAAGTCTGGGTTAAGGATTTTGGATAAGTCCGTGGGACTTATTTTAATTAATATAAATCTTTTGACTATTTGCTTGATATTTATTTTCAAAAACTTGTTACATATAAGTTTTAGCATTGTTAATAGTTTGTCAGATATTCTTAAGTAAAAGGTTTTTAGGATAAAAGATTCTTTAAAATCGTTTAGGATAGAATATCCTTAAGGCGCAAATCTTAGGATAAGATATCTTTAAATAAAATTCATATAAGAAAAATTTTCTCAAAGGGCAAATTTTAGAATAAAGTATCCCGAAAATAACTAAAGACTTTAGTAATCAAATAACTTTAAAAGAATAGCCTTTCCAACCGGAATATCCAAATTTATTGCAATAAATATCAAACTTAAGTTAATCAGTAAAGATCATACCAGAAGGTCTAGATAGACCTAAGTTACCAGAAGTATTGAACTCTTAATGTTCCTTACAAGAGTAGATTTAGGATCCGGGATCCTTAGTTTCTTGATCTTCTGTAAGAACTTAGAAAATTCACTGCAAATAATTCATATTATTAACTGAGATCAAACCTATTAGACTGGGGATAAGCCCAACAAATATTTTGGGGACAAGCCCGTGCAACTGGGGACAAGCCCGTGTAATCTGGGGACAAGCCCGTGTAACTGGGGACAAGCCCGTGTAACTGGGGACAAGCCCAACAAACTGGGGACAAGCCCATAAAATAAACTGGGGACAAGCCCAAACTGGGGACTGGACCAAAGTTACGGATGTTAACTAGGGTCTCGCCCGAACCGAGATTTAGCCCAAACGTGAGATAACGTGAAAACGTTATAAACCGGAGGTATGGTACGTCTACCATAATTCGTAGGATCCTCCATATAGCCGGAGACAACGAAATTGTCAGCCACTAAGCGTATTCTGGTCCCGCTGCCCCGAACTATATGTTGGATAGCGTGCGCAACTAGCGATCGTGAGAAAGGTGAAAACCTTTAAACCTTAGGGGATATGACCATCGGGGGTCATATCCAAACGTGGGCAAGGCCAAGGGAAATAGTAAAGGACCTCAAATGTAAAGGAGAGGTGGTCAACCTCTTGAACATCAAATGAATCATTACAATCCTGCATGGTTACCCAAAACTTGGAAAAGATAAAGTGTTAAGAATATATTATCTTTAAATTAATAATAATAATTCAAAAAGAATAACAGATCAGAAAGATGTTACCGATTTAAGGATCCTAGATCCTTTTTTGGATGATATATCCTCTCAGGATAGTGGATCCTGATCAGAAAAAATATTTCTTAAGGTGAATGGCATTCCATGCTCTTGGTAACCTGTTGCCTTCCATTGTGAGCAAATGATATGCCCCCTTTCCTGCTTCCGATTTAATTTGATAAGGTCCTTCCCATTCGGGTACTAGTTTTCCATCAGCCGGATTTGTTGTGTTTTGGAAGGCTTTCCTCAATACTAGATCTCCTTTTTGAAATCTTCTGATTCTGATATTTTTGTTGTATGCCCCAGCTACCTTTTGTTGATAAGCTGCCATTCTGATTTTTGCTAGGTCTCTGAGTTCTACTATAGTATCCAAATCTTCAAGAAGGATTCCTTCATTGACTTCAGGATCACGGATGCTGGTTCTCACAGTAGGAACCACCATTGCTGTGGGAATTACTGCTTCTGATCCAAACACCAAAGAGAAGAGTGTCTGGCCTGTTGCATTTTTTGGTGTAGTTATGTCTGCCCAAAGAACATAAGGAAGTTCTTCAGCCCATTTTCCCTTCTTGGATCCTAGCTTCTTCTTTAGATTGTTGATGATGATCTTGTTGCTAGACTCTGCTTGACCATTGTCTTGAGGGTGAACTGGAGTAGAAGTAATCATTTTGATGCCCCAACTGTCACAAAAGTTAGTGGTTCTTTTCCCTATAATCTGGGAACCATTGTCACAAACAATTTCAGCGGGAATACCAAATCTAGTTATAATATTTCGTTTAATAAGATATATTACTTCCCTTTCTCGAACTTGTACAAATGCTTCTGCCTCAATCCATTTGGAGAAGTAGTCAGTCATAGCAAGCATAAAGACCTTTCCACCTGGTGCTTTTGATAGCTTGCCTACAATATCCATACCCCATTTCATGAAGGGCCATGAGGAGGATATAGGATATAGGGGCTCCGCTGGTTGATGAAGGATATTCGCGTGTCTTTGGCAAGCATCGCATTTCTTTGAATACTCCACTGCATCCGTCTTCATTGTTGGCCAGAAGTATCCAGTTCTAAGTATTCTAGAAAATAATGCTCTTCCGCCTGTGTGATTGCCGCAATCTCCTTCATGAAAATTTTTGAGTACTTCTTGGATCTCAGGATCCTCAATGCATCTCAAATATGGACCTGCTAGAGATATTCTATATACCATATCATTTAACAAAATATATTTGGATACCTTGAGTTTGAAGGACTTGGGATTTTTTGTGGCTGGAATCTCTCCCGTCTGAATATAGTTCTTGATAGGATGGATCCACGATCCTTTATTATTTGAGGATAAAGGATCCCAGAGCACGATTTCTTTATCATTCGTTGTAACAACGTGAAAATTTCGAGTTCAAAGTATCAACTTTCCAAAGTCTAGAGACTAAAATTGCCAAAATCCAAACTTGAGGGTTGAAAATGAAAATTTGGTTTTCCTGACCCATCGCGCTACGCGATGAGTCAGAAGAGACTCCCATCGCGTACCGCTATGGGGAGTCTGACAAGTTGTGACACGTGTGCCACATGGCACACGGTGACAGTGTCTGCCGCCACGTGTCACCACGTGGCAACACTGTCCCCACATGTCGCCACGTGGAGCGGTGCCTGCCACGTGTCGCCACGTGGCAAGGCTAGGCAGTGACTCGACAGACCTATATCGCGGTACACGATAGGTCTGTCCAGGAGCCCATCGCGTACCGCGATGGGGTCCCAAAAATTGCCTATAAATAGCGGCCAAGGGATCTTATTCCAAGCATCCCAAAATCAGCTCTCACCTCTCTCTACCCTCTCACTAGAATACCTCGAAATTCGTGCCTCGTTTCCTCGATAAGCGTGCCTCGAACCTTCAAATTGTGTACCAACAATTCCTTAAAGTTTGTGCCACCCTCCACCCTCATTCATCAAGAAGGCGTTGTTGTAATGGCAAAGAGTCCCGAAAGACGTGCTGACAAGTGTTGAAGTTGGCATATCAAAGTTGATCGAGAAAAGTAAAGCGGCGTCGGAGTGCTGCTTATTTCTCTAGAGTTTCTATACGCCACTAAGGTTAGGCGTAATAATGAATTCAATATAATTCAATATTATATTAAAGGCTTAAGCCTTAAGTCAAGGTTATACTCGATACCTCGATTAAAGAAAAGAAAAGAAAAGAAAACATAACAAAGAAACGAATGAAAGTATGAATGTTGAATATTGTGATAACATATATATGTGTGTAAGTATATATGTATATATTCTTTGTTATGAGAATATTATTTAATGAATAAAGAGTATTCTTAAATAATAAAAGAAAAGATTACGTTTCTTGGAGAAGAAGAAACGTCGGGTTTTCAATATAAACTAAAGGTTTATAATTTTCTTTTAAACTGGAAGTTTTTAAGTAAATAAAGAATTGAACTAAAATCGAGGATTGAGATATAAGACTAAAGGTCTTAAGCCAGATCGTTTATCCGACTAACAAATATTTATACTCGTACTATAGGTGCGGGATAAAGAAAGGGAAAGACCCTTGGACGGTGAGTGATGCCGATCCTAAAGAGACAAGGTGAATACGCCCCCAAACTTTTAAACTTGTTTTTAAATGAGTCAAATTTGTTATGTGAAATTGTTTACAAGGAACTATGTTTTCCTAAAACCGTTATAACTATGGGTATAAACCTAGCCCTCAGGCTGTGGTATACGTATGTCTAGATCGTTACATAGGTAGTACTATGCGATGTATGGGCATGATCGCACCACCCTTGGTCGTAGGACGCTCTCCTGCAGAGAGTACGACCTTATGTGTATATTTACGGGTACTTAACTAAGTCGAACGCTGCGGTGTTTGCTAAGGTGATCTAGAGTAGAGGCTCAAGTTTATAATGTGTTGTTTGACTTTGTTATTCCTAAGCCACATTGGGCCGAGGCAGGCGTAGTCTCGAGGAGTAATAAAGTAAAGGAAATTATTTTTCGTCAGCGCGTTCACCAGCATTCGTTGCTGACGCGTTTTCTTACATTTTGCAGGTGAACAAGTTTTGCGCTTGGAGTGTCGAAGCGCTATTGATATATCCGATGGCTCGGATTCATTTTGTAAACTTAATATGGTGGTTTGTAAATATTAAACAAGTAAATGTTTTGTAACAACTTAAACGGGTGTTTATAATCCCGTCTTTTATATAAGTTACATTTTCGATCCTTAAAATTTTATAAGTCTTCGGCAAATTAACGCAACTCTGATCTATTTACAATTACGATACCAACTATTGAGTCACGCTCCTAGGCCCTAGACGGGGGTGTGACATTCGTTATCTCTCCAACTTCCTGTTCTCCTATTGCTGGCGAGAGAATGTGGATTATTGGGATTTTCAAATCTTCAGGAATCTTCAGAGATGAGGCTAGTTTGCTAAGGCATCTGCCCCAACGTTTTCTTCCCTCGGTACCTGTGTAATACTAAATATTTCAAAGGATTTCGATAATTCCTTCACAACGTCTAAATATTTCATTAGTTTCTCACCTTTAACAGCATACGAGCCGTTAAAGTGGTTAGTTATCAATAAAGAATCTATATAAACTTGAAGATACCTGATCCTCATGCTTTTGGCTAATTGAAAACCTGCGATTAAAGCCTCGTATTCTGCTTCATTGTTTGTTGCCTGGAACTCACAAGCTATGGACTGGGGTAATATGTCCCCCTGTGGCGATTTCAGTAGGATCCCTAATCCTGTTCCTGTCACGTTGGATGCTCCATCTGTGAAGAGTATCCAAGGATCTTTGGTCTTTTCTAGTTGTTGGACTTTCAAGTCAGCTTTTTTTAGTAGATCACTAGTGAAATCAGCCACAAATTCCGCTAGCGCTTGAGACTTGATTGCTGTTCTCGGCTCGTATTGGATATCATATGCACTTAACTTTACAGCCCACTTTGCCATTCTACCTGACAACTCTAGTTTTCTAAGAACATTCTTTACAGGATAGTTAGTTCTCAAAATAATAGGGTGAGTTTCAAAATAATGTCTCAGTTTAATGGGAGCCATAATAAGTGCAAGAATTAGCTTTTCTAAATGAGAATACCTGGACTCCGCATCTAGAAGACTTTTACTTACATAGTATACAGGATGTTGTTCACCTTCATGATCTTTTACCAAGACGGCACTCACCGCATTACCTGAGACAACAAGATATAGATACAAGGATTCTCCATCCACAGGCTTCATTAGAGCTGGAGCTGAGGATAAGTAATCCTTTAGGGCTGTAAGCGCAGCTTCATGCTTTTCAGTCCACTCAAATTTCTTGTTCTTTCTAAGGATATCATAGAAGTCTTTGCACTTCTCGGAGGATCTTGAGATGAATCTATTCAAAGCCGCTATTCTTCCGGTGAGTCTCTGGACGTCTTTGGCATTCGCAGGAGACTTGAGATTGACAATGGCTTCGATCTGCTCCGGGCTTACTTCAATTCCTCTCTTTGTGACCATATATCCCAGAAACTTTCCAGCCTTAACACCGAAGTGGCATTTGGACGGATTTAGTTTCATGTTATATTGGTCAAGGATATTGAATGCTTCCTCAAGGTCTCTGAGGTGATCCTCTACCTTCTTCGATTTTACTACCATATCGTCTATGTATACCTCCATAGCTTGCCCAATTAGCCCTTGAACATCATGTTGACTAGTCTTTGATACGTCGCTCCTGCATTTCTTAGTCCAAGCGGCATAGCAGTATAACAATATATGGCGGTTGGAGTCATGAATGTTGTATCCTCTTGATCAGATGGTTCCATCTGAATTTGTTGGAATCCAGAGGAAGCATCCATAAAGGTGAGCATTTCATGTCCAGCCGTTGCATCCACCATGGCATCTATATGTGGTAATGGGAAAGGATCATTGGGGCATGCCTTGTTTAAATCCGTGAAATCGACACACACCCTCCACTTTCCATTATTTTTTGAAACAACGACCACATTAGCTAGCCATCGAGGATATTGAACCTCTCTGATCATACCGGCCTTAAGAAGTTTTTCAACTTCTTCTTGTATGATCTTGTTCCTCTCAGGAGCGAATTTTCTTTGCTTCTGATGGACGGGTTTTACAGATAAATCAAGGCTGAGTTTATGAGTGATTACCTCTTTTGAAATACCTGTCATGTCTGAGTGCTTGAAGGCAAAAGTGGATCTTCTTCGCCCTAAGAAGGATATTATATCCTCTTCGATCTTGCTGGGGATACTGGTGTTGGAAAAGTAAAAAGCTAAATTAAAATGCATAAGGATCAAATTATATATTATTTCCTTAGTCACAAAAGCTAGCAAATCAAGTAGCCGTTGCAGCCAGGAATCAAGGGATACACAATCTTTTTTATTATATTTCCATATCTCAACCATTTTTCTTCATATATATTACTTTTCTCATTTGTAACATAATATAGACAAGATCAATAAGAAAACTTCTCTTGAATTCCTTTTTACATTTACAATATGGTATCAGAGCGGTGAATGATTCTAGGATCATTTTTTTCCTTCGTTCTTACTCATCATTTACCTCTCATAAACAGCCAAACATCGATAGCAAGCCGCCATGCCTGAATCAGACGGTGGCTTAAACCATGATAATCACACCCTTCAAACAACCAATCTTCTCAACAAACATTTCAATTCTCAAACACAGAATCCCAATCAAACTTTACTGATAGCAACCGGGTTAATTGCATCCAAGCCAAACAACACCGACAGATTAGGGCTAATATCAAAAGAACATCTTCGGTCAGACCAGGGGCTGAAATATTCAACATCTCGGGTAGATAAGTCGCGATTGAAGTGTACTTATTGCAGAATGTCAAGGCACACAAAGGAGCAATGCTTTAAAATCGTCGGATTTCCCCAATGGTGGACTGATGACCACAAAAAGGAGAAGTCGGCGGCTGCTGTGGGCGGCTCTGATGACACCAACAGGGGCGGTGACCAGCACAACAAAAGTGGAAGAAGCACGGCCTTTGGTGGTTCTGCATCATCTGTAGAAGAGGCTGCCAACCAGTTTAGCATCTCTATGGCTGCCAAGCAATCCGACATCGACAATGGAGGTAACAGGTTTGAGAATATATTCTCAAACCCCCTTTTCATTTGTAACCCTAGCTTTATTAACCCTCAAGTTCTAGAACTATTAAGTACTCCCCTTGAAGAACATATTAATTCTCATTTAGACCCTAAAAAGCCTTTTATGATTAATACAACCATTGAAGATTATGTTTCTTTAAATAAACCTTCTAAAGAAGACGTTAAATTTAATAATAAACCCAAAGAATATGTTTTTTGTGATACGGGTCAAATGTATAAAGATTTTACCTTTGAATGCCCCGAAGATCATGTTTTTCACAAAAGTAACCTAAATAAAACTACGGGTGAGGTTAATATGGCCGATACATGTCAAAATTTAGATAAATCTTGGATTTTTGATTGTGGTGCTACCGACACCATGACGTTTGAATTATCAGACATTGTTTCGAATTCTAAACCAAAAATAAATCATATAAAAACCGCCAACGGGGGAATAGTTCCCGTAAGGGGAGGGGGAACTATTGAAATATCGCCCACTTTAAAACTTTCAAACTGTCTTTACGTTCCTTCATTGTCACATAAACTGCTAGCCATTAGTCATGTGACAAAAGAATTAAACTGCACCGTATTAATGCAACCAACCTTCTGTATCTTACAAGATATTAGGACGGGTGTGATTATTGGGTGTGGCACTGAGCGCCAAGGATTGTACTACGTTGAAGAAGTGACTCATCATGGTACTGTGATGTTAGCCCATGGAACTATAAATAGAGAAGCCTGGTTATGGCACAGGAGATTGGGACACCCATCTATCGCTTATTTGCATATTTTATTTCCAAAATTATTTCCTTTAAATGAAACATTAAGTTGTGAAACATGTGCCTTGGCCAAAAGCCATAAACATAATTTTAAACCGACCAACAAAAAAGTTAATTCACCTTTTTCTCTTATTCATTCAGACGTATGGGGACCGGCAAAAACTAATGGAGGACAGAACTTTCGATTTTTTGTCCTATTTGTTGATGATTGCACTCGTATGACTTGGATTTATTTTCTAAAACATAAATATGAAGTTTATGATAAGTTTACTATGTTTTATACTATGATACAAACACAATTTAAAATTAATATCCAAGTTCTTCGATCCGATAATGGTGGGGAGTTTGTAAACGATTCAATGAAACAATTTTGTCAAACAAAAGGAATAATTCATCAAACATCGTGTTCCCACACTCCTGAACAAAATGGCACTGTCGAACGAAAAAACCGTATTCTCTTAGAAATCACTCGAGCCCTCTTGATCGAATCCAAAGTTCCAAAGTCTTTTTGGCCAGAAGCTCTTGCTACCGCCACATATCTTATCAATCGACTACCAACAAAAGCTCTTGACCTAAAAACCCCTCTTCAAACCCTTTTAGAATTCACCAAACTACCACCAACTCTTACATTAAAACCACGAATATTTGGGTGCTCTGTTTTTTTCCACATACCAAAAATCTATCGAAGCAAACTCGACCCATGTGCTGAAAAATGTGTATTTATAGGCTTTGGTGTCAACCAAAAAGGGTACCGGTGTTATAGCCCAAAAAAACGTCACATATACATTACCATGAACTGTGACTTTCTCGAGACCGAATTCTTTTATATCACCCAACACAGTGGTGAGGGGGAGAGAGAGCATGACACACTGAGTTGGTTAAAATGGGTTCCGAAATGGGCTTCATCATCCGAAGAAGTTAATCATAGTACCCAAAATGAGTTTCCGGCCTCACAACAATCTGGTGGGCCATCGATCAGTGTTCCAGACCTAAACACTCCCAACCTAGCCTCCGAAGTAAGTAACTCTCAAAAATATGAAAATATAACAGAAAAAGAAATTCACGAAAATCATGAAAATATTGATATATCTAACAATCATGAGGTAGAAGTAGAACAAACAGTGCAGGTTGAACAAGAGGAATCAATACAAGACGAAATAAGACAATAAGAGACGGTCGAGAGATATGTCCTTCCTCCAAGAGTCAACAGAGGAATTCCAGCAAAACGATACTCTCCAGAAAAACAATCTAAGTCCTTTAGATACCCCATAGCTAACATAGCCGAAGGAAACTTATCCAATGAAGCCAAAGCCTTTACATCTTCCCTTTACACCGAACAAATTCCAACTTCTATGAAACAAGCTCTGGAATCAAAGAATTGGAAGGATGCAATGGATACCGAAATGAAGGCATTAATGAAAAACAACACATGGGAAAAATGTAATCTTCCTCCAGGAAAGAAACCAGTTAGATGCCGTTGGGTATTTACAATTAAACACAAACCAGATGGGACTATTGAAAGGTATAAAGCACGGTTGGTGGCTAAAGGCTATACTTAGACGTATGGGATTGACTACTCCGAAACATTCTCACCTGTAGCAAAGTTTGACACAATTAGAGTTCTTTTCTCGATAGCTGCAAATGAAGGATGACCTCTTCATCAGTTTGATGTTAAGAATGCATTCCTACACGGAGAATTAAAAGAAGAAGTTTATATGGAAGCTCCGCCTCGGTTCACAAGAAATTTCAAGGCAAAAGAGGTATGCCGACTAAAATAATCACTCTACGGGCTCAAGCAATCTCCTCGTTCTTGGTTTGGCAGATTCACTTTAGCAATGAAGAAATATGGATACCAACAAAGCAACTCCGATCATACGTTGTTCCTTAAACGAAGAGGTAAGCTTGCAACTTGTTTAATTATATATGTTGATGACATGATTATTACAAGAAACGACGAGGAAGAAATGAAAAGGTTGAAGACAAATCTATTTACAGAATTTGAAATGAAGGACTTAGGAAGAATTAAGTACTTTCTTGGAATTGAGGTACTAAGGTCCAAATGTGGGATTTTTATATGCCAGAAAAAGTATATTCTTGACCTCCTTGATGAGACGGGAATGGTTGACTGCAAGCCTGACGACACACCAATAAGGGTGAACCATAAACTCCATATGGAAGAAGAAGCCGAGTTAACAAACAAAGAAAGTTACCAACGACTGGTAGGTAAACTAATATACCTTTCACATACTCGTCCTGATATCTCATATGCAGTTAGCGTGGTTAGCAAGTTCATGCATAAACCTCAAGTCACTCACATGGAGGCAGTAAAGAGAATTATCAGATACCTCAAAGGAACAGCAGGTCATGGGGTCCTCTTCCAGCAAAACAAACATCTAAAAGTCCAGCTATATACTGATGCAGACTGGGCGGGAGATCAAGACGACCGAAGATCTACATCGGGATACTTCACTTTGGTTGGCAGAAACTTGGTGACCTGGAGAAGAAAAAAACAAAAAGTAGTAGCTTTGTCCAGCGCCGAGGCTGAATTCAGAGGGATTGGACGAGGCTTAGCAGACGTCATATGGATCCACAAACTCCTAACTGAGATCGGGTTCCCTCCATGCGAAGCAAGCAAGATCATGTGTGACAACAAAGCTGCTATACACATCTCAGAGAATCCTGTTCAACAAGATCGTACAAAACACATAGAGGTTGACCGAAAAATCATTAAAGAGAAACTCGAAGCTGGAATTATAGAGTTACCGTTTATTCGATCAGAAGACCAATTGGCAGATATATTAACAAAAGCTGTGAACGGAAGAATATTCAGCAGTTGTCTTAACAAGTTGAGTATTGGAGACCCTACTACTCAACTTGAGGGGGAGTGTTGGAAAAGTAAAAAAGCTAAATTAAAATGCATAAGGATCAAATTATATATTGTTTCCTTAGTCACAAAAGCTAGCAAATCAAGTACCCGTTGCAGCCAGGAATCAAGGGATACACAATCTTTTTTTATTATATTTCCATATCTCAACCATTGTTCTTCATATATATTACTTTTCTCATTTGTAACATAATATAGACAAGATCAATAAGAAAACTTCTCTTGAATTCCTTTTTACATTTACAATAACTGGATCCTAGGAACACTTTTGTTTCTGGATCTTCGGGGTCCAACGACACTTCTTTGAGGTCTTTCTCCCGAGCTTCCAGCACGTCCCTAGGGTATTGCTGTAGTTGCTATGCTATAGTTTGCTTGGCTGTTGGCTTCATTGATGAAGAGTAATAGTTCCTAGCCTCCGCTTGGTCACCCACTATCTTCACAACTCCCCAAGGAGTAGGTAGCTTGATGCATTGGTGATAAGTTGAAGCTACAGCCTTCATTCCATGGAGCCAAGGCCTACTTAAAATAACATTGCAACAGGAAAGGTTATCTATAACACAAAATTTTTGGTATGAATTCAACCATTCGATATAAATTGGGAGGTTGATGTCCCCCAATGTCTTCTTGGTTTCACCACTGAAACCGACTAGCACCGATGTTCTAGGGATGATTTCTGAATCCGGGATGTTCATCTTTTTGAGGACATCATGTTGGATAATGTTGACCGAGCTGCCACCGTCCACTAGGATCCTGCGTACATAATGGTTAGAAATAAATAAAGTAATAATCAAACCGTCATGATGAGGATCCTGAATGTTCAGCTTGTCTTCCTCATCGAAGAAGATTCTTTTGTTTGTTGTTAATGTGGTTGACACTATTGGATGATCCCCGTTATCCATCTTGATCTCCTTGGCGAATCTTTTTGCTGCAGAGAAAGAAGTTCCACATATGTCTGAACCTCCCGAGATGAAATTAACTGTTCGCACATCTAGCTTGTCCTGTTGGGGATCCTGGATCCTTGAATTGAAAAAGATTCATCAGTCACTCGAGTAGTGGAGATGAGTGGTCTTCTCTCATTATCCAACTCAAATTATTCTACGGGACTTTCTTCAATGGCACAAGGATCTCTAAACAATTCGTAGTCTCTGAAGACAAACTTGATCACATGGGCATCCGGCGGCGGTGGCGTTGCTTTATGTGGAAGATCTTCAGAATCCTGGATCTTGGATTTCTTCCTTCCCAAGAGTTCTTTAAAGTGACCCTTGCTCAGGAGGTACCCAATTTCTTTCCTTAAGCCGATGCACTCGTATGTCGCATGGCCAAAATATTCGTGGAAGGCGCACCACTTAGACTTGTCCTTAAAGCCGACAACCTTTTCATTCTTTCGGGGCCACCTTGCTTTTTCTCCCAGATCCTTCATGGCACAAATCAAGCCATGAGTGTCCACAGAGAAACAATAGTCGGAGATGCAAGGATAGTCTTCATCGTCATCTCCTTCTTCAACTGCCCGTACGTTCTGATTGTTGAACTTGGCATACTGCTTCGAATTGTTGTTCCTATTCCAGGATCCTTTATTCTTTTCAGGAGTTTCGTGTTTCGTTTTTCCCCCGAGACGATCCTGGATCTTTTTATCTTCTTCCAAGCGGATGTATCTTAATGCCTTGTTTCTGACTTCATCTAATGTCCTGCAAGGAGTCATTACTAAATCATCATAAAAAGGGGAGCTCTTTTGAATTCCCATCTTGAATGCTTCAACAGCAGTAGTCATATCAAGGTTTGGGATTTCTAGAGCTTCCTTTCCGAACTTGGTAACGAAATCCCTAAGGGATTCATCACTAGGTTGGATAAAACGATATAAATCACTTGTTAACCTCTCAAATTTCCGACTACTGGAAAATTGAGTGTTAAACAAATTAACTAAATGAGAGAAATATGTAACCGAGAAAGCGGGGAGGCTTAGCAGCCATTTTAGCGCAGCTCCCGTTAGCGTGGCTCCAAATCCTTTACAAAGGCAAGCCTCTTTGAGTCTTTCAGGAACAGGGTTAATTTTCATCCTTTCCCTATATTGGGCAACATGTTCCTCCGGATCGGTGCTCCCATCATACGTCTTCATGTTGGGAGTTTGGAACCGCTTTGGAATTTCAGCATCACATATGGGCGGAGCGAATCTGGATAATTTGTGACTTCCCTCCGGTATCTCAGGAATTGGACGTATCACCTCCGGGACACTGGATATCATATCTTTTAGCTTCTGTAATTCCCTGGCCATGGCCTGGTTGATACCTGAATCCTGCATGGGAACATGATTAGTATCTAAAGATATATGATCATACCAGTTACCTCTCTGCTGGGTGGAGTTTGGAATTCCAGACGAGTATCTGGGATAAGAGGAGTCAGCAATCGGAGTGGGTCCTCCGGAGGCTGTGGTCTGCATGGGGATTATGTCCCCATCATGGACTTCAGAGTATCGTATGTGCTGGATTCCTGAGGATCCTTGATCCTGAACAAAGGACCCTTGAGGTTGAGAATTATAGGACCGTTGAACATATAACCCAGAGGATCCCTGCAGAATGACTGATGACCCCTGCTGAAATTGCGAGTATCCTTGAGGCTGTTGACCCACATACCCTTGTTGAAGGATATGTGATCCTGACTGAAAGAGTGAGGATCCTTGAACCTGCTGACCCATGAACCCCTGTTGAAGGATGGATGATCCTGGCTGAAAGAGTGAGGATCCTTGAGTCTGCTGACCCATGGACCCTTGTTGAAGGATATGTGATCCTGACTGAAAGAGTGAGGATCCTTAAGCCTCCTGGCCCATGGACCCCTGTTAAAGGATGGATGATCCTGGCTGAAACATTGAGGATCCTTGAGCCTATTGACCCACGGATCCTTGTTGAAGGATGGATGATCCTGGCTTAAATAGTGAAAACCCTTGCGAAAGCTGAGCCATGGATCCTGGACTGGTGAAATCCAGCATCCTAGGCACTAGGGGAGTGAGATCTTCTGCTGGCCTCTTATTCTTCCTGAGATCTTCTATCTCACGAAGGATCCTCTGGTTAGTCTTGTTCTGTTGTTCCATATATGCTTTAACCTGCGAAAACATAGATGAAACATCACTGTTAGTATTAACCACTGCGGCAGCAGCAGTGGTTTTTGAGCTCTGGAAGATTGGTAGTTGCGTTCTGCTTCCAGTAGCAGTAGTTCGTTGTGCTGTCGTGATTGGCGGAGGCATCGGTGGCAAAGTCCTCGATGAGAGAGGAATTGATGAGGGCATGGTTGACGAAGCAGAGGTGGATTGAGAAACCATTGAAAGTGATATAGGTATGAAAAATTATAAATTGATAGGAATAATTCAGATTATAGCACCAATTGCCTCACGGTTGGCGCCAAATTGTTTTGGACAAAAATCTGCAAAGGATCAAGTATCCAAATCTATTATGTGAGGTAAGGTGCTAACTCGATAATAACAAGCGTATAAGCGTAATGTTGGTGAACACAATGGTTTGATCACGAGGGAAAAAGCCCTTAATCACGATAGTCTTACTTTGGTCAAAACTTATCGAGGTAATCGTTGGTAAAATAATTAACTACGGTCAAGGATTAATAGAATAATCTTTGGTCGTAGCACTTTAGTCAATGATCAACAAGGTAACCTTTGGTCGATGAGTATGTGGTTATCGTGGTCTCCGGCACAAAAAACCCCGACGGTGAAAACTATCATCGTCAAGTTTATTAATGAATAAAAATGTGATTACAAGTATTTGTGGAGTATATGATCGAGATTACAAAGAAAGCTAGTGTATAGAGAGAGTATTTGCTTCTGCTCTAGTGTGTGTGTCAGTACATGTGTTTTCCTACTCGATCAAACCTCGTTTAAATAAGATAATAACAATAACAATATTTCCTATCTATCCGGAAGTCCTCCACTTAGCCGCTCCACGACCTTTGACCACGTGCCAATAGCCACCAAGTAGCGAAATAAGCGGAAGAATGAGTCACATAGCCGTTGTTGATATTTGCACGTTTATCTTCATATGAATTCGTCTATTAATAGCTTCATTGAGGTAGGATCCTGGATCCATATTCCAGCTATAGGATGTTCCGTGAGGATAACTCGTACAAGTACATCTTTAAAGTTGTTATACCTGTCTAACACATCACCATACTAAATGCAATCATTAGTAAATAAGTAATACCGAGGATCGTCGATCCTTTATATCCTGATGTACATTTCAAGGATAAACTATCCATAAGACAGTCAAGGATAAAGGATCCTCAGTATAAAAATCAAGACCTGACACATATATATAGTTGTTTGTATTGTATATTTGCAATAGTGTTATATTATATACAAAAATTAAAAAAAATCGATATAGTGCATATGTGCATTAGTGTTGTATTACATATATGCGATAATGTGTTTTGCATACAATTATTAGTGTCGTATTGCATATATTCAATAGTGTGTATTGGATAATGCAATTGTGTTGTATTATATGCAGTAAAACACTATTGTATATGCAATTGGCATTAGTGCACATATGCACTACAGTACTACACCGACAAGTTGTTGTTGTTTTTTTTAGTATCAATATCTTCTTATTAGAAGGAGGAAAGAAAAAAAAATTACAAAATATTTTTTTAAAAATAGTTAAAAATAATTCTTTACTAGTTCTCTAGTTCTCTCTTTAAAAGGAGTTCTCTCTAGATCCCACCCATATATATATATATAAATTACTTATTATATATTATATATTATTTTGATTGCCACATAAGCTGCCATATAAGCAATATATTGACAACTAGACGTGCCAACTCAGCAACAGACTAACTGAGTTAGTCATCCGTTAGTCGCGGACCGTTAAAAACAAATACCCCTATAGTTGGGACCGCCACCCGTCAAGTGCAAAGTTGGGTATGTTATTTGCCAATATAGCATAGTTGGGAGTATTTAAAACCAATTTTCCTTTTATAAATTTCTCTCTCATTTTCGAAAAACATCTCACATTTCATCCCTCATATCTAATCCAAACAATACATTATTATTCCCTTTCTAATTATGTATTTATCTTTCTTCCACTCACATCACACACATGATGTATATACACAATGAGTCAGTTTACGAATGCACAGAGTCTCAATTCCTCTAGGGTCGTGTTGTTGAATATAACTGAAACCAATTAAATATTCCGTCTCAAATGAAGCTATTTTTTTACATGATGTCCTTTTAATTGTTTTTATTTCGCAATTGTTTATTCTCAGTTAGTAAACTTGGCTATATATTTAGCTTGAGAATGGAAGAAGCACACGGAAATGGTTGTAAAATGGGTATTAAGAATTAATAAAATAAAATTATTGTTAATGGCGAGACGATAAGAAACATCCAGAGTTTGAAAATGAAGTTTGATTTATCCCCTCGTCAGAAAGCGGTGTTTGAGTATCTTCGGGCTCCTCGGGCTCAGGATTTCTTAAGTGTTCTCCCTATTGAAGGATTGGGCCAACATATGTCGGCTTTAGAGTACAGGACCATCCTGAAGTATCGGTTAATGATCCCTTTGTTTCCGGTAGATGAGCCGTGCCCGGTTTGTCACAAGGTTTGTTTGGATTCTTTTGGCGAGCATGCTGTTAATTGCAAAGAGTTGCCTGGGTTTAAGTACAGACATGATTTGGTGAGGGATGTTCTATGCGATGTTCTTAAACGAGCCGGAATTTCGGCTAGAAAGGAAGCCCGTAAACTTTCTTACGGTTCCTCTTGAAGGAAGATCTACATTACGATCGGCCGATATTCTTGTTTTCGGGCGGGCAGGGGGAAAACACGCCTGTGTCGACCTCACAGGAGTGTCCCCTCTTGTTGGGCTTAGAGACAATGGGTTTGTAGCAGGCCAGGCAGCATTGAAGGCGGCATCGAGCAAGGTTGCTAAACACGAGAAGGCCTGTTTGAAGAACCAACACGTGTTTATCCCCTTCGCCTTTGACACATTTGGGTTCTTAGCTCCGGATGCCATGGACCTTTTGAATAGAGTTCAGAAGGTCGTGCATAGTAACTTATCGACCCATAAGAACGGAAACTTTGTTTTTAACAGGATTGGTTTTGCTATCCAAAAGGGGGTTGCGGCGCAGCTTGTTGCCCGTTTACCTGTCACTTCATTGTAAATCGTTTGCCTATTTTTATTTAGTAAAAATACATTCATAAAAAAAGTTTGAGAAAAAAAGGTTACAAAATCAAAATATTTTATTTTCATCTCTAAAATCAAAGGGATTATCTCATAGAATAGTAACCAACTTTTGGAAGTGTCTCAATTAGGTCACTTGTGTAATTGTTTGTTCTATTTAGGTCGCTAAGTTTTGTTTTATGTTTCAATAGTAGGTTTTTTTACCTAGATAGGAGGTAATTCAAGTTTCCTTTTTTCAAATTAATAGAAAAGTAACATAAATAAAAACAAGTGACGATTCATGTTGCAGCTACATCTCCCACCATGAAACCCTACCATCGATCCTTAAACTATCGGCGTTCAACTCCTACCACCGAAACAAGTTGGTTACTAATCAGGGTAGCAAAGGATTATTTAAATTAGACCAGGAGTGTTTGCATGTTTGGTTTTGATTTGCGGCCGGCTAAAAACCTATTATTGCATTGGTTCTGTGTTTTAGTGTAGTGATTAAAGAGTTTTAAAATTGTCACCAAAAGTCAAAGGCTTAAATTAGTTGCAGCAGGTCTCGAAAGTAAATAAGAAACAAGTTTTTTTTTTGTGGTGATTAAAGAATTTTAAAGTTTCTTTTCTGCTTTTACGTTTTTCAATTTCATAACATTAAAAAAAACTTAAATAAAATAATACATAGAATGGATGACTTGTTTTTATTTATGTTATTTTTCTATTAATTTGAAAAAAGGAAACTTGAATTACCTCCTATCTAGGTAAAAAAACCTACTGTTGAAACATAAAACAAAACTTAGTGACCTAAATAGAACAAACAATTACACCAGTGACCTAATTGAGACACTTCCAAAAGTTTGTTACTATTATATGAGATAATCCCAAAATCAAACTATAAAGTTTTAAAAACACCCTCAAGAGGGTTAACAAGTCACCCACTTATTAAGTGGGTCGTTTTTTAAGAGATCGTGTTCGGGTTAACATGTTTAATAAATGAATTGTGTGAAGTCGACCCTAAACATATATTTCTTCCGTGTCATGTTTTCTAGCCGTGGTAACTAGAGGTGCACAAATCGGTTTTTTTAAAAAAACCGGTTCGGTTATTAACCGGACCGGTTTTTTTTGGCCCGAAAAAAAACCGGTTCGGTTAATAACCGGACCGGTTAATAACCGGTTTTTGTATGTCAAAACCCTAACCGGTCTAACCGGTTAGGACCGGTTTAGAAACCGGTTAGGACCGGTTTAGAAACCGGTTAGAACCGGTTAATAACCGGTTAACCGGTTTTTTTTTTTAAAATAGCCGGTTAATAACCGGTTTTTTTCATAATAACCGGTTTTATAAAAAACCGGTTTTTCCATTAACCGGTTTGTTAACCGGTTTTGGCTCTAAAACTTGTAACCGAAATACGAACCGGCGGTTTGTAAACCGGTCAAACCGGTTTTTAAAAAACCGGTTTTCGTAAAAACCGGTTTCCGGTTTAAACCGGCAAACCGGTTCCCGGACCGGTTTTTTTGACCATCTCTAGTGGTAACAGCTTGGATTGGTTGCAACTGGCCGGGCAATTAGATGGTAGTTTTTGACTGGTGTACATGTATAATTGCAGCTGTTATAGCTGTCACATATATATTTTATGCGTTTCATGAAAATTTGCAATGTTTTGTTGTGACATTTCAACCCATGTATAAATTGATTAATTTGGTCAGATCATAACACATTGAATTAACGCTTCAAATTTCATAGAAATGAACCTTATGTTTTTCAATACAGAGTGTCTATCTTTTCCAACTATTAATACTCTATATATGGAATGATTTAATCTAACAATAATTTGTTCATGATTTAGAAAGCCATTAAGAATAATTGAACACACAAAAAATATAGAAAAATAGTTGATGGAATGTCTTTAAAGAAAAATAGAAAAACTGAGATGATTTACATAATATCAAAAATTAATTTGATATTTTGATTCGGTATCAATCGATAAAATAATAAATTCAAAACGAATACCGCTTTAGTGCTTTGCAACTTGGGAAGGTGGTTCCAAAGAATGATTAGAAAATGTGAAAAAAAGAACCTCGTACAGTGAAGAAACGTGGATCTACTCACTGGTAGCAGATCTACTTTCCTCGGGTGTGATTATACTATTTCACCGATGGTTCTTCTGGATCCGTGCTCTTCCACCTACAAAATGAACAGCGCCGTTACTTACCCCTCAGAAAGGGACAGAGGGGTCCTCTTTGGGGTAACCCTCCGGCGTGAGAATCAGTATATTGTGGAGAAGATGATAATGTGTGTAAGGGAATCTCAAGAGTATTGCTTAATAGCTGAATACCCTCTGATTGTTAGACTGTGTGTTTGTATGTAACTGATTGTGAGTGAATGTAATTCAATATGATTGAATGTGATATCACTGCCTGTAACTGTCAATGATTGAGTATGAATGTGTCATCAAAGTGGAGTTGATGCTGCATTTATAATGCTAGGGTTTCCACTGATTGGGCTCAACCTCGTTGGCCTCCTCCAATCGCACTGCGCCACGTGTCCTCTGGGACACCTGGCGCTTTCTCGTTGGTTGTAATCACGTGGTAACACATGTGTCATGCTGAGTTGTCGACCTTTCATTTGGCAGCTGTCAACATCAGCATATTCTTACTCCTTAAAAAGATGCCTTCTGGAAGGTTGTCTGATGTGCACACTCAAGGTTGCCCTAATCCTGATTTGGATAAGGACGAGGTTGATTATGTGCACGTATGATATGCGCCCACCCTGAGGATGCGCGAGGTCTTCTCTTTATTCTCACGCGCAGATATTTCATGCGCAGATGTGATATGCACGAGCATGTGATATGCGCCGCGCGCTGATGCGCTGCGCGCATATGTGATGCGCGAGCATATGTGTGCTTGGGCAGATGTGATATGCACGGGCATGTGATATGCGCCGCGCGCTGATGCGCCGCGCGCATATGTGATGCGCGAGCATATGTGTGCCTGGGCATATGATGCCTGAGCATGTTTTGTATGCGCCATGCGCATAGGTTTTGGCTTTGTGCCTTCATAATGTCTTTATCTTGTGGGTTGACCCGCCTTGCTCGGTGTTGAGGTGGGTACATACCTCTTCAAGCCCCCCCAGTCTAATGTGTGTCTTATCTCGCGCGAGCGCGGTAAGATGGATATTAGACTTACTGATTTGGTCTTTTAAAGGGGGTTTTGTCGTTTTATTGGTTGTTTCCATCGTTGCGCGAAGTTCTATCCATTTGGTTGAAAACGAAGGGTCCAAACACGTGGTTAGTTGGTGGTGACGTGCGCCGTAAACATGTCAGACGTTTCGTGTGCTCGAGGTGCTACAGTTGCCTCTCATGTCCCCTCACACAGCTGTCTTGAACACGTGTCGCGCTCGCATTGGTTAGCACCTGCGAGTGGGGGCGCGTCTCTGTTCCGTGGCAGGTCGGTTACATTTTTATGTCCCCTCAACAGTGTTAGGGACACGTGTCGCGCCCTCGTTGGCTTGCACCTGCGAGTGGGGGCGCGTGAAATCCGATCAGTTGCCACATTTCTCTCTCCTGGGCCTATAAAAGCAGGCCCTTAGGAAATTTTTTATCTTCATCTTCATTGTTGCTAATTTTCGAGTTTCTGCCTTTCACATTCTGATTTGAGAGTTTTCATCTTTTTGATTTTTCGAATATCTGCTGCTGCAGTTGTATGTCTGATAGTTCAGACTCGTCTAGGCCCTCAATCACCTCTATTGCCTCTCGAAGACGCCGTGTGAAATCTGTGGTGATGTCGACATTGAAACAAAAGGGGAAGGGGAAGAGGGTTGTTGAGACCACATCGGAGGAAGTAGGGAGGACCAAGGCCACTAAAAGGTGGAATGAAATCCCCTGCAAATTGAAGCAGGCCGATCTCGACAGCCTCATCGCCTCTCAGGGCTTTCTCCCCCTGTTTGGCTGCATGTTGCCTGGGGCCGGGCAAACGGCGGCGGACCCGCCTGCCGGCTATATATCCCTATATAGCCACTTTTTCACCCACTGCAACCTTCGTCTCCCGATAACAAGGTTTGTGGGTGCACTGCTGAAGTTCTATGGGATTCATATATCCCAAGTCCATCCTTTTGGACTTGTGCGCATGACTCACTTTGAGTTCATGTGCAAATCCCAGCGCGAGGAGCCTACCCCTCGGCGCTTTCAGTATTTTTATAAGGCCAAGATCCAAGACAATTGGTTCTCCTTTATTCCTCGCAGTCAGAAGGTGAAGTGCTCCACTGTTTCATTCAAGAGCCTTCATGACTGGTCTGAGAGGTTCTTCTACATTAGGGCTGGTGTGATACCCATCCGTATGACCATGCGCTCCATCTCTTCTGTGCCTGCGGATGTGGGTGTCCTCAAGAACCCAACTGGCGCTAGGGTTAAGAAACTGACCGCCGAACCATCCCCCGCGAAGAAAATTTTGCGAGGAGGCGCTGGTGGGGGTCGGCATGAGTAAGCTATGGGCCGACAGCGCGCTTGAGCCCGTTATCCAAGTCGACGGGTTGTGTAAGTTTATTTCATTGCTTTATTTATTTTTTCTGCGCGAACATAATTCTTTTGCTGATATCACTTGACTTGTTTTTGCGCAGTCACCAAGGATTATATCCTTGCCGCTTATGATGATCAAGTGGAGGGTGGCTCCGTCGCGCTTGGCGCTGGGGAGGTTGGTTTCCCAGATCGCTTCGATGACATGTTCATCCCAGTGGATCTGGATTTTGACTTTGACAGTGACGCGCCTGGTAAACCTTCGCACTTATGCTCATTCCTTTAGAATACCCAAGTTTATTAACAGTTATGTTGCTTGTTTTTGCAGATGCGCTTGAAAACTACGAGCTAGAGCTCGCGGAAGAGGAGGAGGAGGAAGAGGAGGCGCCCCTACTAAAGCGCAAAGCTAAGGGGAAATCTGGCGCAGGGGCCAGTAAGAAACAAAAGAAAGATGACACCCCTGTCGCTCATCCCCATGCTCAAACTATGGGACCTAAGGAAACCCAGGTGTTTACTACCAAGGTTTCTTTAGCTTCCCTGCCTGTGAGAGTGGGCAGACCTCCTGTCCACTTGAGGTATGGTGGCGTCACCTCCTCCGTTCGCGCGGCTGAAGAGAGAAGCAGTGCCGCGCCTGCAACAGGTATACTTTGCTTGTCTTCATCTGGTTGAATTGTTATTAAACCTTTGCTCCTTTGAATGTTTGCAGAACCGGCGACGGTAGCAGATCAGCCGCAGGCGCCACAAGGTGCTAAGGCTGCGCCGGGGGCTGCTTCGGAGTCCCCTGTTCTACCCTCTGAAAAGGGTAGAATGAACTTTATGGCGATGTTCGCCTCGCGAACAGAATTGCGCCAAGGTAAGTTTTGCACATTTGTCTTCTGAATTTTTCCTTTTGGATTCAGTCATAAACCATTTTTCCTTGTTGATTTGTTCATAGGAGTTGTAGCTGGCGCACAAGTTGCTGGTGACACTCCTGGCGCCGTTGCCGGCGCCGCTGGTTCTGTTCCTGCTGCTGAGTCTCCCCTTATTGGGATTACCAAGGAGCAGGAAACCGTATTGCGCTCCGAACTGGCGGCGCCGAGACCTCCCTCGCCTCCTCCTACACGCAGCCCTCCCCGCGAGACTGGTTTGGAGCCCTCCCGGTCGCAGGAGAAGAGGCCTATTGAAGAAGATGAGGAGGATGAGGGGGCTCAAGCTGAAGACTCCTTGGGAGACCGCGCCAGCCCTGCGATGCCACAAGAGTTCGCAGCGCAGACTTCTGGTGGGGCTGGCGCTGACTTTTCTGCTTCATCCCCGCAGGTATGTTTTAATTTGTTGCTCCGCCGCGCGTACCTCCATATAAGTATGTTTTATGACTTAGAACATTTCTTGTGTTTTGCAGGGAGATGACCACGTTTACCGCCCGAGATGGAGTATTAATGAAGACAGCTCCTTCCAATCCTTGGGCGTATGCGAGGACTTCTGGGCTCATGTCGTGCCTCCTACTGAAAGGAGGTATCAGGAGGAGCGCACCCGCGCGGACTTGCTGAATGACCATATTTTCGCTGGGTCGGCTTTCTTTGCTGCCTCCCAGGAGCTTCGTCGTGATTATATTAAAGTACGCGATGCTCTTGTGGAAGCCCAGCGAGAGGCTAAGGTGGCCGCCTGGAACCTTTCTGATGCTCGCGCACGAGCTGAGAAACTCCAGGCGGAGCTCAGCGAAAACCGAGCAAGTGCCAACACCGCCTATATTAAGCGCGGGCATGAGCTCCAAGCTGCGCGGGAGAAGCAGCAGGTGGCGGAGGCCGAAGTTGCCAAGTACGCGCGTAGAGTGCGTGTCTTGGAACAGCAGGCTGAGGCGCGTGACCAAGCTATCGTCCAGAGTATCACTGAGAAATCATCACTGGAGAGCGAGGTTGCGCGCCTGAAGAGGGAGTTGGCGGCCGCGCAGGCCGATAGAGATGAGGCCTTGGCGACGGCGGCGTCCAGCCATGAAGCACTTGGTGCTGCGCAGGCGGAGAAAGAAAAAATTTTGGCGGCAGCAGCGTCTGATAAGGAGGAGCTAAAAAAGACCAAGGAAACTGTTGAGTTATTAAACTCCCAGGTTCCTGCCCTCGAGACGTCTGTTGCTGGCCTCGCGCAGGATCGCCAATGGCTGGTGTCACAGGGCATGACTCGTTGCGCTTTGGCGATGAAATATTCCGCCGAGTTTCAGGCCCTTGTGATGGACTGCAATGCCGCCGCGCGCTTGGTGGGCCGAGCTGAAGGGTTTACGGATAGGTATGAATATGGCATGTTGAAGAAGAACCCATCCGAGTACCCTTACAAGAGCGACGCGGCCTGCGCGGACATGGCCGCGATGGGGGAAAAGTATATGAATACTCCCATCCCCATCCTTATGCAGGTACCTTGACCTTAATGAGCTTTACTTGACTAATTTTTCCAAGTGTTTTGTACTCAATACTTTCCAATGATTTTGCAGATAGCTGCGCTTGCTGACCAGCCCGACCTCGGCGCGCTAAAGCAGTTGCTCGATGAATGCGAGAGGGCTGGTAGCGATGATGGTGGCGCGGGGGATGTTGCCCCTGCCAGCGGCTCTGGCGCTGCGAAAGAATCTGCTCCTGACACCATCGTGATAGAAGACTCCAATGAGGAGGAAGAACTTGACTATGGTCAGTTCGGAGATGAGGAGCAGGCCGCGCCAGATGCTGCGGGAGATGATGAGGGTGATGAAGTGGCTGACGTCGACGTGGAGACTTGAGAAGCCCTTCATCAAATTTTATAATTTTTTTTTTATACTTGTAATTTGTAACTCATCATACTTGTAAATTTCAATGCTATGGAATGAAACTTGTTTTCTCTTTTTTACATCTTGCGCATTTCCAATCATCTCTTCATGTTTGCTTGTATAGATATAAGATATGCTTGCACGTTAAAATAAGAACAAGGTTGTAAGGAAATTATTCACTTAACCATAGTCCTATTTTGTAAGTGGTTTCGCAGTATCTTGTTTATGCTGACATGCGCGATAACTTTTCACAATTCCTTTTTCGCGCGTCGTTGTCGCGCGGTTTTTATATGGAAGTATGAGTTTTAGCCATTACATGTCAGCATGTGTTACTCAGATACCCACTATGATTCCGAGCGCGACCTCGACCTGAGACCTTAACAACTATGATATGGCATGTACTTTGCCTTAGTTGTGTTTAAGAATTTTTATGATCAGGCTGCGCGGGATGTAAGATGGATGTTTGTGAGTGTTTTGAGCTAAGGCTCTTTGTTTTGGGCTAAGGCCCTGACGTTTTAGAGTTAAGACTCATTAACGTGTTTGAGCTAAGGCTCGTAGGTTTGGGCTAAGGCCCTGACGTTTTAGAGTTAAGACTCGTTAACGCGTTTGAGCTAAGGCTCGCGCATGTATGTTTTACTTCGTTTTATTTTGTTTTGAAGTCAATATAGTGTTGTCATATTGCTCCAAATTAATAAAGGAAGTGTGAAACATGTATGCAAAGGTAATAGAACAAATATTGAAAGATTGCGCGAATCATCATTCATGATGGCTTAAAAGCCTTGATTACATATTTGAACTTTTACATGAAGCATTTTCTAAGCTGTGCCGCGTTCCACGCGCGCTGTATCTTTTTTCCATTCAAATCTTTTAAAGTGTACGCGCCTTTCCCCAAATCTTCTGAAATTTGATAAGGTCCCTCCCAATTGGGAGACATTTTTCCTGGGGGTATCGCGCGGCTAGCTTCATTGTTTCGAAGACAAAATCATTTTTCTTGAAGTGGCTTTCTTTAACGCGCTGATTATAATATTTTTCCAGCTTTTTCTTGTATTTGGCTTCATTGATGATAGCCGCTTCTCTGCGCCCTTCAAGCAAGTTGAGGTCCAATCTTCTTTCGCGCTCGTTATCAGTCTTGCTCATCATGAGTACCCTATGGGATGGGCATCCAATTTCTGCTGGGATCATAGCCTCTGTCCCATAGGTTAGGCTGAACGGGGATTCGCCATTGCTAGTTTTGCTTAATGTCCTGTGCGCCCACAGGACATTAGGTAACTCTTCGACCCAAGAATGGGATTCTCCCTCCAACCTTTTCTTCAGCCCATTTAACAAACTTTGATTCGCGCGCTCCACTTGGCCATTCCCCTGAGGGTGGTAGACCGAAGTGAAGATTTGGTTGATGTGCAATTCTTTGAGCCAGCTGGATATCTTCCTGTCAGTGAATTGTTTGCCATTGTCGCTCACAATTTCCATAGGAAGGCCAAAACGGCAAATGATGTGGCTCCAGATAAATTGCCTCATCGCCTCAGCTGTGATTTTTGCTAGTGGCTTGGCTTCAACCCATTTTGTGAAATAGTCTACTGCCACTACCAAAAATTTCACTCGCCCTTGCGCTTGCGGCAGGGGCCCCACAATATCAATGGCCCATTTGTGGAAAGGCCATGCGGAGGTCACTGGAATCAAGTTGTTCTTTGGCCGCATGGTGTTTGGCGCGTGGCTCTGACATGCCTTGCATTTTTGGATTTCTTTTAGCGCATCCAAGTACATGCCTGGCCAATAGTAGCCTGCGCTCATTGCCTTGGCAACCACCATGCGCGGGCCAGCGTGTATTCCGCAGATCCCTTCGTGAATCTCCCTAATCACATAGCTTGCTTCTTCAGCATCCAGGCATTTCATGAGCGGTCCAAGATAAGAGCGTCGATATAATGTACCCTCAAGTAATTCATAGTTCTGCGCCTTGTGTCTTATCTTCCTCGCCTGTGCGCGATCGTCTGGTAATTTCCCCTCCTTCAGGAATTCCATTATTGGAGTTATCCAGGATGAAAGGGTTGTATGAATTACAAGGACCGATTGCGTTTGCACTGACGGGCTGCTCATTACTTCCACCCTGACATCTTTGCCAAAGTGATCAAAATTAGTTGACGCCATTTTACTCAACGCGTCCGCGGACTTGTTTTCGCTGCGCGAGATGTGTATGATTCTGAAGAAGTCAAACTGCTCAACAAGCTTTTTTGCCTGCTCTAGATATAGAGGCATTGTGTTCTCCTTGGCGTCATATAGGCCGTTGACCTGAGCAGCTACCAAGTAAGAATCAACATGTGCCTCTAGCCTTTTAACTCCAAACTTGCGCGCAATGCGCAGACCAGCCAGCAGGGCTTCATACTCAGCCTCATTGTTGGTACTCTTGAAGTCCAACCTAATAGCATAAGTATATTCATGATTATCAGGGTCCACCAGTTTGAGGCCTGCGCCGGACCCTTCGCTGTTGGAGGCTCCATCAGTGAATAGCCTCCAAACATCTTCTTCATCATTTGCTCGCGGAGGGTCTATTTCGCGCTGAGCTTCTTCAATCTTTCCCTCTGGGATTTCCGTGATGAAATCCGCTAAAACTTGACCCTTTATTGCTGGACGGGGCTTATAGGTGATCGTGTGTTCACCTAATTCCAGCGCCCACTTTGTCAGCCTTCCGGAGAGCACAGGGCGTCGCAAGACTTGCTGGATGTTGTAACCAGTCAGAACTTCAATAGGATGACCATTGAAGTATCTATGGAGCTTGCGCGACGCGTGTGTTAGTGACAAAACTAACTTTTCCATGATGGAATAGCGCGTCTCAGGGTCTGTGAGCACCCGACTCACATAGTAGATTGGCGTTTGGATCCCCTTGCGATCCACCAATAATACTGCATCGATGGCGCGATCTCCAGCTGACAAGTACAATGTAAGGGTTTCGCCAGGAAGTGGAGCTGTGAGCGCGGGCAGCTTTATGAGACATTCTTTTATCTCAGTGAATGCTTGCTCAGCCTCAGGCGTCCACTTGAATTGGCTCTTCTTCAAGCAGTTCCTCAAAGTGTTAACGAATGGAGTAGATTTGCTGGCGTGGTTCGCTAGGAACCTGTTGATTGACACCAGTCTACCATTCAGCTTCTGAACCTCTTTCATGGTGGATGGTGAAGGCATGTCAAGGATGGCTTCCACCTTTTCAGGGTTCACCTTGAAACCATCCTTAGTGACCATTACACCAAGAAATTTCCCCTCTTCCGCGCCGAAAGTACATTTGCTCGGGTTGAGCTTCATGTTAACTTCCGTTAGGCGCTGAAGAGTTTCCTCTATGTCTTTGAGCATTTGTCTCTCCTCCCTGCTCTTGATCACCAAATCATCAACATAGACTTCTAGATTTCTTCCGATCTGTTCACTGAAAACCGAATCCATAAGTCTCTGATAGGTGGCGCCCGCATTTTTTAGACCAAAGGGCATTTTTGTGTAACAAAAAACACCCTTGTCGGTCCTGAAGGCCGTCTTGTCTTCGTCTTGTGGTGCCATTTGAATCTGGTGATAGCCTTTGTAGGCATCCAGGAAACATTTGAACTTGAATGGCGCCACGGAGTCCACCTTTGCGTCGATGTTTGGGAGGGGGTAACAGTCTTTCGGACATGCTTTGTTGAGGTCCTTGAAGTCAATACACATCCTCCATGACCCGTTGCTTTTCTTTACCATCACAGGATTGGCTACCCACGTCTGGTATCGGATCGGGCGGATGATGTTTGCGCGCAACAGGTCCTCCACTTGCTCATTCATGGCCTTCGCCTTTTCATCCCCCATGATTCTCTTTTTCTGAGCAATTGGCTCCACCGACTTGAACGTGTTAAGAGAATGTTGCGCCAGGTTTCGCGGGACCCCCGTCATATCGGAGTGCTGCCACGCGAAAACCGACGTGTATTTTGTGAGCAACCTTTTCATTCTCAATCTCGTTTCGTCTGAAATGGTAGCGCCAATTGTGACCGTTTGCTCTGGGAATTTTGGGTTTAAAATCCACTTCTCTGGCGCATTGTCCGCCATTGGAAGTTTCATTCTCCCTTCCCGCGGCGTACTTGTCACTGCGCACAAATGATCGCGGTAAACAAATGTTACGCCTGTTTGTGTAGGGAACCCCAATGCGCCGTGCGCTGGCGACGGTACAGCATTAAATTGGGCAATCGTTCCCCTACCCAGGATCATATTGTGGCATGACGTGGTGGGCAAGACCAAGAAGTTGACAACTTCGGCTCGCTTGTGCTCATCATCCCCCATAGTTAATTCAAACTGAATCTGGCCTAGGGGATGGATGATTTCATTTGAAACACCACAGATTGGTGCTTTCACAATTTCGAGCCGCGCTTGGTCTGCCGGGTCTAACTTTCTGAAACATTGCTCATACATAATGTCAGATTCGCTTCCAGTGTCCACCAGGACTTTTGACACTTCGTAATGAGCAATGTGTGTGGTGATGACGAGAGGACTGCTTATTGAAGGGCCTCCCCTGATTCTTGGGAAGATGACTTGCTGCTCGCGCCAATCCCCGTGGATTTGCGCGCTTCTCTTTTTTGACGTCCGCCCTTGTCGTCCCCCCTCAGCCACACAGATTCTTTTGTATTTCTTGCTGGCAGAGGCTCCTTCCGGTTGCTCATCTTCTATTCTTTGGTTTTTCACCAAGTGAGCCAGCCTGCCTGACTTTACATCCTTCTCGATCGCATCCTTTAAATGATGGCATGCGTCGGTGTTGTGGCCCGGGGACCTGTGAAATTCACAATATTTGCCACTGTTTTGCGGTCCCTTGTAGTGTAGTTGCTTGGGGGCTTGAATTGGACATTCTCAGTACTTAACACCTGTGAAGGTGTTTTAGTGAGGGGTGTCCATATTCTTGGCAGAGGTCTGCTAGGATCTCTGCCGCCCTCCCTCTTGTCACCCTCCCCGCGATTACGAACATCTTTTTGGGGCTGGGGTGAGCTTGGTTGCGCTTGTTTTTCCGCGGAAGAAAAACTTGTTGGCTGCAACCTGGACCATACGGAGTTCTGTTTGGCCCTCTTCTCTTTGCTGCGCGGTGATTCAGCCTGATGCGCTCTTTCTCTTGCCCTATCTTGGGCAATCTGTTTTTCATTTCTCGCGAAAACTCGCGATGCCTCCATTAACTTGGCCCACGTGGTGGGCATGCCATCTTTGCTCACGAGAGCTCTTCGTAATTGATCACTGCGCGCGCCTTGTATAAAGGCCACGCGCAGGAGTTGCTCGGTTATACCTCCGATTGCCAAAGACTCCTGATTGAACCGAGTGATGTAATCTTCAATCGTCTCATCATTCCTGCGTACGCAGTGCATGATGTCATCAGGATCGCGCGTGTGCCTGCGCTGCTGTACGAAGTGGGCTTGGAACTTTTCTAATAGTTCCTCGAACCCATCAATTTGCCCTGTCGGCAAGCTCTCGAACCATACCCGCGCTGCGCCCGTGAGGCAGCGAGCAAACATATGACACCATGTTGGCATCGTCCAGCTCTCTAGGTTTCCCGTGTTATAGAAACCTTGTAAAAAGTCATCTGGATCTGTTGTGCCATCATATTTGCCCAGACCACTTGGCATCTTGGTCTTGTGCTGGATGGGAGCCTGCGCGATGCGCGCAGTAAACTTTGAGTGTTTTACCAGGATGGCTGGTCTGTAGGGCGTGGTTACGTCCACTTGCCCTCTGACCGGTGGGCTGTACGGCATGTGCAGATCCAGATCTGCTCTGGCTCCAGGCGCCATGTTCACAGGCGCGCGGAGCTGTGAGCCTCCTGCATGAGTATCCCGTGTCTTCCTCATGCTATGCACTTCTTCATCACTGAACTCAGTGTGTGCAGTGTGAACAGAATGTCCTTCTTCCGGCGCGCGCGGTCTTTTTGTAGTCTGCTTATCAAAAGCTTGCCTTTGTGTTTGGTCGGCTAGCTTCTTCTGCTTGACCATTTCATTGTACTTTTCCATCAGACGCCGCTGCTCGTTTATGAGCCATTCATTGGGATCATTTGTTTCTTCTTCTGGACCCATTGGTCCTTTCAGTTTCGCGCCGGCCATATTTTGTAACGTGAGATCGTCTGGAGGAGTTTCAGTCTGGCCGTGAGGGGTTGTGACGAAGGGACGGTTGCTGGTGGTACGCGTAGAATCACGCGGAACCCTCAGAACCTGCTGTCCGTCGTTAACACCCTCACGTTCAATATCCTCCAGAGCTTGATCAACGTTACGAACGCCAGAAACCATGGTGATTGATTTTTTTTTTTTTATAGATCTGATGAGATCTGATTGCCGTTTGTAACAGTGGATGGCGCCAATGAAGAAACGTGGATCTACTCACTGGTAGCAGATCTACTTTCCTCGGGTGTGATTATACTATTTCACCGATGGTTCTTCTGGATCCGTGCTCTTCCACCTACAAAATGAACAGCGCCGTTACTTACCCCTCAGAAAGGGACAGAGGGGTCCTCTTTGGGGTAACCCTCCGGCGTGAGAATCAGTATATTGTGGAGAAGATGATAATGTGTGTAAGGGAATCTCAAGAGTATTGCTTAATAGCTGAATACCCTCTGATTGTGAGACTGTGTGTTTGTATGTAACTGATTGTGAGTGAATGTAATTCAATATGATTGAATGTGATATCACTGCCTGTAACTGTCAATGATTGAGTATGAATGTGTCATCAAAGTGGAGTTGATGCTGCATTTATAATGCTAGGGTTTCCACTGATTGGGCTCAACCTCGTTGGCCTCCTCCAATCGCACTGCGCCACGTGTCCTCTGGGACACCTGGCGCTTTCTCGTTGGTTGTAATCACGTGGTAACACATGTGTCATGCTGAGTTGTCGACCTTTCATTTGGCAGCTGTCAACATCAGCATATTCTTACTCCTTAAAAAGATGCCTTCTGGAAGGTTGTCTGATGTGCACACTCAAGGTTGCCCTAATCCTGATTTGGATAAGGACGAGGTTGATTATGTGCACGTATGATATGCGCCCACACTGAGGATGCGCGAGGTCTTCTCTTTATTCTCACGCGCAGATATTTCATGCGCAGATGTGATATGCACGAGCATGTGATATGCGCCGCGCGCTGATGCGCTGCGCGCATATGTGATGCGCGAGCATATGTGTGCTTGGGCAGATGTGATATGCACGGGCATGTGATATGCGCCGCGCGCTGATGCGCCGCGCGCATATGTGATGCGCGAGCATATGTGTGCCTGGGCATATGATGCCTGAGCATGTTTTGTATGCGCCATGCGCATAGGTTTTGGCTTTGTGCCTTCATAATGTCTTTATCTTGTGGGTTGACCCGCCTTGCTCGGTGTTGAGGTGGGTACATACCTCTTCATACAGGATATATTATTACTTGAACAGAGTTTAATAATCTATTTCTCTGACCCTGTTATATTGTATACAATAAACAAAAAATATAAGGAGGATGGTCACAAGTACAACGTTGAAACCACACTTTTGAAAATTTTTGTGTAACATTTACACCAATATCCAAAAACGACCTACCACGAGGGTTTTAAATATAACAGTAATAACAAATTATTTAATAGTGATATATCATATATACGTAAAAATAACTAGCTAACTTTTATAAATTATATATAATCTACTGGTCTATATTTATATTTATATTTATATTCTCTAATAAAAAGGTAAATGTCTTGACCCTTTTACTCTCACATTAATCCTTTTACGAACTTTAAAACTTTAATTTCTTGTTCTTTCTCCTATTGAACTATGACTTGATCTTAGCAAACAGAAGACGTACTTTCTCCTATTGAACTATGACTCGCCTAGGCCTTATCGGTTTCATTGTGCAAGGTGATGTCTAGGCCAGAGTCCATTGAAACGTGGGTTAGACTTTTGATATTACCATGTTTTACATCACAAGTTGTCGAGCCTTCTAGCCGACAGGAGCGTAGGTCGGGAATAGGAAATCCTTACAATGTCATTCTATTCAGCAGGCCCTAGCAACTTGGGGTGATGGAAGCGGATGTGTTGATCTTATCCAATCGCTCTTTAACCAACCGATAGATATGGGCTCAAGAGCCGATGAGGGCTCCTTCGGGGGTTATCATTCGAGGGAGGGCCTCAATGCTAAGCAGTGTATTCGAAAGGTTGCTAACAGGCACTTCACGGCCGCGGTTAAGGTTTTGTGCTCTTCGGGTGTCGCTACAATGAAAGTGTTGCTTGATAAGCATCCCATCTTGCCCCCGCCCGCCTTGTATGGGGCCTTACTCTCGGAGACCCCTTTGGTTGTGTACGTTGAAAGTGTTTTAAGGTGTATTAAATCTTTTTCTAAAAGGACTTCTTGTGGGAGAGATGGGCTTAGGGCCCAACATATTTTGGATGCCTTATGTGGGAAAGGATCCGCGATTGCCGTAGGGTTGCTTAAAGCTATCACTGAGGTGATTAACTTGTGGTTAGAGGGGAGATACACTGATTCTTTGGCGGAGTTTGTGGCTTCTGCCCCCTAACAACACTGCTTAAGCCCGACATGGGATAAAGCCTATTGTCGTTGGCGCGATACGGAGAAGGCTTGTATCCAAAGTGGCTATGAAGAGTGTTGGGAAAGAGATGGCAAAATACCTTGGTGATTTTTAATTCGGGATGGGGACCAGAGTGGAGCGGAGGCGATGCTTCATAGCATGAATAGATTTCTTAACATGTTCCACTATGATGGGTCGTTGGCTTTACTTACAGTATATTTTCTAAATAAGGTCTCTAGATACACTTTTGTTACTTTTGTGTTTTTCGTCTATTTTTTGTGTTTTGTTTTGGACTGTTGTTGGGCCTTTGGTTGTTTGTTTCGGCCCAAACCTATTTTGGGTACTCTATTAATATGCTATGAATGTAATGTAACTGATCATTGATCAATATTGAATAACAAACTTTATCTTTTCAAATTCTTGACTTTTGGGTAGAATTTGGGGGGTTGGGGAATGATCTTCACGGATATTCCAAGAATCAACGTGATAACCTTCATTCTCTATTAGTACGATGCATCACTAACTCACCACTTATTCCGGACGATGTTGAAACTCGCATACATATTCGTGCACACCATACGTTTCTAAAAGTGCAAGATCGTCTAAAAACATGAGAAAGCATGCAAACCCAGTTCTTCCATATTTTAACTTCCATCCATTTCAATACATCATTCATAAAGAAGCTTGTTCCATATATATGCACATGGTTCCATATCCTTGGTTATAAATCTAGAAGACGTGGAAATTGAGTGATCGTCTTATGTATCATCCTAAATCTGTTTTACCCAAAGAACTTGGCAAGAAAGGGTCATGCTAATGCCTAGATTGAAACATGTCAATCGACCACATGCATGTTCCTGGAAATCTTAATACATATATAGTGACATGAGCATAATTTGCATACTTTACTACAGTGCTTGATTTTAATTTAGAGATCACCAGTTTTAGCAAACTAATTACCAATGTATCAACTATCAAGTCATGTGAGAGCTAATAAATTAAACACCACATTTTTCATATTTAGCTTCCAAGACCATTGATGCCAACCAACATTATGGTTTGGGGGTTGTGTATAAGTATTCAACTATGAATACATGTGAAAACCAGGAAGGAATATGGAGACGAATAATGTATTTGAAAACTAGTGAGATTTAGGGTGTATTTAGAAATAATTAATCAGTGAAAAATGTAATTGAAAAGATTGGAAGCTCGAGTGATAATTATAGTCATTATTTCTGATGGATTACCAACGAAATGTTTGTCAATGAACCTTTTGCTTGACAACAACAAGCAACCTAGCAAGCAATCTCGTTTTAGATCTTGTCTTCAACATTTTTACAGATCGCCAACAGAGTATCTATCACAATTAATAGATCAATTCAGACAAACGAGTGAAAACGCATGACTAGATATTATCCTTAAGTCGGTCATAAAAACGTCAGGTAATTATTGACATGACAAATATAGCAGCTATAAACTTTTTTCTTTAATTTTGTTGGATCCTAGGTTAATTTGTTGATAAATAACTTAGGACATCTTGGATCCATCGGTAATTACCAACAAATTCCCGACTAAACTTTATAATCCTTTTTTTTTTTTGAGTTTTATTCATCGCTAGTTATTGACTTTGATGATTAATGTTATTGTAGTGTGATAGTGACAAAGAATATCATATTTAGTGAGAATTGTAAGAACACACATTTTATCATCTTTTCTTCTTTACTTTTCAAAATCAAACCCTAACTGTGTATATGGTCATGGTATCTTCACAATTCTCCATACTCAAAAGGCATGATCGTGCAAATTCAAATTTTAAACCCATTAATTTCAAATAAACACATTCAATAAAACTTGCATTCGTATTGCTAAACTTCAAACCCCTATAAAAGGCAAGAATCTATCAATTTTCAACCTATTAATCATATTATTTTTATACTTTTCTCTCTTAAATCAAACCCACAATGAATTACCATAAGAGTCGTAATTGTAGTATATAAGAGCATTCCTATCAGCTTCTCTATCTCAATCTCTATAATTAAACTAAAAACACTATATTTTTTCTCTCAATACAATTAAATAATCTTTATTTACATCTTTATCGTTTTATTTTTTCTCTTCTCCACTCACAACCGTTTTCAAATATATTAAAAAATAAATAGAGAATAAACAGTGTTTCTCTAAATTTACTTATGTTTTTAAAATTTTCTCTATTTTCACTCACAACTAATTACAATCCTCTATACATTTTTCAGAAAATTTCTCTCACAAAAATTTTTGAATAGCTGCTGAATGCTCTAACAAACTTTATAATGCAAGCAAAAGTGGCACAAGTCACCTCCCGTATTTTAATGCTAGTTGGCACTTGGTATACAACTCAGCACCATCTAAAAAAGGAAGTCGAGTGCTCTTATTGGGCCACGTGTTGATGATCTATATGTTAAATAAGGTATCAAAAACCTAGTACAAGATAACATATAATTAAGGTTATTTTCTTATATATGGCCGACCCTACTTGTAATTTGTTAATTTTAAGGTAATCAACCTATAGTTGCTACTTTTCTCCAACCGTCACATGTCATCGCCTTATCTTAAGTATATAGTTTATTTCATACTCAAGAAAACAATGGATATCAAATTATATGAGTCTTCTTTAATATATGATAGATCGATAATAATTTATTACTGAAGTAATACAACATATTGGTGGGGTAGTCCGAAGGTTTACGGCCCTAGGTTAATCCGAAGGTTTCTTCAGTTTGACATCACAAGTTCGAATCCCACTCGTGTGTTATATTCTCGGGATTAAGTCCGGATGAAAAACTACTGGGTGGATTAGGTTTTATGACATCGAACCCCTTGAGAGTTTTTCGGTGTTTAGCTAGTATTTGTCGGTCAAAAAGACAGGGTAAATTAATTAACATATATGGTAGCATTAAATTTATTATATTAGCTTATCTCTCCACACCTTCCTTTGAATAAATCACATCTTTCCAAATAAGAACTCTCTCTCACCTAAGAATCTTCATCACAGTCAAATTGGTGAGCTTTATTCACACCCTTAATTAATTTTCATCAATATTTCTGTCTTTTTTGCTTTAATGATCTTAAAGAAATCTAAACTTTGTTATATCTTGCCCAATACACTTTCTAATATTAGTAATCGTCATTTTCTTTTGTTCCTCCTATAGCATCATCAACAGGATACTTGAAATCTTGGATTCGCCACTGACATATAGTAGTCTCACTTTTTTTTACCGAATCTATTTGTTCTTGATGTTGATTTCATTTGATCTGATATTAGGATTAGTAGCAGGCTGCTGAAACCTTAACTATGGGGAGAGGGAAGATTGTAATCAGGCGGATCGATAATGCAACTAGCCGGCAGGTGACCTTCTCAAAACGGAGGAATGGGTTGTTGAAGAAGGCTAGGGAATTGGCTATCTTATGTGATGCAGAAGTTGGATTTGTAATCTTCTCTAGCACTGGGAAACTCCATGAATTCGCTAGCTCAAGGTTAGGTCAACTTTCTTTCATCTCTTGATTGGCATGTATCTGATTTTCATACATGCCCAAATGTTTAGGTCATCTTGCTACAAATGGATATATTAGGGCATACATATCTCTCTCTAGATATATATATAGACCAATCAAATCAATCCATTTTAATCTCCCTCTCTCTCTCTAGAATATATAGTCAATAGACCAATCAATTCAATCCAGTTTACTGCTGTGTTGCTGGATCTTGTGTTTTAAACTAATGTGCTTAATATATAGAAAGTTAGCTTATCAATCTCTTTGAGAAGACACTAAACTCAAGAAATAAGAACATAAATTATATGATACACAAAATGATGATGACTTCTTCCTTAATCAATTCAATCCAGTTTACAGCTTTGTTGCTGGATCTTGTGTTCCAAAGTAATATGCTTTCTAGGAAGTTAGAATATTGATCTCCTTGAGAAGACACTAAACTCAAGAAATAAGAATACAAGGACATAAATTATTGATATACAAAATGATGATGATCTCTTCCTTGGGCCATATGATTTAATGTCTATTGCTGTTACCTTAAATAATAAGGGCCATATATGGTTGTCAGGAAGATTTTTTTGGTAGCAATGGATGTAGGATTTTCATTTTCATGAAACAATGAGAAACAAAAAGGAGAGTATGTATCCATAGTGTTTCTTATTATTAGGTTGAGTTTGATTTTAGGTCTTAAAGAAACTTTGAGGTGAAACCTAGCTATATTGATAGTTCATAGCAATACCCCAGTAGGTAATTAGTGTGGCCACTCGTTACTATAAATTTTCAATAATATTTAACCCTGGGATCACAACCAACTTCACAACATGAATGCTGAAAGTTGTGTTGCTTTTCTTCATCTGAAAAATGATAACACCAATAAAAACCCTAAAAGATCTTGCCACTTGCAAGATAATCAAGGTTGAACTTACATTAGTAGATAGTTATAGCTAGTCGCTAACCATCTAATGCATAACTAATTATAATTAACCTCAACAAATACATAATACTTAGCCATCTTTATACAAGAAGAATATTCAGAAACATTTACTTATGTTGGCAACTAGCTCCAAACACCCATCTTAAAACCCACTAGCAGAAACTGCCAATAAACAAGGCTCACCTTCAACGTCATTAGTCAGTCTTCTTTAATTCTTACGCGGTGAGAGAGATATTAGTGATTTATGATATCATGATTGAATTGATGGTATACTTGAGATAAATTAGGATCTGGAGCATACTGTTTATCACAAGGAGATTGATGCACTAATTGAATTGTTGGGCACAAGACGTTAATAAATTTAGGTAAAAAGAATGCAATAGGACTTATGAATTAATCTCGTCCTCGAGAATGACTGAACAAGGTGCATTTGTCAGCTTCTGCTCAAGTGCTTCAAATGCCTCGTTTTGCTTTGATCCCCACTTGTATTTGATCGACTTACAAGTTGATGATGTCAAAGGGATGGCTATACAGGAGAAATCATTGATGAATCTTCTATAGCATCCAGCTAGTCCTAAGAAACTTCTAACAATAGTCGGCGATTTTGGAATTTCTCACTTTGATATAGACTCGATTTTCTACAAGATCTACTTGAATATCACATCGTGGCCAAGAAATTGCACTTCATTAAGCGAAAGCTCATCATTAAAGAATTTAACGTACAACTTCTCATTTCTTAATAGCTTGAGTAGTATCCTAAGATCATTTTATGATATAGAGTAAATAAGTATATCGTCGATGAACATGATAACAAATTTATCTAAATATGGCTTAAAGATCTTATTCATTATGTCCATGAATGTTGCTTGACCATTAGTGAGTCCAATGGCATAACTGTAAATTCATAATGTCCATATCTTTTTATGAATGTTGTTTTTAGAATATCTTCCGCTTGGACCTTTAGTTGAGGATAGCCTAAATGTAGATCAATCTTAGAAAGGTAACTTTCCCCTTGAAGTTGATGAAACGGATCATCAATCCTCGGGCTAGGGTGTCGATTCTTTATAGTTACTTTGTTAGGTTGTCTATGATCGGTGCACATTCTCATCAACCTAACCTTCTATACAAATAGAATTGGAGCTTCTCAAGTGAAGAACTTGATCAAATAAAGTATGTCTCTTATGACTTATCCAATTACTTATTTAACTCCTTCATTTATGTCTGAACAAGTCTATACGGAGAGTTAGCAATTGGAGCAGTTATGGGCATCAAGTCAATTAGAATTCAGCTTCCTTATTCGACGATATTCCTGGTAATTCTTCTAGACAGGAAATTCTACTACAATCAACTTATCTTTTATTTATATTTTTAGGATTCTCGGTCACGTATGCCATGAATGTAATGCATCCATTTTGCAAGCATTGTTAGCTTTAATCATGAAGATTATACTAACGTGACTGACATTCTTATTCCCTGCTATTTGAATAATCTTTCCCTCAGCTGCACAAATCAATAGTCTTCTAGTCGCATATGATACAAATATTGTTATCGGATAACAAGCCCATAACTAAGACAACATCAAAATCGGCTAGTGTTATATTTAACAAATAAGTATGATATTAACAGGATTTTGCCATTTTACAAGGCTTTAAATATTCTAACGAGATCACGAATGGCGGTTTCGACTATAAGGAATTTATCTAACTTAACTAAGGGTTCATTTAACAAACTACAAAACTTATAGTCTATAAAACTTTGATTTGCACCCGAGTCAATCAAACCCTAGCGTAGACATTATTTACGACGAACGTACCGGTTTAGAACGTACCGGTTTATGTCTGCAACTTCCCAAGTATTCAACACAAACGCTTGAGCATTCTCTTTCATTGTTTTTGCATAGTGCTACTTCCTTCAGCACCACTTTATGTGGCTTTCTTTGGGCAATCAAAACCGATGTATCCACCTTATTGCAATTAAAACAAGGCATCTTCTTTTTCCAACAATCTTGAGTTGCATGACTTGGCTTTTTTAGCTCGAACAAGCCAAAGAATTTTCCAATCAGCACTTTCCCAAGTGGTTCCTTCCACAAGTGTTACATATTGGGTGTGTAGTCTGAAAATTTCTCTTCTTTCTCCACCTTTTCGCTTTTTCATCTCTCTTTCTCATTTCTTAAATATTCCATATTTCTTATCGTTTTCTTGATTCCAAATCATACCATTAGTCACATATCCAGCCAATTCCATTGGTGAATTTGTATGAGGCATGTGCAATCTTACCAAGTCGCAGATTTCTCTTGGTAGCCCAGATGCAGCTTACAACGTTGCATGATTTGGAAATAACCAAATGAGGAACTAATCGCCAATTTTGCATAAACCTGGTGTTGTACTCCTTAAGGTTAGTTCCTATAATGATAATGGAAGACATAATTTCTATTCAATGATACATTGTGTACATATAGGAGGAGGTGCACGATTACAGGAGCAAATAAAGGGATATACATGGAAGTTACAACAACTTTGACTAAACATTGATTCTAGAATATTTCATTTATTTGAATATATCAATCAACATTATTTGAAGTTGATTCATTTGTGTTAATACGCCCCCGCAAGATGGAGGTTCCGTCGGAGACTCCAATCTTGGACCGTAACCTTAAAATGGAGCTCGAGAGATTGGTTTAGTAAGAGGATCCGCTAGTTGATCCGTTGAACTGATGTGATGAACTCGTAAAGTACCGGCGGCGACCTTCTCACGAACAAAATGATAATCTAAGGCAACATGTTTCATACGTGAGTGATAAACGGGATTGGCACACAAGTACGTTTCTCCGGTGTTGTCACAATACAATTTAGGTGACACAGGCACAGGGAGACCAAGTTCTTTGAGTAGATTTTCTATCCAAGCGAGCTCGGCAGCAGCATTTGATAGTGCTTTATATTCGGCTTCGGTGGAAGACCGAGAGACCGACTTTTGGCTTGCAGATTTCCAAGAAATGATATTGCTACTGAGATAGATGATGTAAGCCGTGGTGGAGCGACCGGCTGTGGAGACGCCTCCCCAATCTGAGTCGGAAAACGCAGTGAGCTCCAGGGGAGACTTTTTATTCAAAAATAAACCATGATAAATTGTTCCCTTGAGGTAACGAAGCAAGCGTTTTAGAGCTTGCCAATGTGTTTGAGTTGGTTGATGCATGAACTGTGAGAGCTTGTTGACAGCAAAAGAAATATCTGGGCGTGTGAAAGCAAGATACTGAAGAGAACCTACAAGCTTACGATACGGTGTTGGGTCCACTTTTGGAGTACCATCTTCAAGTGTTAGAACTTGAGAATAACATAAGGGTGTGTTAACCGATTTGGCTCCATCCATGTGATGCATGGATAAAAGATCACAGATATGTCGGTGTTGAGACAAAAACAAACCATGTGTAGTTGGTATGAGTTCGACCCCCAAAAAATGACTTGGATACCCTAAGTCTTTCACCGAGAACTTAGATGCAAGACTCTTAACAAATTCATGCATGAACCCATTGTTGTTGCTTGTCAAGATAATATCGTCAACATAGACCAAAAAATAGCACACGGTACCGTTTCGATTGTAGACAAAAAGCGAGGCATCCGCAAGGGATTTCGTGAACCCGAAATCAATCAAAAAGGAAGTGAGAGCCATATACCATGCACGCGGTGCCTGTTTTAAACCGTATAAAGACCGGCGTAGTTTGCAAATGTGGTTCGGAAGTTGTGGATGAGTGTAACCGGGAGGTTGAACCATGTATACCTCTTCTTGCAAGTGCCCATGCAAAAACACATTGTTTACGTCTAATTGGCGTAAGGACCATCCCCGAGATAAGGCGATGGCAAGTACCGTTCGTATGGTCATGGGTTTGGTAACCGGACTAAAAGTATCAAAATAGTCCTTACCGTATTCTTGTAAGAAGCCTTTGGCGACAAGGCGTGCCTTATATTTTTCAACGCTACCATCGGGTCAGCGTTTGATTCGAAAAACCCACTTGCATCCAATCGGTTTTCTAGAAGAGGGAGCAACGAGTTCCCACGTTTGATTTCGGAGTAAGGCGTTATACTCATCATCCATAGCCTTACGCCATAACGGGTCTTTAGATGCTTGAAGGTAGGTATTTGGTTCAAGGGATAGAGGAATAGGGTGAACAGTGGTGGCGTTAACAAAATGAGAATTGTAATATTTAGTGTTAGGTTTCCTGGTTCTAGGAGGTAAAGGGGCTGGTACAGATGGCGACTGTGTGGACGAAGTGGAAGAAGTCGTTGGTGAGGTGGGTGGGTTGGAGGTGGTATCCGGAGCTGATGAGGAGGTGGAAGAAACAGAGTTATGCGAGTTGTCACACGAGGTAGAGGCGGAAGAAGTAGAGGTGGTGGGAGACGATGGGATGGAAGGGAAATCAGTAGTAGTTGGGTCCTGAGAGGAGGAGGTGATGGATGGGTTAGAGTTTTCATGATAGGATGCATGAGTGGAGTTGGTAGGGTTTTGAGGTGATACATGCAAAGGTGGTGCATGTGTGGAGTTGGGTGAAGTTGGAGTTGGCATATGTAAAGATGATGGAGTATGAGGAGTGGAAAAAAAATCATCAGTAGTTGGTAGGGGATATGGTTTGGATGAATTTCCTTTGGATGGAAATATATCCTCAACAAATACTACGTGTCTGGAATGATAGAGGCGGTTGGTTTGTGAATCAAGACATTTATAAGCGGACTTCAAGGTTGAGTAGCCAAAAAAATGCATGGTTGGGAATGGGGTTGCAGTTTGGATGTAGCATAAGGTTTAAGCCAAGGGTAGCATATGCATCCAAGGTTTTTAGATTTGTGTAATTTGGTGACGCATTATAAAGCATTTGATATGGCGATTTGGATTGAAGGATTAGTGTAGGAAGGCGGTTAATGAGATAGACCGCCGTTTGAAACGCATGAGACCAAAATGAAAGTGGTAAACCAGCATAGTGTAACAACGCAAGACCGGTTTCCACGATGTGGCGATGACGGCGCTTCGCAATTCCGTTTTGTTCAGGTGTATGCGGAGGAGTGGTGTAATGTGAGATCCCCATGGATTGGAGAAACAGTAAAAGACCGACATATTCGCCACCATTGTCGGTAAAGATGGATATAATATGGGTTTGAAAAAATTTTTCCACAAGTAATTTGAACTGTGGAAAAACAATGGACACATCAGATTTGCGTTTAATAGGATAAAGCCACACATATTTAGAGTAATAATCCACAAACACAACATAATACTTGAACCCGTCAATAGATTGTTGAACAGGTCCCCATACATCCGAATAGAGAAGCTCTAAAGGTTTAGTAGCAACAAACGAGTTTGGTCCAAATGGCAACTTGTGACATTTATTAACAGCACACGATTGACAATGCAAAGTAGAACATGACAAAGACTTAAAACTAAGACCGAGGTCTTTACAAAGAAGTTTAAAAATACGAAAACACGGATGTCCAAGTCGATGATGCCATTAGACAGGTGATGCGGATGTAGTTGCATTAACTTGTGGAAGCGATGTTAACTGATTAAGATAGTAAACATCATGGATGTTCTCCCCCCGCATGAGAGGCGTCCCCGTTTTGAGATCCTTCACAAAAAAATGAAAAGGAAAGAATTCAACAGAAACTTGATTAGTACGACAAAGTTTAGCAACCGATATTAAATTGGTGCGTATGTTGGGAACACATAAAATATCTGGTAAGGATAATGGTTTGGTTTTGGTAGAAAATTGAGTTGAACCAATATGAGATATAGAGAGACCCGTACCATCACCTAGAACGATTTCATCGGGACCGCCATATTCGGAAACAGAAGAGAGTGTGGCCGGACAAGAAGTGAGATGATGCGAGGCACCACTGTCCATCATCCACCTTTGAGATCCCGAAGTGGAGGTGACGGCATTAGCAACAGGGTTGGACGAGTGGTTGTTGAAGGTAATCTGATTATCTTTTAGAAACCTGGCGAGTTTCCGACAGTCACGAGTGTCGTGACCGGAGATGTTACAAAAGTTGCAAAACTGATTAGTACGGTTACTAGATGGACCCGGTTGAAACCTGTTAGACCGGGATGGTCGTTAGGATGAGGCAGGTGACTGAGTTCGGGCATTCCGGTTTTGAGGATCAGAATAGCGGAACTGGTGTCGAACTTGTTGTCTTTGGGTTGCATTTGCAGTAGCAATAATGGGGTTAACGGGTTCGGCCGGTTTCAATGATCGTTCAAAGTCCACAAGTTTGTCAAAAAGTTCCGGATAGGAGACCGGGTTTCCCGTACCTTAAGTGCGGCAGCAATGGAGGTGTATTCATCACCAAGTTGGGTGAGAACATGAACCATAAGGTCCTCCTCGGTGACTGGACTTTGAACGAGAGCCAATTCGTCGGCAATGGAGCGCATCTCATTGAGGAAATCTGCAACAGATCTGGTGCCCTTAGGGTTCGAAGCAAGTTTAGATTTTAGGGAGATTATTCGGGAGCGTGATTTGCTTGCAAAGGAGGATGTTAACTGGTCCCAAGCATCTTTGGTCGTGGAGGCCGACGCGATGAGGGGTTGGATCTCGTTGGAGCAAGATCCAAGAAGGGCACTAAAGATGACCTGGTCCTGACGAAACCAGGTTGTGTAAGCCGGGTTGGTTTTGACGGATTGATTTTCAACAATGGTTTGTGATGGAGTCGGAGTAGCACCGGTGATGAAATTGTCGAGGTCAAGGCCGACAAGAGTTGATTGCACATGGCGTCTCCAAATGGAAAAATTTTGGGAGGTGAGAGTGATGTTGAAGTGAGTAGAGGCAGTAATTGTGATAATGGTGTTAGAGGAAGCCATTGATGAAAGATAGAAGAAGAAAAATGGATCGGCTGAGGTTACTCGTGAGAGTGTTTTAGGCTCTGATACCATATAATGATAATGGAAGACATAATTTCTATTCAATGATACATTGTGTATATATAGGAGGAGGTGCACGATTACAAAAGCAAATAAAGGGATATGCATGGAAGTTACAACAACTTTGACTAAGCATTGATTCTAGAATATTTCATTTATTTGAATATATCAATCAACATTATTTGAAGTTGATGCATTTGTGTTAATAGTTCCCACCACCTTATGACTAAGGAATATCGTTTGCAACCAGTCCTCATCGATTGGATATATTTTTATTGATTATGAGACATTTGAGCGTCTCCAAATCAAGATTGTACAAATTCATCCTAAACTGAGCAAGGTGTTCCATTACTCTAACGCTTCACTTTTAAACATTTGAGAAGTACACATTTTCTCCATCGATCTTAGTGCACTTGCTAATAATAATAATGGCTTATATTTCTTCAAACCATCTTTGCACGACTATAGTGCCCTTATCTCTGTAAAACTCTTTAGGCTTGTAAGTTTAAAAAGTCATAAAACTACAGCCTATATGAACTTTTTCCTTCACCCCGATTTCTTCCTTCGAGAAATTGTCCGTTGTGGAACTGTTATAACCATCTTCTTTGATGGACCGACTTGGTTGACTATGGCTTTTGCTGGAGTTTCTAAAATGACTACTTAATGGTGAAAATGAGCCGAGCCCAAGCTCGACTAGGCTCGATCTCGGCTCGTCTTTAACTTACACATAGCTCGAGCTCGGCTCATGAGTAGTTTTTCAATATCGATCTCGGTTGCTCGTTTACTATTATTAATTAACTTTTATTTATATATATATATATTTTTTCAATTTTATATATCAATTAGTATATATTATTTAGTTCTTTTTTCATGACATTATATATATTAACTCTTGAATATATATATATATATATATATATATATTATAAAAATTATAAATTTCATACTCGTTTAGGCTCGCGAGCTGGCTCGAGCTTGAGAAGTGAAGCTCGGGCTCAGGCTCGTTTATTAAACGAGCTTACTTTTAGGCTCGAGCTCTAGCTCAGGCCCGTTTAAGCTCAAAATCAATCAAGGTTTTTCACCTCAAGTAATTCGCGAAATGCTTGACTCGTTTACACCCCAACACATATCATTGGAAATCAAAACTATTTTTCAGTGCCTCTAAAACTGGGGACATTGCTTTGCCGATATTGTGTTGCATGTTGATTAAAATACTACTCTATCATCTCCTAAGTGGCATCTCTGCATAAATGGTTCTTTTTCTTGACGTACTAGAGGACATATTGTTTGAGTTTGTGTTTTCTTGTCCCCACATTCTACAATTAAATAAAGACAAGTGTCGATTGTAACACCGCGGCTTTAAGCGGAATATGCCCGGTTCAACGTATTGATTACTCATAAGCTCGTAACACTATTAACAGTGAATATAATTTATTTTATTCCATAATTTCACAAGTACACAAATAGTAGATAATAAGACAAATATCATTACATCGGAATGAAACAAATATTATTCATTAAATTAATCTTAAGGTATAACTAGTTTTCTTGTCCTGACACTTCATCGTATCAGCCTGCAGCACGTTTAAAATAATATATTTTGTCAACAGCACATGCTGGTGTGTTTTCATAAGTTTTTACCTATATAAATATACTTAAAATGCACGATTCAAAGATCATCATGCAATAATATTAAACATAATGTAAATGAAAGCACGTAGTGTCGTCCTCCTGTTCCTTTAGCCGAAGTCGTAGTAATAAGGGAAATGAGAACTACTAAGCATAACAACCAAAGTTGAAAGCGTTAAACGGCGCGGGTACGTCCCGTCAGACCCTCCCACTATGTGTATGCGTTTGCGTTTGGGTAATTTCCACAAAAAAACAGTATACACTTTGCACATAATTCATGTATAATCATAAACAATATGCGGGAATAATATTAACACGAACGATAAATGTGAATAAGTTTGTAAACAAGCGCATAACTAACGAGATAAAATTTGCGACATGCTACACCCCAAAATATTCAAAAGCGTTAAAAAAGGGGTTATGAAAAGCTCACACGTTAAAGTAAGCGAGTAAAAGCGACTATGCGTATAAGCGAGCTGAACAAGTTCGGTTCGATGAGCGGCCCTAGAAAATATTTCTAGGTTCAAAATTAGGATTCAAATGAAACATAAGACTTAGACAAATTCGGTTGTCGGTTAAGTGTTTAAGCCTTTGTAAGAAAAATATATATTACCTTTATAATTGTCCATTTTTAGACTTTTTATCCAAAATATATAAGCGGGTTCATTTCAAATTATTTATAATAATTTGGGTTATAATAATTGTTAGTCATGTTATTAAGTCGGGCTCGTTTCAAGAAGAATCCTAAACGGGCTCAAAATGAGTTTAAGCGAGTGGTTCGTATTCGTTCGGACCCGTACTCAACTTTTTGGTTAAGTTCATGTCTAACATGATAAAAATATTATTTCCAGATTATGTGAAGAAAAGCATTTTGTTGTAAAGATATAACTAAACCAAGCCACATAAGTGCAAAAACGAGTCGGGTTCGTTTTTATGACCAACCACTAATGACAAGTTGTGTTCAACAAAGTATTTTATTATAACAAACCAAACACGTTGGAACACAACATATGACATACCCGAATTAGATGACAAAAAGAAAGAAAGAATAAGAAAACTAGAGTTCTTCAAGGTTTGACTTTCAAAGTCAAAGTTGAAAATAAAAACAATTCACCATAATGAACTTGAAAGATGGAGAATGACAAGTGAAAGCAAAAGAATAAGTGACTATTTATATGAGAACAAGGTCAAAAAAGTTGTAAAATAACTTAAATTTGGTCAAACTAGTTAAACACTCGTAAAGCACCTTGAATTGGATTAATTAACACAATGAATTGAGTTGAAACTTAGTCAAAACATCAATTTGATCATCAAAACGAGTTGAAACGGAAGATTAATGATCATTATCATCATACAATGCTCACATGGAATATATTTTGATTGAATTGGTCATGAATAGGAGTTATTGACTTGAGTTGATTTAAAAAAAAAACAAAACAAAAAAAACACGTAAATAGACTATGCATCGCGCACCGCGATGGACCGGGAAGACTGACCATAGTAACGTACACACTTTTGCTGAAACTTTGAGACAGAGACACTTTTTACTCATGTACTTGATTTTAATGTAAGAAATGCATATAATACATGAAACAAAACTTGAGAGATTGATTAATAGCATTATAAAAAAGATATAAAAAGCAAATCCAAAAATTTAAATGAGTCAGATTTTTGAATTTGAAAATTAACGAATGTTACATCAATAAGAGGATTAAAAGAAATTTTTATTCATATACTTTTTGTAGGATACATTACAGACAACGAACAAGCAAACATAAACTAAGATCTAATCCAGTGCTTGATATATCCTGTAAGGCCCCGAACCCGGTAGCCCTACTTTAGCGTCGGATTTACTCATAAACACAGTCCTTCAAATCAGAGTTTATTAAAACTTTTCGCGGAATATAAAACATCAATCATTTGTTACAAAACATTAAATCTTTTCTTTGATACCATAACACAAAACTTTATATTTAAAACATCTTTACTTCTTTCTTCAGATGCCAGCCGTTCAATCCATGCCGTGTGTCATCCTCATGCTAACTCTGTAATCAGCTCACCTGCGTGCATACTAAAAGTCAGCTACGCTGAGTGAGTTCTAGTTAATCAAGCAACTTATCATACAACCACTACATGCGTCATATACGTGTCCGAAGACACTTAACCCACTGTCTAATCCGCTACTTCTCAACCACTTAATTATCCCTACAGCTTAGCCAATTAATTACCCCTACAGCTTAACCATTGATGCCACTTATGCCACTTGTGCCACTTTATGCCACTTGTGCCACTTTATGCCACTTTACGCCACTTGTGCCACTTTATGCCACTTATGCCACTTGTGCCACTTTATGCCACTTATGCCACTTTATGCCACTTATGCCACTTGTGCCACTTTATGCCACTTGTACCACTTGTGCCACTTTATGCCACTTTACGCCACTTGTGCCACTTTATGCCACTTATGCCACTTGTGCCACTTTATGCCACTTATGCCACTTTATGCCACTTATGCCACTTGTGCCACTTTAATAACGAAGACACGCATAGACTCACTCTACCACGTGCTCACGTTATGCCCTAACTCTATTACTAGACCCCTATCCACTTCTATCACACTATACTTCTACTTGTCTATAACCCACTTCCTATCAGCACATTATTTACATACTAAGCAAGTAACATCAACAATCATACACACATAATAACGATGGCACGTACAGGCTTTCCCTATCACGCGCTCACGTTATGCCACTAACACCCTTACTAGACTCTTGCCACTTCTAACACACTCTACCTCTACCTGCCTATATCACACTTCATATCAGTTCGGTATTTACGTAATAAACAAGTCACATCATAACATTCATACACACTATCAACCACTTGGAATTTACTATCCTTGGCGATACGTGCAATATCCGAAGATCGTCACGTACCGACAAGCATTATAAAATATATACCTCATATAACATCTATAGCATACACTTACCACTTAAGGTAAGTGTATTCACACTTCACATCGAGTATGCACACAGCCCCGAAAACATAACAAGAAAATGGGGCTAGAAACTCACCTGGACTCTGCTTCTTCCTCTGGTAGCTGTAAATCCCTTCTTTAACTGAGCTCGGCTAACTGTACCAGTTACACGTATCAATACTCGCCTGACCTAATCTGGTGGCCTAGTATTAGCTTACTTTAACTTATCGCTTTTAATTTAATTTCTAATCGAACTTGACTTTAGGCGAAGTTAACCCTCGGGCGAACTTAGCTTCAGGCGAAGTTAAACCTTAGGCGAACTTGGCTTCAGGCGAAGTTAAACCTTAGGCGAACTTGGCTTCAGGCGAAGTTAAACCTTAGGCGAACTTGGCTTCAGGCGAAGTTATCCTTAGGCGAACTTGGCCGTAGGCGAAGTTACGCTTGAAGGCGAAGTTACGCTTGAAGGCGAAGTTCATCAGGCGAACTTAATCTTGCAGGCGAAGTTATCGCGCTGCAGATCTGTTTGCCCATAAATCCTTCGTTTCTTAGCCAAATAACTCGATTTTGGTACCCACGGAATCGTATGATTGGCGCCTACAAATCCCAACCATCAAATCGGCCTAAAATCGACGTTTTAGGGGTCCGATTTGGGCAGTTTGGGTTTCGGGTCCGGTTAACCCATCCAATCCTAACCATTTTCAGTATTATTAGCTTTGTTGGATTTGTTCTTACCTTACCAACTCAGATCTATCAACAAAATCTCGGGTCTCGGCTTCGAATCTTGATCGGTTAGAATGTGTGTGTTTTGAGTGTGTGAAGAAATAGATGTAAATGAAAGATATTTTGGGTTTAGGGGATATTTATACCCCTGAAATCCCATGGACCTAAGGCCCATTCTCATTTAACCCATCTCTATTAATCCGAGTCCATAACCCACGTCCATTACCCGACACTAGCCCGACCCGTACCAACTCCTATTCTATTATTTATTTCCTGATAACCCGAGTAAACTTTCCCTCTATTATTAAGTAATATAATTAATATTATCTTGAAATTTCGGGATGTTACATATCCTTTCATCATATCAGACTTATGGAGAATCTTCTTTATGATCTTCTTCGTCTTCCCATTAAAATTTAGCCAACTCGTTCTTGAGATCAATGTCATGTGGAGATCGGTCCAAATACTTGGCCATGGATGCCAACTTGTAATTAATTTCATATTGTAGTGGTGGATCATGGTACCCCAATCCCCATCATTAGATCATGAAGGTAGGATACTCATGAAAATTCTCCTATAATGGTTCCATTAATGGATATACATTCAGCTTTTATTGCTGCCAACTATTCTTCTGGCGGCATTCATAAAGAGAATCTTTTTACGACCCTAGCTCCCTCATTCTTGGCTATCTGGATCTACTCGGTCTAGCTTCAATGGCTACCTGACTCAGTGCTGCTTGAGATAGAGGAGTGTCAGATCGCCACTTGTCTTGATCGGAGATGGCATCCATGATGAAGTCGGATGTAGTATCTGAACCTGGCTCCTGCTTGATTTGACTTTCTACCTCCACTTCATCTACTGAATGACGGTATTGCAGAATATCATCTGAATTATCGCTTGGCAGCTCGATCAATATTTACTGAGAACCAGACATATATCTCTGACTCGCTCTTATGACTAACTGTCAGTTAATGCTGAAAGTATAATAGCAACAGTTTCAGGCCCCTGAGACCTTATTTATAAATTATAATACACCAAATGATAATACAAAATTTTAAATTATCAAATGTTATGCAATATTAATAAAAGTGTATAGTTAAATACCCTTTTCAGAAAGAAAAGTACTGGTATCAAAGTTTAAAACTTGGCGAATATAACTAAGAGGTATTGCGAGGAAAAGCTAGTGCATATATAATGGTCGTCCGTTAAATCAGCAAAACGTAACATATTAGCATACAATTTATTTTCTTTATACATCCTACACAGTACTTGTTTGGTAGTCTTTGACCATAGTTTGGTATTATTTAACCATAGTTATGCTCTGATCTGCTCCCTTAAATTTTCAGCATGAAAAATGTGATTGAGAGATACAACAAAGCGAAGGAAGAAAAACATCAACTGCTGAATCCTGCTTCAGAAGCCAAGGTAATCTTGTGTTTATAAGCTTTACATACAGTTATTTGAAATCAGTATAGGAAGTATACACTTTCTGATTCATCTGCATGTATCAACTTCACCAATAAAATATTGCTTTCATCATATGCATGACTCTACATAAAAACAACAAATTAATTATGCTACAAATCCTAGAGTTCAAGTCTTCTATATAAACAGTTTATCTGGAGTTATAAGACGGTTGTTTAGCATTCTATCTCAAAACAGTCTTGGATTGCATGATGCAATTTAGGCTGCAGTATACCTTGGGAATATCAAGGAAAGGAAATCTAGTTGTGATACCTAAATTAGGCTGTATCCCTTGGGTGGTATCAAGGAAAGGGCCTTTGGCCTAGTGGTATCAAGGAGTTAGATAAGCCTTTATCGTTACAAACTATGGTGAGGCCGTGAGGGTCCAAATCCAATGGGTGACAAAAGAATAAAAAAGTCGTTTAAACAAAAAGCTAGCTAGGCTGCATCCCCCTTCTGTTTTTGGCGTGTGAAGATCAATATTGTTGTGGTTTTGCCAGCAAGTAAACTTAAGTTTATACACCACTCCAACTTTTGTTGTTTGAATCTTCCTTGCAGCACCATCAAAAACTCCATCACAACCGTCCAGACTGAGCCACTCACCCGGTTTCTTCTGCAACGAGGTTGCGAGGGAGAACAATAAGTGAAATATGAGAAATTAATCCAGTGTGCGTAATGCTCCTTCTGTGAACAAATAAACAGACGGTGTAGGACTGTCTAAGCGCATACCTAAAGTACAATGTGTCATACCATTGTTAGATGTGCATGACTAATTCTTTTAAATAGTTTTAGTTGCACTTCTTAATTACCAAATTTGCAATAGGGCTTTATACTAACATTTATAATACCATAATTTTTTAAAGACAATTACATTTAAATCATTGAGCTCAAATGTTACAACTTAATTGAAGAGGATGATTATGAGTTAGAACTCGATCTGATGGATATGTGTGGATGGAGTTGAACATACTTGAATACAGAGTTAGAGCTGATTGTGCGAATGGAAAAAACCTTGATGGGAATATCTATGCCAAAAGCTAACTTACGCGCCGATGTTTTAGAAGATATGTGGTTCCAGTTCGGGCCAACAGTTTGGCCCGGTTTGCACCAGTTTTTGCACACCCATAAGTAAACTAGACAGCAAGGTGGATAAAGTGGAAATACACATCATCGTAGCAGAAAAATCTTACAAGGAACACCAGTTTAAGAGCTGGAGCACTTGCAGAAATTTGTCAAGGTTGATGGATCGCACATGGATCAACATATGAAAGATGGTGGATATACGTTATTAAGTAGAAAAAAACTAAAGAGTATATAGATTGGATATGCATCATTAAGGACTGAACTGGTCTTAGAGCTCAGCTTCCTCATTGTTATTTAGTAGTTATTATGTCCTGTGGTCTCGCAGAAGTTGATCACAAAGTCATGTCAGCCAGAAACTAATTTTCACCAAGATTTCTTTGGTAATGATGCTAATATCCTAGCATTGTCCGGCAACTAAGATTGGTCAGGTAAATTCATGGAGGTATATGAGGTTGTGAAAAGCAAAAGAGTAGAATCTGAAACACTGTTTTGTAGAATATAGTTTCGGTTTGCAACGGTTAAGGCTCGGCTAATACCTCTATGTTTACATTTGCAGAATTTTAACAGGGACAGATGGTGATCACCATATGTAAGAGGGATGTTCAAGTTTGAAGGCTCAAACAATCCCATTGAAAGATAGTTCGTTTTTATAGGAACAGATGCAGAATCAGGATATCAAAGAGATCGAGCATGGTACCAGTTTACTTACAGGGAACTACTGGTAGAGCCTACACCAAGATGAATGCATAGTAAGATTACAAACAAACAAACATACCCAATAAAATCGCACTCGTAGTAAGATGGGTAGCGTCTGTGGAGGGTAAGATGGGGGCAAACCTTTCTTCTATCCCTGAAGATAGACGTTGCCCCAGCTGAGAACCCTGGCTTCAAAAGACCACATGTAAAGGTACTAAGAATAGAATCTAATAAACTACTTACTTTAGTAGCTTACTACTTACACAAATCGTGAAATCGGTATGGGGATGCTTCTATAGCTGCCAAGATGAGGAAATATGCACACTTGCAAGTCCGGTCAGTATGAGTCAAAATGGTGAGCATGAGCTTATGAAGTACTAGAAAGAAACATGAACAACGAGCCACAAACTTTTAAAACATAATTACCATAGGCAAGTCATTTGTCTAAATTTTACTCCAAGTGAAGAATGTCAGGGTGCCATCTCTAATGTATCATCTCCATGTTCACAATATTCGATCATTTAAACAAATTTACAAATTGATCATATATATTTCTAAGAATCTTTCATACAGCCTGATAGCAAAATCACCGGTAACGGGTAGAAACGGATAGGCTACGGGTATAGAGATACAGATACACCACTAGATCTAACGGTAGGGCGTCTAACACGCGTTTAGGATACAGAAATCACCACCTAAACTTGTGATTAGATTCCAAAGATCACCATCAAGTTGCCAAACTTGAACTAGCATTTGAGAATTAATTTCATTTTGTCTAGAGTTCCATACATAAAGAAAAGATAATGAAATTACCCACTAACCTAATCCATGATCCAGATCATGGATCTAACTTGACGTCATAATTAAAAGATATGCAAAAATAAACTAACCTAAATAAACATTTAAATAAAAAAAAACAAAACATAATGTGACTTGAATGGTTAGTTCTCCAAGCATTTCCGGTTGCGGTCCCGTCTTTTGTCCCGATTATTAGTTAATTCTCCAATGCTAGTTCAAGTTTGGTAACTTGAATGGTGATCTTTGGAATCTAATCACAAGTTTAGGCAATAAAGATTTTACTAATGATTACTGGTATGGCATCATGTGCACCTCATCCTCAACATGATCAGATTTCAAATGTAAAATGCATATCTGAAGGGGTATGCACCCGCCTTAACATCGAGCGGGGCGGGTCAACCCACAAGATATAGACAAGAGGCTTGAAATCAGGATGTCATGAAGACACAAAGCCAAAACCTATGCGCAAGCGCATGAAACATCTGCGCGTGGCGCATATCACATATGCACACAACACACATATTTAGTGTGAGAATAAAGAGAAGACCTTGCGCATCCCCGGGATAGGCACATAAAGGCCGCGCATAAGCGACACACAACAAATGAGACAATAGTCTAATCCAAATCAGGATAAGGACAACCATGATTGTACTCATCAGACAGCCTTCCAGAAGGTATCTTTTAAGGAATAAAGAATGTGCTGATTTTGACAGCTGCCAATGAAGGGTGGACAACTCAGCAAGGCCCATGTGCCACCGCGTGATGGCACATGGGTCAGGTGAAATACATTGGTCAGAGAATAATCAATGAAAAAGCACGAGGTGTCCTAAGTACACGTGGCGCGAAGCAATAGGAGGAGGCCAAAAAGGCCCTAATTGGGTCTGAGCCCAATCATTGGAAACCCTAATACTATAAATACCACACCACCTCCACAGTTGGAGGCAGGCAAGAAAATATATTCTAAGTCCTTTACTCATTTTCAGATTCTGATTATCCTCTCCTACAATATCTGATTCTCACACCGGAGGGTTACCCCAAAGAGGACCCCTCTGTCCCTTTCTGAGGGGTAAGCTCACGGTACTGTTCGTTTTGTAGGTGGAAGAACTCGTATCTCGGAAAACCATCGGTGATATAGCACACTCGTACCCGAGGAACGTTTATCGTATACAAGTAAGTCGATACACGCTTCTTCATTGGCACCATCACCTGTTACAACGGCAACAAAACCACTATTTCATCAATTTTCTCTCTGAAAATCTTCACCATGGTTTCCGGTGTTCGAAACAACGATCAAGTTCTGGAGGATAATGAGCTTGAGGATGTTAATGAGGGACATCAGGTTCTGAGGGCACCGCGTGACACTGCGCGCACCACCAGTAACCATCCCTTCAACACAACACCTCGTAGTCAAACTGAAACTCCCCCAGACGATCTCACGTTCCAAAATCTGACTGGTACAAAACGAAAAGGACCAATGGGCCCGGAAGTTGAAACCAATGACCCTAAAGAATGGCTCATAAACGAACAACGGCGTTTAATGGACAGATACAATGAGTTGGTAAAACACAAAAAGTTAGCCGATTTAACACAAAGGCTCGCATTTGATAAACAAACCATTCAGGGAACAACAAAAAAGACGTGCGCGCTGGAAGACGGTCATTCTGTTCACACCGAACAAGCTGATATTAGTGATGAGGAAGAGGTGCACAGCATGAAGAAGACGCGAGATACTCATGCAGGAGGTTCACAGCTTCGCGCACACATGCACATAGCACCTGGAGCCAAAGCTGATATGGATTTATACACACCATACAACCCACAAGCGAAAGGGCAAGTGGACGTAACCACACCATATAGGCCAGCCATCTTGGTAAAACATTCAAAATTCGCTGAGCGCATTGCGAAGGCTCCCATTCAACACAAAACCAAGATGCCAAGTGGTTTAGGCAAGTACGATGGTACAACAGATCCAGATGATTTCTTACAAGGTTTTTATAACACTGGAAACTTAGAAAGTTGGACGATGCCAAGATGGTGTCACATGTTTGCTCGCTGCATCACGGGGTGCAGCGCGTGTCTGGTTCGAAAGCTTGCCGACAGGACAAATCGAGGGGTTCGAAGAGTTATTGGAAAAGTTCCAGACTCACTTTGTACAGCAGCGCAGACACACGCGCGACCCCGATGACATCATGCACTGCGTACGCAGGAATGATGAAACCATTGAAGACTACATAACTCGTTTCAATCAGGAATCTCTTGCAATTGGAGGCATCACTGAACAACTCTTGCGCGTGGCCTTTATACAAGGTGCGCGCAGTGATCAACTTCGCAGAGCTCTCGTGAGCAGAGAAGGCATGCCAACCACTTGGGCTAAGCTTATGGAAGCATCGCGAATCTTCGCGTGAAATGAAAAACAAATTGCCCAAGACAGAGCAAGAGATAAAGGGCATCAAACAGAAGCACCACGCAACAATGAAAGGAAGGGCAAACAAAACTCCGTATGGTCCAGGTTGCAACAAACCAATTATTCTCCTGCAGAAAAGCAAGCGCAACAAAGTTCACCCCAACCCTAAAAAGACATTCTTAATCGCGGAGAAGATGACAAGAAGGAAGGCGGCAGAGAGCCTAACAGACCTCTACCAAGAATATGGACTCCCCTCACCAAAACGCCTTCGCAAGTGTTAAGCACAGAGAATGTCCAGTTTAAAAACCCCAGGCCATTACTCCATAAGGGACCACCGAACAGTGGCAAATATTGTGAGTTTCACAAATCCACAGGGCACAACACCGATGCATGCCATCATTTGAAGGATGCGATCGAAAAAGATGTGAAATCAGGCAAGTTGGCTCACCAGGTAAAAAATCCAAGACCAGAGAACGAACAACCAGACGGAGAACGAACAATCGGTATGGGGATGCTTCTATAGCTGCCAAGATGAGGAAATATGCACACTTGCAAGTCCGGTCAGTATGAGTCAAAATGGTGAGCATGAGCTTATGAAGTACTAGAAAGAAACATGAACAACGAGCCACAAACTTTTAAAACATAATTACCATAGGCAAGTCATTTGTCTAAATTTTACTCCAAGTGAAGAATGTCAGGGTGCCATCTCTAATGTATCATCTCCATGTTCACAATATTCGATCATTTAAACAAATTTACAAATTGATCATATATATTTCTAAGAATCTTTCATACAGCCTGATAGCAAAATCACCGGTAACGGGTAGAAACGGATAGGCTACGGGTATAGAGATACAGATACACCACTAGATCTAACGGTAGGGCGTCTAACATGCGTTTAGGATACAGAAATCACCACCTAAACTTGTGATTAGATTCCAAAGATCACCATTCAAGTTGCCAAACTTGAACTAGCATTTGAGAATTAATTTCATTTTGTCTAGAGTTCCATACATAAAGAAAAGATAATGAAATTACCCACTAACCTAATCCATGATCCAGATCATGGATCTAACTTGACGTCATAATTAAAAGATATGCAAAAATAAACTAACCTAAATAAACATTTAAATAAAAGAAAACAAAACATAATGTGACTTGAATGGTTAGTTCTCCAAGCATTTCCGGTTGCGGTCCCGTCTTTTGTCCCGATTATTAGTTAATTCTCCAATGCTAGTTCAAGTTTGGTAACTTGAATGGTGATCTTTGGAATCTAATCACAAGTTTAGGCAATAAAGATTTTACTAATGATTACTGGTATGGCATCATGTGCACCTCATCCTCAACATGATCAGATTTCAAGTGTAAAATGCATATCTACAGACACAATCCTCTTTCACTTATAGCTAATTTAAAAGTCTGTACATAACATGCATTTGTGAATACTCTTCATAAATTTTATATTTGAAGTTTTCTTTTTTCACTCACTAGTTTTGGCAAGGAGAAGCAGTTCAGTTGAGGCAACAACTACAGTATTTGCAACAAAGCCACAGGTAAGACTCACTACTCTCTCTTTTGCTTTATTAATTTGGAATATAACATGTAGACATATATAGTTTCAATTCCATTTTTCTTTTAGGCTATAATTCATTTGTATACTCTGCTAGTTTAACATATATAGAAGGAGCATTCTTGTACCGTAGGCGAGGAGGAAAAAGAAACAAAATAAATGGCTCATGTTAAAAATATTTCCTCAAACATAGTCTCAGAGGATAAAAACTCAAACCTTAATAGCATCTAGTTATAGGATTCGCCAATATGTCACCAACCTTATGTTAGTGGGAATTAATCACTAACCTTTTAAAAATAATAATATTCATCTGACACTGATATCTATAGGAGTTTGATCCCCCGTAATCAGGAACACGTATATAGTTTTATGGGTTGCATAGGTGTGTTTTCAATAGGATGACACACTAAGGATTAAGACGGGCACAATATTTTTTAGGGATACTGCAGCATTGCTGTGAAGACGTCAGCAAGTGGACATTGGGCAAGGTATGTGCACCATGATGAGACGATCTGATGAATACCAAGAGCTTCGAATGCAATTCTATCCAATGAATGCCAAGATGAGAAAAAGGTCGATTTCGCAAACTCAAGCATGATGAAATGATCCAAGAGTATGTGAAAGACTTCACAGCCATATTTCTTTTAGATCTCAGATCTTCTGTACATAAAATCTCTTTTCAAAGGTGATAGCAGAAGTAGAGGCACTCATGAACCTTAGTGAGACGAGTTGTGTAACCCCCAACCAAGGGAGGCTCGGAGGGTGTGCGAGCCGCACCATCGGCCAGGGCACATAAGTTTCGGGGGGCACAAACTTTTTTATACATATTACATATATTTTTTTTGGTGTTAAAAATAAGGTTATATGCAATAGTTTATGAGATAATTACATGCTCAAAATGGTTTTGCTTATAATAAATCGGTCGATAAAAGTTTTATCCATGTACATTAGCGAATAAAAGTTTTCGTTAAGGCCTACGGGCCTTTTTATTTTGGCTCGGCTGAGGTATTTAAATTCTTGGAGACGGCCCTGCCCCCAACGTTGAAGAGTGGCAATGAGAAAGGTGGGGGAAGAAGCAGGGCAAAGTACGAAATGAGTGAGCACGAAGTCCGTAGAGAAAGAAGGAATGTCCACAAGTAGAGGGTGTTTATCAATGTGATGGACTACATTAGGCGCGTGATTGTCCAAGCAAAACCAACTTTGCGAGCAATGGCTGCAAATTAAGATGGTAGAGGAGACAAGACCTGTGAGGAGGAGGAGCACATGGAGAATCAAACTTATCAAAGGAAGATGCTAAAAAGAGTATCAAGTACATCAACCAGGACAAGCCACATACAAGATAAAATAGTAATGCAAGAAAGGCACAATGAGGACATCACAGGTTTAGGTGGGGGGAAATGTGACGAGCCGCCTAGAATATCGATCAAATAGCTCGGGAGTTCCAAAAGGTTACAAACCAATCTTGAATCAAGGAGCCTTAGAAGAAGGATCTAGAGTTCTTCATGAGCAATGTATAGCGATGCGTGGACAGTGGAAACCTCATGGAAAGTCATGGATGAATCATTGGAAGAACCTGGAATAGTTTGCATAGATCGAGTATATGAAAGATCTAGATTAGGACGTTTCTAGACTATAGGAAGAGGAGTGTATGTTGGAAGTAATTTCGGACTACAAGGCACAAGTCGCCGAACTTGAGGGACCAATGTTGACAAGCTGGTCATAGTTGGTTATATTTCCTAATTACGTTATGTTTCCTAATTGTATTGTAATAATAATAGGTAATGTCTTGGCTAGCAAGTTAGGTTAGTCTATATAAACCAAGTCATGGTTAGACATTAGAATGTGTTGGTGTTTTGATTATCGATCTGGGACTTGAGTGTATATAGGAGGTGCCTCATTTGACACAAAAATCCGTGAAAGTAGCTTGAACCCAAGTGTAGCTATCTTGGAAGAGTTCTCTTAAGCAAATACCAAGTGTTTTTCCTTTTATAATTGTGCCTTCCTTTTAAATTGTGTGAATCGCTGCAAGGTTTGAAGTTAAACTGGCTTGGTTGGATTACTAAGTACCGCACAAAAGGTTAGAAAGATAAGTTCATGGCATTAAGCTCAGCTTTCTTTCCTTTTAGTTTGCCTTTAATCTAGAGAGAAAAATTGTTTATAAATCTTATGTCTTTATGCTGATGTAATATATGTCTAACATGTTAAGAATGACAAGGTGTATACTTTAATACTTTATACATGTGTAAACTATAGAGCAGAGTTCATCCACTTTAGAAAATTTTACTTTCCTTAGCTTAATACCGTCTCAAATTTATAAAAGCTAGAGTAAATAAGAAGTAGAATAAAAAATATTCTTACTCAGGTATACAATTCTTGCAGGCAGCTGTTAGGAGAAGAACTTTCCGGTATGAATGTCAATGATCTGCACAAGCTGGAAGGCAAACTGGAAATGAGTCTAGAAGGTGTCAGAATAAAGAAGGTATGATAGATAATCTTATTTTGTAGCGAAACATGTAATAAATAACTTAAAGTTGGTAAACTAGTATGGACATTGAACCAATGATGCTAAGCACTCTTAAATCTTGCTGCAGGAACAAATCTTAATGGATGAAATAAAAGAATTACACCGCAAGGTACAACAGCAACATAAATTATTTTAAACTTTTAATCGAGCATGAAATACGTTCTGGTTATCATTGTTGCAGGGGAGTCACATTAGTGAAGAGAATAAAGAAATGCACAAGAAAGTAGGCATCATGCTACAAGAAAATGCAGAACTACAAAAGAAGGTTTTTTCTTTTTATCAAGATAATCTTATAAAGTAATATAATCGCATTCTTATGACCAATGAATTACATAAATGAGTATCATTTATCATCTCAGGTTTATAGATCTGCACGCGTGCATCATGATAATCACGAGGTGCAGCCACCCATAAGCCTCCAGCTAAGCCCACCACAACCGCTGAAACACTACTTACCGACAGAAACCATGAAACTGGGGTGAGTTAGCAACAGACTATGGCTTTATTCATATTGTTTTTTGATATGAATAACTATGTTAACTATGTTAACTCAAAAGCAAGCTGAAAACCGGTGTGATGTATTCAGCTGGATAACTCTGAAATTATTGTGAAAGAATCAACCATATGCTCTGGTTATATGGTGACTTTACTTTGTGTTGATTGGTGATGTAAAGTTGTAATAATAATTAAGAAGTATAGGAAGATTTATGTGTGATTTGAGATGTACCAGATTTCATGCATTGTTGAGAGTGATTAGGAAGTAATGTGTTGTGGTGTTTATCAGCAATGTGTGATTTAAGATGTACCAACCTAATGTTATAGAAGGCGTTTGTTATGTGTCACGTTATTGTCACATAGGTATTGGAGGATATTCACTAACCGCCGCGTAAGCCGTAATGGTTAGACCGGGTGTTATGGAAGGCATGTTGCGTAGGTATGAGATCATTCACTAATAGTCGCATAATGGTTAACTAAAAATACAATTATTGTTGATGTATTTTTAATATAGAAAAACAGACGCGTGAATGTGATTGGTTGGAGAACCATGTGGCCTCAGCGCCCACCAATACATTGGTGCCTCCCACCCCTTTGGTGCCCTCTTCCTCCAAGGCATAATGGTGTGTGAAACTCCGTCTAATACCAAAATGAATTATAGGTTTCGTTTATGTTTCCTCTTTAAACCAAACCCAATTGAAAATTAGGTTTTCAATTTCAGAAAATATCTCGCTGCAACCCAAATAAACAAAAAACATATTATATGTCAAAACTCCATCTCTAACTCATGACTCGACGAGGCAACTTGCTCTCTCTGTTTTGATATTTTTATTTTTTATTTTTGAATGATTTGTTATTAAATTATGATGACCAAACTAAAATTAAGCTTTTTTTTTACTAAATAAAACTATACAAGTGTATAGCGTTTATATATTCTTTTACAACTAAATGAATTTTATCCTTTTAGATTGTTATATGCCATCTCTAACTCATGACTCACGAGTCAATTTGCTCTCTCCGTTTTGATATTTTTATTATTTATTCAGTTTTAAGAAGATTAAACCAAAATCAAAATTAAATTCAAATTTAAAAAGAGAAAAAAAAAACTTCAAACCAAATAAGTTGTACTTATGAACATCCCTAGCGGGCATTCAGGCAATACAAGCTCAATCTTTGACTAGGGATGTCAATGTGACGAGTTTGAGACACGTATTGGTAATCTCAGTCTCATATCTAATTATAAAACCGTGTATCATACATTTCTAACTATTTAGTAAATTAGTATAAATACTAGTTTCATAACCGCTACAATCTTAATCTTATACCCGGTCTCATACTCGAGCACCCGTCCCGAATGATTCGAGCCTAGGCATATAGTTCAGCCTATGTACAATCCCGATCAAAATGCGGCACTGGAACCACTCAATCCCACTCAAACCCAACCACCCAACCTTAACCTCTCGCTTCAAAGCACGAACCCCATCATGCCCACAAGGTTTTCGATCAAATGCCGCACTGGAATCACTGACCAAAGCTCACGAACAGAACACACAAAACATTGTTCTGTACAATTACCCTTCGTTTTCCGGAGCCTTCTCGGCTCTATTCGCTCACATCTTTCACCAGCAACTCAATCTACCGTGCTTAATATTACCTTTCTCGTCTGTTGAACCTTTCAAGGTTGATGATTTGTGTGTTGATGGAGTTAAAAATTGTTACTTTCTTGATTTTCTTGGGCCTAAAGGGTTTGCTGCTGAGCTTGCTACAAGAACGTCTTGTCAGTATGTGTTATCAAGTTTCTTGATTTAGGGTTTTGTTTATATGTATTAATCATACAGTACTAGGCATCCCAAAATTGGGTTAGTTAATATGGGTAGTTTTAAAATAGGTTTGGGTTGATATGGGTGGTCTTTTCTTATAGAACGGGCGGGTTGATGTTAATTTACAAACGGGTCAGAATAGGTTAGTGTTATTTTCCAAACGGGTCAAAATGGGTTGATATGGGATGTGCAACCTAGCGCTAGTAACCACATAATGAGGCATTGGGTGCGTGAAAGCGCAATTTGGACCCGGTACATGTGCAACTTGGCACCGGTACACGGTCGCATAACCAGTGTCAATACACACGTCCGTGTAACCGGTGCCGAAAAACAAAAGCAAAAAAGACATTTTTTAAGCCAACATGTTTTGATTTTGACCCGAAACCCGTTCTGACCCGAACCTGTCCTGACATGAACCAAATTAATCCCTTTTTGAATCAACCCGTTCTGACCCTAACCCGTTTTGAACCATGTCCTGAACCCGTCCGACCTGTTTGCCAGTCTTATCATACACTGATTGTTTTTTTTAACATTTAGGGTGATAGGGTTTGATCACAGGAAGACCACACTATCTAATCTCCATTTGTATGATAATTGTGACACCAATCTCTCACTTCAAGTTAATTTGGAGAAAAACAGTTCTTCTGCTGCATATGACTATTTCAGTGCCAAATTATCAGAAACTAAGGGCAATAATGTAAGTGAATAGTGCAATGATGACAATTTGTTTGTTATTTCATGATTCTTTTATATGTTTTTGTCTGCAAATTTATATATATATTTGTAATCAGGAGCCTGCGCGTCTGTTGAACACCGAAGATCACGAACGAGTGGAAACTGTTCTTAAGTACCTTGCGGATGGAGACCTTCGGTTATGGAGCTTGCCCAATATTAAAGAGTTTAATATCGGGTTATCTAATTGGCGGTCAAAGTTGAATTGCATCACAAATCCACACATGTTTGAACAGGTCTAATTATAAACTAGCATCAAGTATTATCTATTTTTGATGTTTTTGAGCGTTTATTGATTATTATATGAATGTAAACAGTTGACGAAGATTAGTGTGACGGATTTGGTTGCACATGGAAGTCGTTACATGGCTAACCAACAAAGTTTAGCAACTAAGTTTCTTGAAAAGGTGTTTATGGTTAAGTTGGGCCGAGGATTATACGGCGAGTGTTTGGTATGTTATGCAAGTTAGTTTTTATGTTGGTGTTTAGATGGATGATATTATTTTATTATTCAGGGGGTTAGGATTGACGGGAATCCGAATTTAAGTGATATTATTGGCAAGGAGCTCAGCATGAAGAGTGAAGCAGCTGGTTTGAGGTATTTCAGTTTTCTTTACCATCTTATTTATTTGTCCTGATCATGATTTTTTGCATAAAATGTGGTGGTGACGTGGCACTGTATGATGTGTAACGTTAGGTCAATCGGAGCAGTTGTTTATATGCAAGGGAGAAATCTTAAAATGTGCCTAAGGAGTAGAGATAGTTGTACTGATACATCTGTAATTGCAAAGGTATGCATGTTTAATTGGTTTATATTTATATCCAATATCTCAATGATATTGTTTTTTTAATAATGATATTTGTTTTGACTTTCTCAAATGCATAGGTATATGGTGGAGGTGGTTCTCCTTCTTCAAGCTCATTTATAATTAGAATGGATGAGTATAATCAGTGGATTTCTGGTAACTAAAGCTCCTTTGTGCACACAATTGTTATGTGTTTACTGATATTGTTAGGTTGTTTTTATTGTTTATGTTAGTCTAAAGTAGCTTAATTAAATCAATTGTTACATGTTAGAAACTATTCATATAAACGTAGTATTATTTATAATGGATTTTAGACTAACAATTATTTTTTTTCATTTACAACCATATGTAAACATCATGATATACTAAAAAAATATGATTACTAATTCGTAGGAGCATTCTCAATGGGTTCTCCATCCCCATCTTTAAAATTTAATCAAAAACCACAATTTCTTAAATTTATACACCATTTTTTAAAAACCTCCCCCAACCCATTCTCCATTTCTATCTTTATATTCTTTTTTTATTATTTATTTCTCTTTCTTCCATTTATATCTTAAAACTATTAAGGAGAGAGTTGGAAATGGAGTGCTTTGACATTGCTCTAAATTTGGAGATCTGTTGTAGCATTTTGTTAAAATTTGGAGATGGAGTTTGGATATGGAGAGTGGATTTGAGCCATTTTTTAGATGTTTTCTTTAAATTTTAGAGATGGAGATAGAAATAGGGAATCTAATCTTTATCTCTATCTACTCCTTAATGATTAAAAACACACATTTATTTGTTGGGCAATAAACAAACGTTTTTCTCCTAAATGAAGTGGATAATATTTAAAATTTATGATGTATTTTTCTCCCATAAATTCACACTATAGTCCATGTGATTAGGTGATTAGGAGCCTCGTGTTCCTTTTGCAAATTGCAAGGGCATAATGCGTAAATGAAGAAGATTTTGACCAATACAAGAAAACCTGACAAAAAAACATAAATAATAAACATTGTTGTGTGTGATCAAGGCCAGTATCTTATCGTTGGATATTATATAGTAACAAACTTAATCACTTCTAGCTGCTATTAAAATGATTCCAAGTGGGTTGGTACAGTTTTTGAATAATAGATTTCAGATCTAAGATCTAACTAACTTCATGCCTTAGTTAAATACTTCTAGAAAATTGTGGATTATTGCAAATAATCCCTTTAAAAGTTTTTGAAATAATTGGAATAATTAGAAAACCCTAACGAAACTAAAATTGAGGAAGAAATAAACCCAAGGAAGTTGTCAACATTGATAAAATTTAGGAAGACGTTTCGCCACGGTGGCTCTAGAGAAATAGAACAAGAATGAGGGATGCAGGGAGAATGCCAACTGATGGTGACAAAAGTGAGTTAATGTGGGGAGGCTGCCTATGACTCTATGAGTAAATGACATTCAACAAAAGAGAAATTTACTTGCCATTAAATTAATGGTTTGGTATTTCCACCAGGACGTGGTTGGATAAGACTCGATATTAACATAGATAACAAGTAATTTATATATATGTTTACACGAGATAAATAGTTGTAAGTAGTAGATATAAGATAATTGTAATGTAACGTGAGAAAGAAAATATACTATTAAAAATGTCTTATATCACGTTTAAAGCAAGAGGTATACGCGTATGCATCATTCTCACAAGTCTCTAATTAAACTTGATATATGTATTAAACATTTCTATGTTAACACATGAAAGTTATAAGAGTAAACTAATGGTTGTGTGGTGAGTAAAAGTTTGCATTTGGCCGGAAATTTGCATATATGCCAAATGATTACTAACCTCTCACCTTTTGATTGGAGTTAGGTAGGTAGTTAGCTAGTTTGGTATATTAACGGTTATGTACACTTACAAGTAATCAAAATGAAAATCTACACAAAAAAAAAATGTTTTCCCAAAAGATTTTAAATTTATTTATTACAAAAAAACTCATTATTATATGATTATATTCGTAACACATCAACGTCCCACGTCAGCCATAAAATTACAAAAACGCTCACGTTTTTTTCTTAACGACCAAGAATAAAGTTCCGGCTACCCATATTCAGTTCCGGGGAAAACTCGTATCCCAAAGGCTCATTACGATAAAACCATCTTGAGATCATATTCAAATTTTAAACCTTATGGCATATAGACCAAATCTTCATCTTTCCTCTATTAGTCAATACATTTATGGTCTTATGGGCCAGCCCTAGGCTTATGTCAGCCGGCCCTAGAAATCTATTGTAGATCTATAAATATAGAACCTATTGTATTATGTTAAACACAATCAATATACAATCTTTCACCAAGTTTATCTTGGTATCAGAGCTTAGGGTTCTGACCCTCCTCTTTCTGCCGCCACTCTCCACAATACACTCATATCATCTTTCTTCTTTCTAGATCCATTACATACCATGGCTGATCAACAACTTACAGCCTTCACCACCACAGAGAAAACTTCACACAACTCTCATAAGTTTGGTTTCACTCTATCCTCTACAAACTATGGTCACTGGAAACTTATGATTCAACCCTTTCTCACTACACATAGCCTATTCGGTTATGTTGATGGGAGTATTCCATGTCCTCCTCCCACCATCTCCGCTCCAAGAACCTCTGCAAAGGAGGATACAACACTTGTCACCCAATCAAACCCCAATTACACGATCTGGTTGTGCAATGATGCACATGTTAGGATGCTAAATATCTCAACCATCTCTGAAACATCCTTTCAACACGTGCAAGGTGTTACCTCACGTGACCTTTGGCTTGGTCTTGAACGAGCCTATGCCCCACACACTTCTTCTAGAGAATTTACATTGAAGGCACAATTGTTAAAAATATAAATGGAGAAAGACGAGACATCTGCTGCATATCTTGCAAGGGCACAAGAGTATGCAAATGCCCTTGCAAATATTGGCCAACCCATGCCCGACAAAGATATTGTCATGCTTGTTGTTGCAGGTCTTCGTGAGGAGTACAACGGAGTCAAACAAACCCTCTTTGCTAGACAATATACAGCTGTCTTCAACGAACTCCCTGGTCTTCTTGAAAATCATGAGTTTATGATCCAAAAGTCAGCCCCTGCAATTCCAAATGCTCGAGCTTTTACAGCTGCCACAGCAGCTAGTACACCTTCGATTCCAACTGATACAGTTCAGGCACTTCAACAACTTGTTAGCCGTCTTGGTTTTCAGTTACAACCATCTTCTGTTTCATCACCCGCCACCGCACCCCAAGCTTTTTACACAAACAGGCCCGATCAGTCCAACTATAGTCGCGGCCGTGGTAATCGTGGCGGTCGTGGCAGCCGTGGGAACAACTTCTACAACCGCAGCCAGGGAAGCACCTCTCGTAATTTTGGTGAATATATCCTTTAGCTTCTGTAACTCCCTAGCCATGGCCTGGATATCATATCCTTTAGCTTCTGTAACTCCCTAGCCATGGCCTGGTTGATACCTGAATCCTGCATGGGAACATGGTTAGTATCTAAAGATATAGGATCGTACCAGTTACCTCTCTGCTGGGTGGAGTTTGGGATTCCAGACGAGTATCTGGGATAAGAGGAGTCAGCAATCGGAGTGGGTCCTCCAGAAGCTATGGTCTGCATGGGGATTATGTCCCATCATGGACTTCGGAAGATCATATATGCTGGATTCCTGAGGATCCTTGATCCTGAACAAAGGACTCTTGAGGTTGAGAATTATAGGACCCTTGAACATATAACCCAGAGGATCCCGGCGGTATGACTGATGACCCCTGCTGAAATTGTGAGTATCCTTGAGCCTGTTGACCCACGGACCCTTGTTGAAGGATATGTGATCCTGACTGAAAGAATGAGGATCCTTGAGCCTGCTGACCCATGGACCCTTGTTGAAGGATATGTGATCCTGACTGAAAGAGTGAGGATCCTTGAGCCTGCTGACCCATGGACCCTTGTTGAAGGATATGTGATCCTGACTGAAACATTGAGGATCCTTGAGCCGGTTGACCCATGGACCCTGGTTGCAGGATAGAGGATCCTGGCTGAAACAGTGAAGACCCTTGAGAAAGCTGAGCCATGGATCCTGGACTGGTGAAATCCAGCATCCTAGGCACCAGGGGAGTGAGATCTTCTGATGGCCTCTTATTCTTCCTGAGATCTTCTATCTCAAGAAGGATCCTCTGGTTAGTCTTGTTCTGCTGCTCCATATATGCTTTAACCTGCGAAAACATAGATGAAACATCACTGTTAGTATAAACCATCGGTGCAGCAGCTGTGGTTTTCGAGCTCTGGAAGATTGGTAGTTGCGTTCTGCTTCCGGTAGCAGCAGTTCGTTGTGCTGCCGTGATTGGCGGAGGCATCGGTGGCAAAGTCCTCGATGAGAGAGGAATTGATGAGGGCATGGTTGACGAAGCAGAGGTGGATTGAGAGGCCATTGTGAGTGATATGGGTATGAAAAATTGTAAATTGATAGGAATAATTCAGACTATAGCACCAATTGCCCCACGGTGGGAGCCAAATTGTTTTGGAAAAAAATCTGCTAAGGATCAGGTATCCAAATCTGTTAAGTGAGGTATAGTGCTAACATGGGAATGATGAGTGTATGAGCATAATTTTGGTGAACACAATGATTTGATCACGAGGAAAAAATCCCTTAACCAAGATAGTCTTACTTCGGTCAAAATTTATCAAGTTAATCGTTGGTAAAATAACTCTGGTCAAGGATTAATAGGATAATCTTTGGTCGAAGTACTTTAGTAAATGATCAACAAGGTAACCTTTGGTCGATGAGTATGTGGTTATCGTGGTCTCCGGCACAAAAAACCCTCGGACGGTGAAAACTATCACCGTCGATTATATTGATAAACAAAAGGTGGTTACAAATGTGGTGGAGAATATGATCGAGATTACAAAGTATGCTAGTGTGTAGATAGAGTATTTGTTTCTGCTCTAGTGTGTGTGTAAGAACATGTGTTTTCCTACTCGATCAAACCTCGTTTAAATAAGATAATAACAATAACAATATTTCCTATCTATCCGGAAGTCCTCCACTTAGCCGCTCCAAGACCTTTGACCACGTGCCAATAGCCACCAAGTAGCGAAATAAGCAGAAGAATGAGTCACATAGTCGTTGATATTTGCACGTTTATCTTCATATGAATTCGTCTATTAATAGCTTCATTGAGGTAGGATCCTGGATCCATATTCCAGCTATAGGATGTTCCGTGAGGATAATTCGTACAAGTACATCTTTAAAGTTGCTATACCTGTTTAACACATCACCATACTAAATGCAATCATTAGTAAACAAGTAATACCGAGGATCGTCGATCCTTTATATCCTGATATATGTCAAGGATAAACTATCCAAAAGACAGTCAAGGATAAAGGATCCTCAGTGTAAAATTCAAGGCCTAACAGGTATTAGTGAATCTTATCAAAGTACCATAAAATATTCCCAAGTCAATATAAATTACCTTTTCTGATAGTTTGGAATATGTGGTTCTCATGCATTATTAAAAGTGAAGATCAAATGAAATACATCAGTAAACCAAAAACATCTGTGATACTTACAGTTTTATCCATAAGCTGTTCATTCGTATTTGAAGCCAAAGAAACTCCACCTAGTTACATGTGCAGGTAGTAAATTTTGATACTACAAAAACACAAAAAATAACATAATAAAAAGCCCATTGATATAATAATATAAACAAAAAACATAACCTGGTTACCTCGCATCCAACTCAATAGTAAATTTAGAAAACGTTGGTTATAAATTGATGCCCTACGAACCCACAGTTCGCACGCCTTTATTCTGCCCCGATACCAAAACCTGTTGTCTCGGTCTGTTTTGGCAGATCACAACCATTAATATTCGGTATCTTTGATCATCAATTTCAGCCCGGAATGCTTCATATTCAGCACCCAGCTACCAAACATCCAGAATCACTACTTCTTCATATGCCATAACCTATAATTCTTACTTGAATCAAACATCAATCCAACTCAAGCATATGATTCAAACAATTAGAACCCTAGCAAAATGAAGCATATCTTTTTGATCGATTGAATTCAAAGCAATTTGAAACAATAAACCGATTACATAACGAACAATAAACATAAGATGAGATGAGAACCTGAAGACACAGGCAGCGGATCCGGCAGTGAGAGGCTGCGGCGTCTGACGGTGAAAGACGGCGGCTTAGGACGGTGAGAGGCGGCGGCGTCCGACGGTAGGAGGAGGCGGCGTCCGAAAACGGTGAGAGGTTGTGAATCGGTGGTGTAGAGAAGGGAGAGCACTGCTGACGAAGGAGGGGTATATTGGACTGATTTTCATTCAACGATGGTTTTTAACTGAATGGGTAAGAGCCCCATTCAGCCATTAAGATGCTATGTTTTGCTGAAACAAACGCTCTTAACTCTGACCGGATCAGAGCTTATTCATTCAGAGGTCCTTTAAGACCCAAACAAACACGTCCTTATACAATAACTTGAAACGTAAAAAATAATGGTGAATACGTATAACACAATGACCTACAACGTAAGACACAATGGTGAATATATATAAAACGTAAAACACTATGGAAACAACATATTACGCAATGACTTAAACGTAATATAACAATGGAAACAACCAATTGAAAAATATAATGATCAAAATCTATAATACAATTCATATGAAAACTCAACTAAAAGACACAATGAACAACAAAAAAACACAATTAAAAAAACCCATTAATTTTTTTTTATTTTTATATAACAATATGATACTCATATTAAAGACAAAAAACGCTTATTATTATGGTGAATTTTTTTAAAAAAAATAATGTCGTATGAAAAAGTTATGGACATTTTAAAATGATAGAGGAATTGACATGTGTTTTGCATGTGGAGAGAGAAAGTCAACAAAGGTGAGTATGCCCTTTCCATCAATTTTTATTTATTAAATTAATCTCAGTCATTCAAATCTAAGATCAATGGACTTGATTCCTTCTCACCATTCTCATTTTTGTTGTCCTTTATATTTTAACTTTAGCCTATTTTTATAATCTTAGTGAACTTAAAAAAGAAACGGTAATATTTGTTGCTTCTCACTAAACTTTTCAGAATATAAAAGAAAAGAAAAATACCAGACAAAAACTATTCATTAATATATAGCATATACATGTGTAGATTATATTATACGTGTATATATAAACAAACAGTATTAAATTAAAAAAAATGCATACAGAAATTAGTATGATGGCTTTTTTTTTCTCTTTTTTCATTTACATAATCTATATTTGTGTATGTAAAAAAACACACAAATCATGGAAAAACAAAATATAAAGTTTAAACGTGTTATCGTTATTATCAAAATAAATCATTTTTTTGTAATGACCCTATATATACACGGGTGGGACCAGTTACATAAGACTATCCACTATTGTAACCGTATATCATAATCGGTTGCAAGGTGGTACAAAATGATAAAAAAATATTTTAGTTAAAAAATTGGAAATTCTTTTTTGTCCACAACCGGTTGCAACCTAGGTTGTTCCAACAACCCAAGTTTGCAACCAAACTTTTATATATAACTTAGTTTTTTCATGAAAATTACAACTTTTAACATTTTTTAAAAAAATGTAACAACACGGTTTTATTTATAAAAAAATATTGAACATTTTGATATAAACTTTATAAAAAATGAAGCATTTTTATTTAATAAAAAAATTGGTATAGGTTTGGTTGTGATAGTGAGTAAAATATTGGATTGGGTTGAGTTGGATTGTATAGGTAGAAAAAAGAGAAATTAGTTTTTTAATATATGGTTGAGTTGGTTTGGGTTGTGATAGTGGATAGTCTAAGAGTTTCTACATGCGAACTTTGCAAAGTGAAGAGAAAAAAAGCGTGTGGTGACTAAATCGTAGTTGCTCTTAATAGGGTAATTACGCATCTCAAAATACAAGTAGAACAATAATGATTCTGCTACAGTTTACAAGAAGCGTAATCAATATACTCTACTTTTATTTTGTTCCAACATAATTACTCTATTCATATTAATTACGATTTTGCTACCATATGGACTTTTCTCTTCACTTTGCAGAGTTCACACGTTAGTGAAAGGTCCTTCAATTTAGACACATTTAACTATTAACTTGAACATATATATGTCTTTAGCAAACGAATTTCAAGTAGCTCAAAGACAACTTGACTCGATTACGAGCGACCTGAAAATCTCTTTGTATACGGTGGTGTAGGGGCGCAACTTGTATTGTGGCATAATGCCCCCCTTTTTTTTCGCACAATAGTGTAAATTTACCCGTTTTTATCTAAAATTTTCTATACGTGGTTTAAATCTACCCGTGTTTGTCCGAAAATTGAACCCGCCCCTCTGCCTTTTCGTTGAAGCTTCGTCAGTCGCATTGGTGTCCATTAAGTGACAATTTTAAGTGAAGTGATCTTTTGCCCCAATATGTCATCATTAAATTCAGTAGGTTCTAGTCGTCTTTCATTTATAAACGGATTCACAAAAACTTATTGTTTTTGAATCATTAAATCCATGCCTTAATATTTTTGGTTCCATAAGTAAACTATACCAACATCTTTATGAGCTTTGAACGTACCATCTTTAATCTTACTTAGGTAAGCATATTGGTACATGTCTCAATATTATATTGAATGATATATATTATATTCACTCATTTATATTATGCTATTAATGAGCAGACATGTATTGAAAATTAGTAACGTATAATACAATGCCATCTCATACAATACAATTAAAAAATTCGTATAAGACAAAAATGGAACAAAAAATAGGATAAATGTTACTCTTGAGTTATATACTGCAAGGAAAAATCACCAAAATGACCATGGTCCCACAACTAAACCGGTGAAAACCCAAGCAAATATTGTCTTACAAACTACTTAGGCCGAAAACAAGCGGCCTACACACCATAGACAAGCAAACACACCAAATCATGAAAAGTTGGAGTGCCCGAAAGTAGAGTCGGAACAAGAGGGTATTTACTTCTTGAACTTCTTGCATAGCTTAGACAAGAGATTCTTGTTTTCGGTTACTTGTTCTTGAAGGGACAGGAACTCATTACGTGTGACAGGACTTTAGTAAACCGCAACAACTTCATTTTCCGCTATATAGATTTGGGTTTTTATCAAGTTGGAATACATGTAGTTGTAGCTGGAAGACACGCTTGAGTAACTTATAAATTTGAGTAATAATATTTTTACCAACGACGATCTAAGAATGTTAATGGCTCGCAAGTGCTTCTAGAGCGGAGATTATCACAAACTTGGTACACGCAAATCACGTATCTTCAAGAACAAGGTGGGTTTTTGGAGAGAGAATCGAGAAAGAATTACGCGAGAATATATGTATTTTATGCATCCTTTTGTTTACTAATGTGAAAACTTTGGAACTGATATTTTTCTACAAATAAAAGTAGTTCAAACATCAGAATCACACCCATGGATTATTATGCAAACCGGAAGCTCTTGTGGTTTCAACCTCATCCTAAAACAAAAGCATATAGCTCAAAAGTAAAAGCCTTGTTGTGATTCATTAGCAAAGTCACTTGTTCCTAATAATGTTCTTCAGCTTCTCATTTGCTGCTACAAGTTCTGCCGCTGTGCCTGATTCATTAGCCGAATGCCCTGCATCTGGAATCACCTGCAAAGATGATAAAGAGTTACAGGTTAAAACGGGTGGTAAAATGCCGCAGAGGTCAAAAGGTTGACTTTTTTTAATAGTGTTCAAAACAAGTTTAGGGCGGATGAGAGAATACCTTAAAATCTGCCTCAGGCCAAGCTTTATGCAGATCCCAAGCCGACATCATGGGGCAACAACAATCATATCTTCCCTGTAAATATCCAACAAAAGCATACACATAACATTAAAAAATTAAATAGTTAATGTGGCACCTTTTAGACATTTGACAATTGGTCGTACCTGTACAATGACCGCATTGATATGCTTGATTTTGTCGATATTATCCAAGAGATGCGAATCTGTAGAAAAGAATCCCCTATTTACAAAGTAATGGTTCTCAATCCTTGCAAAAGCCTGCATATTCCAAACCAATATTTTCAAACAACAAATGTATTATACTCCTACACTCACACGTATGCAATAATGTTTTCTTCAAAACTAGGTAGACATATGTTTCGGTTCCCAAAAGAGAAAAAAAAAGTCTATAGCTTTTATACGTTTTTTTAACCTTTTGCGCGATCCAAATACTAAATAGACCTCACCCTATGTATACACACGTGTGTTTGTGTAAGAATGATGAAAGTAAAATACCAGTGAGAAAGCATCATTGTCCCCTCTCTTAATAGTCTCTTCATTTGGTATCAAATGAGCCGTCATCATTTCCCATTTAGTCCAAGCCCTAGCAGCTTCATACTAACAACAAAATACCATAATCAAGATGCTAACAAGAACAATTAAAAAAACATAATTTTATTTTTTAAGTTTAGGAAAAATATTACTCCGTACTTGTGTATTCAAGTCATCAGAATTCAATCTCTTGTGATACGCCTTCACAAAACGATCTCTTTCGTTTTCCGGTATAAGATCTCTAAACGGCTCCCAAGCTGTCACAATTATAAAAAATAAAATAATAAAATATATAAAAACAATTAAAAATAAACAGTTAGTTTTATAAAACATACCATCAGGAAATATTGCAGCAGCACCGCCTTCATAGAACCAATCAATCTCTTTCTTCCTCAATAAGAAGATCCCTCTTAACACAATCCCGGTCACCTTATCGGGATGAGACTGACTGTATGCAAGAGCAAGTGTGCTTCCCCATGACCCACCAAATACCTAAAACACACAGGACATGTTCATAAAACCGAAACTTAGATAATTAAATTAAAGGAAAGGCAAACCTGCCATTCGAGAATTTTAAGGTGTTCTCTTAGTTTTTCAATGTCTTTCACGAGATCCCATGTTGTATTCTCCTCTAAACAAGCATGAGGTGTGCTCTTACCAGCTCCTCTCTAGAATAACAATAACAACAATGTAATGATGAAATAATTTCAAAATTGTTATCCTTTAACGGAGGGTTTAGTAATGAACCTGATCAAAGAGTATAATTCGATAAAATTCAGGATCAAAGAATCTTCTGTTACTCGGTGAAGTTCCACCTCCGGGACCCCCGTGGAGAAATACAACCGGCTGCAAGTTTTCAAAAAATAAAGTATGTAAATTATTTATTTACTTATTTATTTACTATTATTATTACTTATTGTTATCCAATTGCATGCAACATATTAATAATGTACCAAACTCACAATGTTCCTAGCTGCATAGCGTTTAATGAGAAACAAATAGTACATATCTAACTTTAACCCGCTTGATTAAACGGGTCGACCCGTCAACCTGTTTCAACAGCACATCGGCCCGCCAACAAATTTAACCCATTTATTGCAACCCTTCAACTAGTTTAGCACGTTTCACAACCCATTTACAACATGCCAACACACAACCTGTTCCACCCGTTTAGCTAAATGGCTTAAACAGGTCGTGTCCGCGTTGCACAAATTTAAATGTGGCCAGTAAGTGTTGATGTAGGTAACACCATAAAATATCTTAAGAAAGTGTTTATTATTGCTTATTTGCTTAAAAACTATACTATAACCTCTCAAATAAGCAAATTAAGCACTTAATAAGCATATTAACCACTTGATAAAGCAATCACACACCATGCAAATAACTAAACATAATCCAGATAGCAACTATAAATAAAAAAAAAACATAAGTATGATCACTAACATGACCAGAAGGATTCCCAGACTGCTCCCAGTAAATTGTATGAACATCAGAAACTTTTAACATCCCAGTAGCATAGGGCTCAATCTCCTCATAAAGCTTCCTATTCAACTCATTCTTCGATTCCATCAACTCGGTAACCACCTGCACAGACTCACTCTTATTCCAAGAACTCTTAACCCTAGACACCAAATTCTTTCCACCTGCAAAAATTAACAAACTTTCTTTAATAATCAATAAATCCAAACAAGGGTTTTGATATTTGAACCCCAAATACTTAAACCCACCAGTCAATTTTAACAAAATGGACCAAATTAGCATGAACCCAGATGGGATCATGCATAAAAATATGAAATTTATAAAGATTGAATCGAATGATTAGAGAATTAGACCTGTGAAAGTGGGAATCTTGAAGTGGGAATAAGAAGAATTGAGAGGGTGTAGAATGAGGAGTAGAAGTGAAGTGAGGAAACAGAGTATTTTGAATAAGCCCTAAATTCATTTGTCAATTAAACGGGAACCGATTGAAACGCCCAATTGGTTAATAGGTGTTTGATGGATTCCAATTAAGGTGTTAAAGTTAATTTAAGACAGAATTACAAATTTTGTCCTTTAAAATAAGACGAATTACGGTTCGTGTCCTTTTCTAAGTTTCCTTGCAGGCGGTGTACTTTAAACTTTTTTTTCCTACAAGTTATGTCCTTTACGCTAACTGGGTTAGAAAAACTCTGTTAAATTCCATCACGTGAGAAGCATGTGAGGGCATTTTTGTCTTTTCACCTGTACCTGCAACTTCTTCTTCTTCTTCAAAATAGAAAAATACCAAAAAACTCGCTGGCCGGACTCGAACCCGCGACCTCAGGCCGGACCAGAGTGTAACACACACACACCAGCCAACTGCGCTGGTGTGTCAGTTGGTTTAACATCGTAAACGTTTTAATATATACCAAGCTGGTTGCAATATTGAGTGTAGTATTGGACACGGGCACTTACAGTAGCTGGATTGCCACGTCCACTCGATCATCGGTCAAGGGTTTGGAGCTACTATTCGAGCTATTAATGGAATGGTGATAATATTCTTCTTGCCATAATCGACCCTGACGACTCTGTTAATTAGGAAACGAGATAAAATATGATACATATTTTCTATTTTACTTGGCCGCCTATACCCGTTTCTGAATATATAGTATAACGAGCATAATATTTCAATTGGTCTGGTTTGCATCTTCCTAATGGCCTCGCCATAACAAGCCCTATAATCAATTACATTACGGTATCTTGTTCGTATCAGTTTGATCGCGTGTTTGCGCCGGGAGATTGGGCTTACTGTATTTTTCATATTGTTTGTGTTTGGTTACAACCAACCAAACACCCCAGCGCAGCTGGTGTAATGGTGTGGGTTATTCTTAGTGTCGGCTGGGGGACGCAGGTTCGAACCCCAACCAGCCCATTTTGTATTCTAATTGTTAATGGTTTATAAATCCAGCTACTGTAAGTGCTACACTCAATATTGCAACCAGCTTGGTATATATTAAAACGTTTACGATGTTAAACCAACTGACACACCAGCGCAGTTGGCTGGTGTGTGTGTGTTACACTCTGGTCCGGCCTGAGGTCGCGGGTTCGAGTCCGGCCAGCGAGTTTTTTGGTATTTTTCTATTTTGAAGAAGAAGAAGAAGTTGCAGGTACAGGTGAAAAGACAAAAATGCCCTCACGTGCTTCTCACGTGATGGGATTTAACAGAGTTTTTCTAACCCAGTTAGCGTAAAGGACATAACTTGTAGGAAAAAAAAGTTTAAAGTACACCGCCTGCAAGGAAACTTAGAAAAGGACACGAACCGTAATTCGTCTTATTTTAAAGGACAAAATTTGTAATTCTGTCTTAATTTAAAATAAAATAAATTAAGATTAATTATAATTGCAATGATTTGATTATCACAAATTGGTTATTTGTGTAGAGACCCTTCCCATTGTCTTTATTTTGATTCCATGATTCCTAAGATAAGAAATAAAATATAACATAATGGTTCATTAGCGTTATTGTTGCTAACACTATCACGTATTATACAACTTTACGCAGTGTTTATCAGTTTATGGACCATGTCATTTTTATTGTTAAACGGTCATCTTCAAACTTGGTGAATGTTAAGAGGGGCCTTGGTTTCTTTCATATCATACGGGTCTCAAGATAATTTATTTAAAAGCAAATAATTGAAGTTGGGGTGAACACCATTAAGTTCATTCATCTCGGGTTAGCCTTAGGGGAGGACATGGAGTTATCAAAATCTTGGTTGAATACTATTGACCGTTTCAAAGCTAAACTTAATGGTTGGAAAGCTAAGAATCTCTCGTTTAGTGAGTGATTACCAATGGTGAAATCCATTTATTTTTTCTTAATAAGAAAAGAGTATGAAATTGAAGTCCGTTTTAGGTCTCCAAAAATATTGAATCGATTCTGTTAAATCATCCTACTCGACCGGTTTGACTTCTTGTTTATTGAATCTGTTAAAGCCGTTCAACATAATTTTTTAATCAAATCAGGACAAATCAAACTACTAATATCTCTAATTACTATATAGCATACGTGCTATATTTGATGACACAAAGGTAATGATCAATGTATTACTAATACATTTCATTAGAGTTTTTTGCGAGCTAGAAATGTGTTATCAAACAAAATACACATATTTACACTTAGGGAATAAAATGCTTAAAAAACCCGTTTAGCAGCTTTATATAGGTCATATAAGTTATAACAACTACCATTTTCTTCTACTGGTTAACGTTATCAACCTATTTATAATAACAGTTTGCAAATGGTTCTCACTTCATAATACCTAAGGGGTTCCTAACTTACGGTTTGTATCAGTTACAACTTACAAACTAGTTTCTCAGTAACCGGTTATTGGGTCAGGTAGTTTTCAGGTTTTCACCGGTTTTGGGAATAGATTGGGAATTAGATCGCCTTTCAAAAAAAATATATATATTGGGAATTAGATTGCGAGGCCAATCTGTTACATTGGGCTTATAAAAGTCTAAGTATTGGTCTCTTTGGTTGAATTATAGGCCCAAATTTATTCATTAGTGTGTGAGAAATTTGCAATCTTTATGGGCGGAATATGGGCCTGGACAGCACTTGCTAAAAAGTAAAAACATATTAAATTGGAAAAAACTGCCACATGACCACATCACCTCTTATGCATGGTGAAATGCACAATATTATGCATAATGTTAGTGGATAATTGTTATACACTTTTTTATATGTGCAGCTACGTATACACTTAAATTAGTTTTTCTTCTTAAAGATAGACCTAAAACTTCGAATGGTGATTATTACATTGGATTGATGATGAGGTTGAGGTTAAAACAATTGAAAAACTTTTGAGTACATATCAAAACACATAAACTTAATGTTTAGAATGAATTTCTAACTAGCCTTGGCCATCGTAAACAGTCTTTTAAGTATCATTCTCTGTTGCATCGTGGGAGCACCCTACTAGTGTAATTATCAAAAGCGAATTACTTAAGTTCCGTTTTATATGTGATGATTGGGTCAACCCTAGTTAGTTATAAACCTATTGGATCGGATCCAATATGAGGTTTTGGATTCACAAGAGTTCTGCATCAGTGACGCTTCTAGCTTGAAGAGCTAGCAAAACCGACAAGGTTGCAATATTTCGTGTGTATTTCATACTAGTCAGTAGTCAAAGAATTATTATGTCATTATATGTGAAGTTGAATATATACTTAAAAACTAAAAAGGTACAAATATATTGGTACAAAGTTGACATTTTATAAAGATTTTATTCACAATTATTTAGAAGTTGTTTGAAAAGGTCCATTAAATCTTTTTAATTATTATTCTATTAAAGAAAAAAAAAAGGCAAGAGAGTATCTAACTAAATCCTTGACTACTATTCAGTGAAATAAGCCGACAAACACTGATTAGCATAATCAATCTTTTATAATATTTGATAATGATCAACTAATCAATTTATACATGTCCATTACTATAAGTTTTACATCTACAAATTCTGACGATTACATAAACCTATCTTTCGGATATACAAAATTTAGTCCTTGACAATATTGTCGATGACAATACCGATAGGTGAACTAGGCTCTATATGTTCCAACATTTGCACGACTATCTTCATTGACGGTCTTTGCGCAGGGAACCGCATGGTGCAACGTATTGCAATGGTTAACACTTTAACCGCGTCTCTCTTTGACTCGTCTGGAATATTCGGGTCAACCAACCCGATTACATCATCATTTTTCCTCATTTCATCATTAACCCAATATACAATATCTTTATTTTCACCAAACTCGGGTTCCACGGGCTTTTTTCGGGTTACCAGCTCCATCAGTACAACCCCAAAGCTGTATATGTCACTTTTTTCGGTCACATTGAAAGTATACCCATATTCTACAAGTTAAAACACACAATTATTCAATTATCACAAAATATTGTGGAGAAAAACAAGCTCGAGAGGTAGACTAACCAGGAGCGATGTAACCATAGGTTCCCGCTATAACGTGCGATGATTTCGTGATATTGTTTGTTTGCATAATTTTTGCTAGGCCAAAATCAGCTATTTTCGGTTTCATTTCCTCATCCAACAAAATATTACTCGATTTTACATCTCGGTGTATCACTGGTCGATCACACCCATGATGCAAGTACTCCAATCCCTTTGCGGCCCCCATCGCAATCTTGTATCGAATGCTCCAATCCATTTCCATCTTTTGATATGTATGTAATCGATCCCACAAACTACCATTAGGCATATACTCATAAACAAGTAAATTCGAGTCCTCGTTTGTAACACTACAATACAACTTCACCACATTTACATGTCGGATAGAGCTTAAAGTGGCCACCTCAGCATCATACCCCACACACCGACTTTTTTGTTTCGGTAATATCGTTGCACTGCTCGAGTAACTTCTATGGTCACTGGAGTCTATACCTGACCTCCACATATGTTTCACGGCCAACTTCGTCCCACAACTTAACTCAACTTTATACACGTTTCCAGAACCACCTTTCCCGATCAAATTGTCGGGTTTGAGGGATTTTAGTATCTCGCCTTCATCAAAACTAATGACATGAAAAGGCTTCATATCCCATGAAAAACCTCGGTTCGTTATATTGTTGCAATATTTTTCCCTCGACTTCACGAGGAGAAAACACGCTATCGACAACACCAACACGAGTGCACCCGCAATAAAACAATATTTCGCAACCCCTGACCCGCCAGAGTGTCGAGAATCCGGTGAACATTGCCGAAGACTTTTACTATTCTCGGCACATAACCCCGGATTCCCGGCAAAACTACCACCGTACGCCTCCGCCAGTAAAGACTCCGGCACCCGCCCGGTCAACATATTGTTTGACAAATCAATAAGGCTTAGCTTCAACGACGACAAACTCGTCGGAATTTTACCGGATAGTTTGTTACCGGATATGTTTAATGAGTTCAAACCTCGTAAAAAACCAAGACTCGCCGGAATATTTCCCGAGAGAGAATTTCCGGCGAAGTTTATATCGTTAAGAGAAACACATGAACCAAGAGACTCCGGGATACTACCAGAAAACAAATTACCTTCCAAATGAAGACTGTTGAGGCTCTTCAAGTCCCCAATTCTTGCCGGAATCCCACCGGAAAACTCATTATACATCAACTCCATTTTCTTCAAAGATGACGCTTTCGATATTTCCTCCGGCAACTCACCGGAAAAATGATTATTAGATAAAGAAAGCTCTGTTAATGATTTAGCTTCACCAATATTTGGTGACACTTGACCTTCAAACTGATTCATGGCAACATCTATCATTCCTAAACCAGGCAAACTCCATATACCATCCGGAATTCGACCCGAAAGCGAATTATTGCTCACTCGTAAGCGCTCCAACGACGAACAGTTTGCATAAGTCTCTGGCAGCCCACCGGTGAAGTTGTTTTGCAGCATCGAAATATCATAAAATTTCCCATTTTTGCACATATATGGTGGAATTGAACCCGTTAACAAATTCGACGATACATCAATGAATGTAAAATCCGACCACGACCCTATTTTCTCTGGTAACTCTCCGGTGAACCGGTTCGTGTAAATTGAAAATCCTTGTAAGAACTTAAACTCTCCAAACTCCACCGGAATTTCACCCGAAAACTTATTCTCAAACAATTGTAAAGACTCAATACGAGTCAAATTCCTTAACTCAGAAATATCACCTTCAAGACTATTATTCGAAACATCAAGCTCCTGAAGCATAACCAAATTTCCAAACCCGGTCGGAAAACTCCCAGTCAGGCGGTTATCATAAAGCTCAAGAACCTGAAGATTCTTGAGCTTGGTAATCCCTGATGGGATTTCTCCAACCAGGTAATTATCAGAAAGCTCGAGTTGCTGTAACAACTCGAGCTTTCCAATATCCTCGGGGATCGTCCCCTGGATGCTGCAGTTCGTGAGATACAGTACTTGCAGCATCCCGAGGTTTAAAATTTCCAGTGGAAATTGGGTTTTATCAAAAGTAGTGTCTCCTAATATCAAGTACGTGATGTTATTAAGTGTGTTAAGTGATTTCCATGGAAATTGTCCGGAAAAACGAGTGAGGCTTATGTTTAGATATTGTAGACGAGTTAACGACGATATGTCCGGGAAGTTACCGGTGAACGAGTTGTCGCTGATATCAAGATGTTGTAGATTTGTGCAGTGTGATAAGGTGGGACTAATAGTACCATGCAAAAGATTTGATCCTAGTGAAACTTTTTGTAGTGATTGGATAGTGCAAATCGAGTCAAAGTCAACTGTTCCCGCGAGTTGTTGTTGCAAAAGATTGATTTCCGTGACCGAATGCTCGTCGTGGCATACGATTCCAGTGAAGTTACACACGGGGTTGTTTTCGTTCCACGTTGTGAAAAGCTGGGTGTTTGAAACTGTTAAAGCTGTTTTGAATTCGAGAAGGATTTGACGAGGGTCGGATTCGGAGAATGCGGGAATGACAATCAAGAAGATGAGGGATAGAAGGAGGATGGAGGAACCGGAGATTGATGCTGGAGACATTCCGGTGATGGGTTTATTATGAGTCAAAATATGCGGGTGGGACTTGGAAGTGAAGTAGGGAATGAGTAGTTGAATTCTAAACATTTTTATATCCAAGATGTTTGAATTTTTAAATGAGTTGATATGTTTGTATTTTAGTTACAACTATGCAAATATTTAATAAACTATAGTTTACATATTCCACAAATACCATGGCTAAAATTATACATGAAGGGTGGTGTGATATTTACTGTCCACATGTCTAATAATATTTTTCCCACAAAAGGATCTAAAGTCGTAGTTGCTCTTAATAGGGTAATTACGCATCTCAAAATACAAGTAGAATAATAATGATTCTGCTACAGTTTACAAGAAGCGTAATCAATATACTCTACTTTTATTTTGTTCCAACATAATTACTCTATTCATATTAATTACGATTTTGCTACCATATAGACTTTTCTCTTCACTTTGCAGAGTTCACACGTTAGTGAAAGGTCCTTCAATTTAGACTCAAGCTTGAGCTTGAGAACATTTAACTATTAACTTGAACATATATATGTCTTTAGCAAACGAATTTCAAGTAGCTCAAAGACAACTTGACTCGATTACGAGCGACCTGAAAATCTCTTTGTATACGGTGGTGTAGGGGCGCAACTTGTATTGTGGCATAATGCCCCCCTTTTTTTTCGCACAATAGTGTAAATTTACCCGTTTTTATCTAAAATTTTCTATACGTGGTTTAAATTTACCCGTGATTGTCCGAAAATTGAACCCGCCCCTCTGCCTTTTCGTTGAAGCTTCGTCAGTCGCATTGGTGTCCATTAAGTGACAATTTTAAGTGAAGTGATCTTTTGCCCCAATATGTCATCATTAAATTCAGTAGGTTCTAGTCGTCTTTCATTTATAAACGGATTCACAAAAACTTATTGTTTTTGAATCATTAAATCCATGCCTTAATATTTTTGGTTCCATAAGTAAACTATACCAACATCTTTATGAGCTTTGAACGTACCATCTTTAATCTTACTTAGGTAAGCATATTGGTACATGTCTCAATATTATATTGAATGATATATATTATATTCACTCATTTATATTATGCTATTAATGAGCAGACATGTATTGAAAATTAGTAACGTATAATACAATGCCATCTCATACAATACAATTAAAAAATTCGTATAAGACAAAAATGGAACAAAAAATAGGATAAATGTTACTCTTGAGTTATATACTGCAAGGAAAAATCACCAAAATGACCATGGTCCCACAACTAAACCGGTGAAAACCCAAGCAAATATTGTCTTACAAACTACTTAGGCCGAAAACAAGCGGCCTACACACCATAGACAAGCAAACACACCAAATCATGAAAAGTTGGAGTGCCCGAAAGTAGAGTCGGAACAAGAGGGTATTTACTTCTTGAACTTCTTGCATAGCTTAGACAAGAGATTCTTGTTTTCGGTTACTTGTTCTTGAAGGGACAGGAACTCATTACGTGTGACAGGACTTTAGTAAACCGCAACAACTTCATTTTCCGCTATATAGATTTGGGTTTTTATCAAGTTGGAATACATGTAGTTGTAGCTGGAAGACACGCTTGAGTAACTTATAAATTTGAGTAATAATATTTTTACCAACGACGATCTAAGAATGTTAATGGCTCGCAAGTGCTTCTAGAGCGGAGATTATCACAAACTTGGTACACGCAAATCACGTATCTTCAAGAACAAGGTGGGTTTTTGGAGAGAGAATCGAGAAAGAATTACGCGAGAATATATGTATTTTATGCATCCTTTTGTTTACTAATGTGAAAACTTTGGAACTGATATTTTTCTACAAATAAAAGTAGTTCAAACATCAGAATCACACCCATGGATTATTATGCAAACTGGAAGCTCTTGTGGTTTCAACCTCATCCTAAAACAAAAGCATATAGCTCAAAAGTAAAAGCCTTGTTGTGATTCATTAGCAAAGTCACTTGTTCCTAATAATGTTCTTCAGCTTCTCATTTGCTGCTACAAGTTCTGCCGCTGTGCCTGATTCATTAGCCGAATGCCCTGCATCTGGAATCACCTGCAAAGATGATAAAGAGTTACAGGTTAAAACGGGTGGTAAAATGCCGCAGAGGTCAAAAGGTTGACTTTTTTTAATAGTGTTCAAAACAAGTTTAGGGCGGATGAGAGAATACCTTAAAATCTGCCTCAGGCCAAGCTTTATGCAGATCCCATGCCGACATCATGGGGCAACAACAATCATATCTTCCCTGTAAATATCCAACAAAAGCATACACATAACATTAAAAAATTAAATAGTTAATGTGGCGCCTTTTAGACATTTGACAATTGGTCGTACCTGTACAATGACCGCATTGATATGCTTGATTTTGTCGATATTATCCAAGAGATGCGAATCTGTAGAAAAGAATCCCCTATTTACAAAGTAATGGTTCTCAATCCTTGCAAAAGCCTGCATATTCCAAACCAATATTTTCAAACAACAAATGTATTATACTCCTACACTCACACGTATGCAATAATGTTTTCTTCAAAACTAGGTAGACATATGTTTCGGTTCCCAAAAGAGAAAAAAAAAGTCTATAGCTTTTATACGTTTTTTTAACCTTTTGCGCGATCCAAATACTAAATAGACCTCACCCTATGTATACACACGTGTGTTTGTGTAAGAATGATGAAAGTAAAATACCAGTGAGAAAGCATCATTGTCCCCTCTCTTAATAGTCTCTTCATTTGGTATCAAATGAGCCGTCATCATTTCCCATTTAGTCCACGCCCTAGCAGCTTCATACTAACAACAAAATACCATAATCAAGATGCTAACAAGAACAATTAAAAAAACATAATTTTATTTTTTAAGTTTAGGAAAAATATTACTCCGTACTTGTGTATTCAAGTCATCAGAATTCAATCTCTTGTGATACGCCTTCACAAAACGATCTCTTTCGTTTTCCGGTATAAGATCTCTAAACGGCTCCCAAGCTGTCACAATTATAAAAAATAAAATAATAAAATATATAAAAACAATTAAAAATAAACAGTTAGTTTTATAAAACATACCATCAGGAAATATTGCAGCAGCACCGCCTTCATAGAACCAATCAATCTCTTTCTTCCTCAATAAGAAGATCCCTCTTAACACAATCCCGGTCACCTTATCGGGATGAGACTGACTGTATGCAAGAGCAAGTGTGCTTCCCCATGACCCACCAAATACCTAAAACACACAGGACATGTTCATAAAACCGAAACTTAAATAATTAAATTAAAGGAAAGGCAAACCTGCCATTCGAGAATTTTAAGGTGTTCTCTTAGTTTTTCAATGTCTTTCACGAGATCCCATGTTGTATTCTCCTCTAAACAAGCATGAGGTGTGCTCTTACCAGCTCCTCTCTAGAATAACAATAACAACAATGTAATGATGAAATAATTTCAAAATTGTTATCCTTTAACGGAGGGTTTAGTAATGAACCTGATCAAAGAGTATAATTCGATAAAATTCAGGATCAAAGAATCTTCTGTTACTCGGTGAAGTTCCACCTCCGGGACCCCCGTGGAGAAATACAACCGGCTGCAAGTTTTCAAAAAATAAAGTATGTAAATTATTTATTTACTATTATTATTACTTATTGTTATCCAATTGCATGCAACATATTAATAATGTACCAAACTCACAATGTTCCTAGCTGCATAGCGTTTAATGAGAAACAAATAGTACATATCTAACTTTAACCCGCTTGATTAAACGGGTCGACCCGTCAACCTGTTTCAACAGCACATCGGCCCGCCAACAAATTTAACCCATTTATTGCAACCCTTCAACTAGTTTAGCACGTTTCACAACCCATTTACAACATGCCAACACACAACCTGTTCCACCCGTTTAGCTAAATGGCTTAAACAGGTCGTGTCCGCGTTGCACAAATTTAAATGTGGCCAGTAAGTGTTGATGTAGGTAACACCATAAAATATCTTAAGAAAGTGTTTATTATTGCTTATTTGCTTAAAAACTATACTATAACCTCCCAAATAAGCAAATTAAGCACTTAATAAGCATATTAACCACTTGATAAAGCAATCACACACCATGCAAATAACTAAACATAATCCAGATAGCAACTATAAATAAAAAAAAAACATAAGTATGATCACTAACATGACCAGAAGGATTCCCAGACTGCTCCCAGTAAATTGTATGAACATCAGAAACTTTTAACATCCCAGTAGCATAGGGCTCAATCTCCTCATAAAGCTTCCTATTCAACTCATTCTTCGATTCCATCAACTCGGTAACCACCTGCACAGACTCACTCTTATTCCAAGAACTCTTAACCCTAGACACCAAATTCTTTCCACCTGCAAAAATTAACAAACTTTCTTTAATAATCAATAAATCCAAACAAGGGTTTTGATATTTGAACCCCAAATACTTAAACCCACCAGTCAATTTTAACAAAATGGACCAAATTAGCATGAACCCAGATGGGATCATGCATAAAAATATGAAATTTATAAAGATTGAATCGAATGATTAGAGAATTAGACCTGTGAAAGTGGGAATCTTGAAGTGGGTAGATGTAAATAAGAAGAATTGAGAGGGTGTAGAATGAGGAGTAGAAGTGAAGTGAGGAAACAGAGTATTTTGAATAAGCCCTAAATTCATTTGTCAATTAAACGGGAACCGATTGAAACGCCCAACTGGTTAATAGGTGTTTGATGGATTCCAATTAAGGTGTTAAAGTTAATTTAAAATAAAACAAATTAAAATTAATTATAATTGCAATGATTTGATTATCACAAATTGGTTATTTGTGCAGAGACCCTTCCCATTGTCTTTATTTTGATTCCATGATTCCTAAGATAAGAAATAAAATATAACATAATGGTTCGTTAGCGTTATTGTTGCTAACACTATCACGTATTATACAACTTTACGCAGTGTTTATCAGTTTATGGACCATGTCATTTTTATTGTTAAACGGTCATCTTCAAACTTGGTGAATGTTAAGAGGGGCCTTGGTTTCTTTCATATCATACGGGTCTCAAGATAATTTATTTAAAAGCAAATAATTGAAGTTGGGGTGAACACCATTAAGTTCATTCATCTCGGGTTAGCCTTAGGGGAGGACATGGAGTTATCAAAATCTTGGTTGAATACTATTGACCGTTTCAAAGCTAAACTTAATGGTTGGAAAGCTAAGAATCTCTCGTTTAGTGAGTGATTACCAATGGTGAAATCCATTTATTTTTTCTTAATAAGAAAAGAGTATGAAATTGAAGTCCGTTTTAGGTCTCCAAAAATATTGAATCGATTCTGTTAAATCATCCTACTCGACCGGTTTGACTTCTTGTTTATTGAATCTGTTAAAGCCGTTCAACATAATTTTTTAATCAAATCAGGACAAATCAAACTACTAATATCTCTAATTACTATATAGCATACGTGCTATATTTGATGACACAAAGGTAATGATCAATGTATTACTAATACATTTCATTAGAGTTTTTTGCGAGCTAGAAATGTGTTATCAAACAAAATACACATATTTACACTTAGGGAATAAAATGCTTAAAAAACCCGTTTAGCAGCTTTATATAGGTCATATAAGTTATAACAACTACCATTTTCTTCTACTGGTTAACGTTATCAACCTATTTATAATAACAGTTTGCAAATGGTTCTCACTTCATAATACCTAAGGGGTTCCTAACTTACGGTTTGTATCAGTTACAACTTACAAACTAGTTTCTCAGTAACCGGTTATTGGGTCAGGTAGTTTTCAGGTTTTCACCGGTTTTGGGAATAGATTGGGAATTAGATCGCCTTTCAAAAAAAATATATATATTGGGAATTAGATTGCGAGGCCAATCTGTTACATTGGGCTTATAAAAGTCTAAGTATTGGTCTCTTTGGTTGTATTATAGGCCCAAATTTATTCATTAGTGTGTGAGAAATTTGCAATCTTTATGGGCGGAATATGGGCCTGGACAGCACTTGCTAAAAAGTAAAAACATATTAAATTGGAAAAAACTGCCACATGACCACATCACCTCTTATGCATGGTGAAATGCACAATATTATGCATAATGTTAGTGGATAATTGTTATACACTTTTTTATATGTGCAGCTACGTATACACTTAAATTAGTTTTTCTTCTTAAAGATAGACCTAAAACTTCGAATGGTGATTATTACATTGGATTGATGATGAGGTTGAGGTTAAAACAATTGAAAAACTTTTGAGTACATATCAAAACACATAAACTTAATGTTTAGAATGAATTTCTAACTAGCCTTGGCCATCGTAAACAGTCTTTTAAGTATCATTCTCTGTTGCATCGTGGGAGCACCCTTCTAGTGTAATTATCAAAAGCGAATTACTTAAGTTCCGTTTTATATGTGATGATTGGGTCAACCCTAGTTAGTTATAAACCTATTGGATCGGATCCAATATGAGGTTTTGGATTCACAAGAGTTCTGCATCAGTGACGCTTCTAGCTTGAAGAGCTAGCAAAACCGACAAGGTTGCAATATTTCGTGTGTATTTCATACTAGTCAGTAGTCAAAGAATTATTATGTCATTATATGTGAAGTTGAATATATACTTAAAAACTAAAAAGGTACAAATATATTGGTACAAAGTTGACATTTTATAGAGATTTTATTCACAATTATTTAGAAGTTGTTTGAAAAGGTCCATTAAATCTTTTTAATTATTATTCTATTAAAGAAAAAAAAAGGCAAGAGAGTATCTAACTAAATCCTTGACTACTATTCAGTGAAATAAGCCGACAAACACTGATTAGCATAATCAATCTTTTATAATATTTGATAATGATCAACTAATCAATTTATACATGTCCATTACTATAAGTTTTACATCTACAAATTCTGACGATTACATAAACCTATCTTTCGGATATACAAAATTTAGTCCTTGACAATATTGTCGATGACAATACCGATAGGTGAACTAGGCTCTATATGTTCCAACATTTGCACGACTATCTTCATTGACGGTCTTTGCGCAGGGAACCGCATGGTGCAACGTATTGCAATGGTTAACACTTTAACCGCGTCTCTCTTTGACTCGTCTGGAATATTCGGGTCAACCAACCCGATTACATCATCATTTTTCCTCATTTCATCATTAACCCAATATACAATATCTTTATTTTCACCAAACTCGGGTTCCACGGGCTTTTTTCGGGTTACCAGCTCCATCAGTACAACCCCAAAGCTGTATATGTCACTTTTTTCGGTCACATTGAAAGTATACCCATATTCTACAAGTTAAAACACACAATTATTCAATTATCACAAAATATTGTGGAGAAAAACAAGCTCGAGAGGTAGACTAACCAGGAGCGATGTAACCATAGGTTCCCGCTATAACGTGCGATGATTTCGTGATATTGTTTGTTTGCATAATTTTTGCTAGGCCAAAATCAGCTATTTTCGGTTTCATTTCCTCATCCAACAAAATATTACTCGATTTTACATCTCGGTGTATCACTGGTCGATCACACCCATGATGCAAGTACTCCAATCCCTTTGCGGCCCCCATCGCAATCTTGTATCGAACGCTCCAATCCATTTCCATCTTTTGATATGTATGTAATCGATCCCACAAACTACCATTAGGCATATACTCATAAACAAGTAAATTCGAGTCCTCGTTTGTAACACTACAATACAACTTCACCACATTTACATGTCGGATAGAGCTTAAAGTGGCCACCTCAGCATCATACCCCACACACCGACTTTTTTGTTTCGGTAATATCGTTGCACTGCTCGAGTAACTTCTATGGTCACTGGAGTCTATACCTGACCTCCACATATGTTTCACGGCCAACTTCGTCCCACAACTTAACTCAACTTTATACACGTTTCCAGAACCACCTTTCCCGATCAAATTGTCGGGTTTGAGGGATTTTAGTATCTCGCCTTCATCAAAACTAATGACATGAAAAGGCTTCATATCCCATGAAAAACCTCGGTTCGTTATATTGTTGCAATATTTTTCCCTCGACTTCACGAGGAGAAAACACGCTATCGACAACACCAACACGAGTGCACCCGCAATAAAACAATATTTCGCAACCCCTGACCCGCCAGAGTGTCGAGAATCCGGTGAACATTGCCGAAGACTTTTACTATTCTCGGCACATAACCCCGGATTCCCGGCAAAACTACCACCGTACGCCTCCGCCAGTAAAGACTCCGGCACCCGCCCGGTCAACATATTGTTTGACAAATCAATAAGGCTTAGCTTCAACGACGACAAACTCGTCGGAATTTTACCGGATAGTTTGTTACCGGATATGTTTAATGAGTTCAAACCTCGTAAAAAACCAAGACTCGCCGGAATATTTCCCGAGAGAGAATTTCCGGCGAAGTTTATATCGTTAAGAGAAACACATGAACCAAGAGACTCCGGGATACTACCAGAAAACAAATTACCTTCCAAATGAAGACTGTTGAGGCTCTTCAAGTCCCCAATTCTTGCCGGAATCCCACCGGAAAACTCATTATACATCAACTCCATTTTCTTCAAAGATGACGCTTTCGATATTTCCTCCGGCAACTCACCGGAAAAATGATTATTAGATAAAGAAAGCTCTGTTAATGATTTAGCTTCACCAATATTTGGTGACACTTGACCTTCAAACTGATTCATGGCAACATCTATCATTCCTAAACCAGGCAAACTCCATATACCATCCGGAATTCGACCCGAAAGCGAATTATTGCTCACTCGTAAGCGCTCCAACGACGAACAGTTTGCATAAGTCTCTGGCAGCCCACCGGTGAAGTTGTTTTGCAGCATCGAAATATCATAAAATTTCCCATTTTTGCACATATATGGTGGAATTGAACCCGTTAACAAATTCGACGATACATCAATGAATGTAAAATCCGACCACGACCCTATTTTCTCTGGTAACTCTCCGGTGAACCGGTTCGTGTAAATTGAAAATCCTTGTAAGAACTTAACCTCTCCAAACTCCACCGGAATTTCACCCGAAAACTTATTCTCAAACAATTGTAAAGACTCAATACGAGTCAAATTCCTTAACTCAGAAATATCACCTTCAAGACTATTATTCGAAACATCAAGCTCCTGAAGCATAACCAAATTTCCAAACCCGGTCGGAAAACTCCCAGTCAGGCGGTTATCATAAAGCTCAAGAACCTGAAGATTCTTGAGCTTGGTAATCCCTGATGGGATTTCTCCAACCAGGTAATTATCAGAAAGCTCGAGTTGCTGTAACAACTCGAGCTTTCCAATATCCTCGGGGATCGTCCCCTGGATGCTGCAGTTCGTGAGATACAGTACTTGCAGCATCCCGAGGTTTAAAATTTCCAGTGGAAATTGGGTTTTATCAAAAGTAGTGTCTCCTAATATCAAGTACGTGATGTTATTAAGTGTGTTAAGTGATTTCCATGGAAATTGTCCGGAAAAACGAGTGAGGCTTATGTTTAGATATTGTAGACGAGTTAACGACGATATGTCCGGGAAGTTACCGGTGAACGAGTTGTCGCTGATATCAAGATGTTGTAGATTTGTGCAGTGTGATAAGGTGGGACTAATAGTACCATGCAAAAGATTTGATCCTAGTGAAACTTTTTGTAGTGATTGGATAGTGCAAATCGAGTCAAAGTCAACTGTTCCCGCGAGTTGTTGTTGCAAAAGATTGATTTCCGTGACCGAATGCTCGTCGTGGCATACGATTCCAGTGAAGTTACACACGGGGTTGTTTTCGTTCCACGTTGTGAAAAGCTGGGTGTTTGAAACTGTTAAAGCTGTTTTGAATTCGAGAAGGATTTGACGAGGGTCGGATTCGGAGAATGCGGGAATGACAATCAAGAAGATGAGGGATAGAAGGAGGATGGAGGAACCGGAGATTGATGCTGGAGACATTCCGGTGATGGGTTTATTATGAGTCAAAATATGCGGGTGGGACTTGGAAGTGAAGTAGGGAATGAGTAGTTGAATTCTAAACATTTTTATATCCAAGATGTTTGAATTTTTAAATGAGTTGATATGTTTGTATTTTAGTTACAACTATGCAAATATTTAATAAACTATAGTTTACATATTCCACAATTACCATGGCTAAAATTATACATGAAGGGTGGTGTGATATTTATTGTCCACATGTCTAATAATATTTTTCCCACAAAAGGATCTAAAATAAGAAGAGGTGGATAATGGATGAGCATATAGACCACAAACAAACTTGTCACATACTATGCATTATATGTGTCACTAGATTATTAAGAATAATTATTTCAAGTAAAAGGATGAAAATTTATAAAGATTTAGGCTAATTAGGGTTGTTCACGAATCAAATCGAATGCGGATATGCTCATACTTGGTTTGGTTTGAAAGCGAGCCGAACCACGCGGTTTGAATTAAAAGAAACGAGCGATATCTTTATGCTTGAACTTGGTTCGGTTTGAAACTGAGCGGCTAGGTTCTGCTTGATTTCGTACAAAGTTTCCAATTTTAAATTTCTAAAACTTCAAAATATCATTAATTTAAGACCTTCAACTCTAAATTGTTTAAAGTTCCACCTCTAACATGCATAAAACTCTAACAACAAAACATGTATAAAACGAGCGACTATGATTTAAATTTGAACTTTGAATTCAACACAAAAGATTGAAATTTTAAAAACTTTAAAAAAATAGTATACTTTTATATATATATTCATAAAGTTTATAGATAAAACTAATAAATAAAAAATAATTCGAGCAAGACGAACCGAACCAAACCGAGCGAGGCTTCGTTCGTGCTTGGATTGTTTTTAAACCGAACCGAGCCGAACGGCTCACTTCCAAACCGAGCTGAAATCGACCGAGCATTTTTCAAGCGAACGGCGAACGAGCGGCGAGCATTTTGAACAGCCCTAAATTAGTTACAGTTTATTTTTATAAGTTTTAGGATAATTAATTACATTGAGATAAACATGTGAGGAGTTGTAGAATACCCATAAAATACAACCCCTAGCGAACCCCATTATAATTCCCGTCCATAACTTTTTCTACTCTATGATGGTTATAAAGTTTGATATAATAATTCGAATACACAAAATCAAAAGTGAGGCCAAACTTCGTTGTTACATATGAGTAAAGGATCATTCGCTAAAAGAAATAAAGCCTATTACACGATATGAATATATTAAGATTTTAAATTAACATTTTTATCATATTGGTATTAAAAAAAGCTCATATATTATATAATAAATGTTATTAAAATATATTTGTAAAAATAGAGCATTCAGTATAATTCGTAACCAATTAAAACATACGAAACGCCAGTACAAAATTGTAAATGTGGTGCAAAATTCTTGAAAATGTGCTTTTGCCGAAATTATTGTCGGGTTAACGAGTTAAATTGATGAACCTGGATATCAATTAACCCAACACGGCCAATGAGTTGGCCTATTATAAATGAGTTGCGGAAATATACTCTTTGTGTTATATTCTAATTTTAAATGGATTGACGATTCAATCCATTAGTTAAACAAGAAAAAAAAACTACGTGTTTATTTATACATGTCAATTCAAAACTGGCCATTTTCATGCGTATTCGGGGTTCATTAAGGTTTTGAGTTTACACTTTGTGATAGGTTGTTTTCATTATTGGAAAATTATGACGGTGGGCCGTCCAATTTGACGGAGGTAGACGAAGACCTAGCACGTGGGCGTCTGGTTTACTTGCATTTTCCAACGAAATTTAGGTTCTAAAATTGGATCAACGCAACACCACTTCACGGAGCCTTCCCCTTTTGTTTTCTTTCTATTTTTTTTAATATATTAATACCATAGTAAACAAAATTGAATAAAAACAAAAGCATGTTGTTAAGTAATGCATTGTTTGTTCAAGGAAAAGTAATGTTTGTTATTTGTTTATTGTAAGGTGAGCTTAGTTCGGTACCGATTCTAAATTTCTCAAAAAGTTGCAACTTGTATTGAAAAGCTTGATATTGATACTGTAGCGAAAATTTAGTAAATACTGGTATCGATCCCGAATTTCCCGATCCTGATTCTTTTAAAACTTGATACTGGTACGTCGTACAATTTGCTCATCCATAGTTTATTGGCATATCTTTATCAATCAACATTTAATTATTTTATATCATGTTTTATGTTTTAAATTTGAGTAATTCGTATGATATAAATTGTAAATACAGTTAAACTAATACTTAATATTATAAATAATTTATGTATTGTAGACAAGCATTTTAGATTAGGCTTAACATTTGGGATTTGATATAACTAGATTAGACTCGTTAGTTTATGACTCCATGACTGAAGAAACACTAATTGACCCCGGTCAGATTACGGATAATCTGGGGGTTAAATAGATGTTTCCCACGAGGGGTTAGGTCCGGCAAAGATGGTTCTTCTGATGACCTGCAAAACAGACACCGTGAGCTCGTCACTGAGAATGGGGGTATCTCCTTGTGACCACCCTCCGGCGTGAGAATCAGACTAGATTGCTCTTGAATATAAGTGTATATATTGAGAGATTGCTAGAGAAGATAAGATGATGAGATAATAATATCATTCCAAGGTGTTGGAGTATTTATAGCCGAAGGTAGGTTTCCAAGAAGGTACAGCCGGCTGAATAGTATTCCTGTTCTGCCAACTGTGGGCTACGCACATGCCATGCTGGTGGTTGGTGGGTAGGCAGCGGCTGATAGTGACCAGGCCGGCTGTGTACTATTCCTTTTCCACCAACTGCAGGCTATGCACGTGCTACGACAGGTTGGTGAGTAGGCAGCGGCTGATAGTGACATTAAGTAATAGAGCATGCTGCTCGTTGTACTGTTGTCAGTGAGCTGTCGCAGCTTTGGTCAGATCTTTTGTCCATACCTCGTCAGGTACAGTACAAAAGATCCTCCAGTAGCGTACGGACTGGCTCATTTGGGCGGGAGTTTTCCCGGCTTTGGGCGGGAATATTCCCGGCTTGCTCACTCCTTCTTCAGGTGACATTACTGAATTATTTAAGAGTTAAGTGCCTTGTGCGTGTAGCCTTGCTGCGCGGGTAGCCTTCCCTGATGGCTAGTATCCGTTGCTGCGGGAACAGGCGGAGTACGTCGACCATTGGGAGGCTTTTCCTGCGGGAACAGCTTGCGTACTGCGCGTAAGGACGCCACGTCTTTGAGCATGGTGGGTCCTGCGGATCCAGTTGGTTTCTGCGCAGACGTCTCTCTTCAAGGTGAGTCTTGCGAGTTTAGCCTTTGCGCAGACATCCCTGTTGAAGGTGAGTCTTGCGGGTTCAACTGCGCAGACGTCCCTCTTTGAGGTGAGTCTTGCGGGTCCAACTGGGCTCTGCTGGGACCTACCTCTTCAAGTCCCCCCAGTCCAATGTTCTTCTCATGAATTGTTAATAAGTGAGGTGAACTTTTGGACTTAAGCAAAGGGTTTAGTTTTAAGGTTTTCCATGGGGATTCTTCCCGCGGAAGTCCTAATGTCACGTGCAGAAATTCCCGACTTTTCTGCTTGATCTTTGGGTATGATGCGGGTAGGTCTGTAACCTCCTCGCAAGTCAGGAGCGTTGAGTTCCACTTGTGTAGATTCTCCATGAGGTTTTGGTAGTTTTGAACATAGTGATCAATTATGTTAAACAACCAATTCCATCTTGGAGCTTCAAACAATCTAGTTCTCGACGTTCCCGCTATGCGGGGATGTTATTCCCGTTTCCGCAAGCATGGCCCAGAAGATCCTTCTTGGTTTCAATTCCCTGCGGAGTGCTAAGTATGTGAAGGGTTTCGCCTTGACACTGTACCCGCACTCGTCTTATAGTTACTTTACTTCCAAGGTATTCCTGGCTTCAATTCCTTGCGGGTGCTAAGTATGTGAAGGGTTTTGCCTTGACACTGTACTCGCACCTGTCTTATAGTTACTTGGTTGCCAAGGTAAGGGGTATAGTCCCGCTTACTTTTGAATCTTTTTCAATCTTTTTGAATCTTTTTGAAATTCGAAGAGTTGGTGAAAGGATAAGAACGGTCCAAACTGTTGAAGGGACGGTTGCGTAGTCTGACGGTTTCTTCTGACAGTTTCGGGACGTGCAGGAAGTTATGGCGACGTGATAGTATATGGTCAATCCAGAGGCTTTTTCAGGTGCGTGGGCACGAGTTTTCGGGCGCGTGGCCGCGAAGTTTACGGCGCGCGTCCTGTCAACAGCTGTTGCCAGCTTGCTTTTTCCACGTGTCATAGTTTCATTGCACCAGCGTTTTCCTCTCTCTTTCGCATTAAATTCATCGCATTCATTGCGATGAGTATATAAAGGGGGAGAGGGTGCATCTTAATCCACACCTTCACTTTACTCTTCTTCTTCTAGACGATTTCCGGCGAATACTCTAACCTTTCCGTCGAGCATTCTCCTGAAATCGTTCTTCACATCCAAAACATGTCTTCCGTTCATGATCTTGAGGCTACCGCCGAGGAGTCTGACGTGTATGCCGAGAATCCGTCGTCTACTTCTGATAAGGACGATAAGAGTACTGCTGGTGAGTGCCAGTGTGCTCTTACCGTCGACCTGTACCAGTACATTGTTAGGAAGTTCATGCTCGAGCCTTTCGAGCCTGAGTTTCCTAAGCCTCATCAGACGGTGTACGATGCCCCCAAGGGCAAGATAGGGGTGTATGCCGCATTCTTCGTCTATGGGAATCTCAGGTTCCCATTGACGAAGTTTGTGTACCGTGTTTTGGAGAGACACGGTGTACATCTGACGGAGGTACACCCAATGGCGATCGCCAAGATTTGCCATTTTGAATGGGTGTGCCTCATTCTGGGCGTGGAGCCCCATGTCGACCGCCTGATGACATTCTATTCCTGGAGGTGCATCTAGGGGTGGTATACCTTGGTCACTCGGATCAAGGGTTTGAAGATATGCGCTACCGAGCGCAGTATTCGGTCTTGGAAGCGGGAGTTCTTCTATATCTTCGCTCGCGTCGTCCCCATAGCGATGACGTTCAAGAACGGGAGAGCTCTCCCGAACCTTCATGCCTCCAACTACCAGGAGGCGGAATGGTTCTCCAAGATTTCCCGGGTCCAGTCTCCGGTTTACCGCTTTGCGGAGTCCGGGATGGTGATGCTCGGGATGAGCCGGATGTGGAAGGATGCTGGGGCGGAGGCGCCACAGATTCCCATCGTCCTCGAATACGGTTTGAACTCTATCCCTTACGGTATGCTCCGTCTTCTTTGCTGATTTAGAGTTTTTCTTCTAACTGTTTCTCTTTTTATTTCAGAGGGGAATGACTTACAATCGCTCCTGCATCCGCGGGAGGCTGGTGGTCCCGCTCGGCTGGGTACTCGTGCTCTTGATGAGAACGAGTTGCCCATCCTTGAGCAGACGGCGGACCGGTTTGTGGAGGCCTACCCGCCAGACCACGAGATACCGAGCGCCACGCGGCCAGATAAAAGATTATTTTACCCTCGCCCTCTCAATGCTCAAACCTCTGCTGGAATTCCTCTAATTTTGTCATCTTCTGATGAGGAATCCGAAGATGGTCCTTTCTTCGTGAGGAAGAAGGCGGCTGGCGCGAAGGGGAAGGCGAAAGTTGCCTCCACCGCCGATCAGGGGAACCGGTCTGACTCAGAGACCGAGAGCGAGGAGGCGGCGGGGAACCCTGGTGGTGGTGAGACCACTGTTCTGGAGGTTGAGACAGCTGTCACCTCCGGGCAGCCCAGTACAACGACGGTGAGCGGCGCGAAGAGGCCGGCTCCATCGGGTTCGTCCCCGCCTGTTCGCACCTTCAAGCTCAAGAGGACTCGTAAGTATAAACTTCATTTGCTTTAACTGTATATCTTTCCGCCATTATACTTATATATCTTGTCTTCATGCAGGCGTGGATGCTACCTCATTCCAGAGTAGAGCGGGAGGGAGCGTCTCTGGACCCATGACGGTAGGTTTGGTCAACCTACCCGAGGCGATGACCCAGGCGGCTGCGCCTGGGTGCAGCATTGGTTCAGTTGCTCATCCCGTTGAGGCAACTGTTCCAATTGTAACATCATCTCCGCCGGCTGTCAGTGCCATTTTCACGGAATCCTTTACTGAGCCGGCGGTGGTGTTTTCTGCGGATTCTCCCGCAGCGGCGGCCACGGTTGTGAGTTCACCTCCAGTGAGTTCACCACCGATGGTCTCTACCGCGGCGGCTTCAACCGTGCCTCCGGCACCGGCGACTACCTCGTCCCCGGCCGGTTCAGCAGGTATGTTTGGGGTTGGGGCGTCTAGCCAATCTCTGCCTCCTTCCCATCTGCCTGACCTCTTGGATGGATATCCGTTAGGTTCAGGTGATGGGTTTGGTGGCTATCGGCCTGTTGTCGACCCTACAGGTGCGTAGGGTTATTTTGGCCTCTTTTTTTTATCATCTTTTCCTAACTGTTCTTTGTTTTTACAGTGTCGGATTCCAATGAAGTGTATGTTCCACGTTGGAACATCCGCCGAGGAACAACTCTTCGGACGGCTGTGGACTGCGTCGAGTGGGCGCGTCACGCGGCCCCCAGTGGTGCATTGGGAGAAGCTATGTCAAGCTACCAGGAGGGTAGGCTGACAAACGAGCTTCGAATTCTCCTTGCCCGGATGCAGCCGCGCGTCGAGCTGCTTTGTCGTGAAAACGACAAGTTAAAGGCGGCTCGTATCCAAGAAGTAGCTCAGGCGCGGGCTATCCGGGAGGAGAACAGGAGACTTTCCGCAATTGCTGCGGAGAAGGAAAAGGCCTTCAAGGCCCTCGAGGTTAAAGTGCAGGCCCGGCTTGAGGCCCGTTCCAAGGCTACCCAAGCTGTTAACGAACAGCTTCGGTTGGCTAAGGAAACTGCGCGGAACGCGACCGAGAGGTCTACCAAGGCTGAAGCCGTTGCTGAACCTCTGCGCGCCGAAAATGAGGAGCTTAAAGCCAAACTAGAGAGGCTTCAGCAGGCTCATGATGCTTTGGCTATGGAAGACGCCAAGAAGCTTCAAGAGATCTTGGATCAGAGGGGTATGCTTGACCATACTGAGCGTAAGCTGAAGGCGTTGAAGAGGCTGCTGCTAAGGAAGTGTTGCTTGCCAACCTTAACAAAAATGAAGCCGAACGCGCCCACAACCAAGCTCAAGCTGCCCTCCAAGAAGCTCTGATTACCAAGGAATGGCTTCTACGAGAAGCGTTGTCGCAGATATGCATAGCTTCATAATGTCTTTACGCTTTTCTTGATACTTAGAAAAGGTTTTGACACTTGTATTTTTGTTTTGTAGGTTGTGCATCGGGTCTTCACGGACACATCATATGACGATGCTATGAGCGCAGCCCTTAACGCTTCTCATGAGGATGGGGAAAAGGCTGGCTTCCTGCTTGGTCTAGGGTTCGTTGAGAAGGGCATCCCGCCTTCCAACTTCCCTTTATATGATGTGGATACTGAAGCTGTATATGACCAAGCAGTGAACCAGTATGCCGCCTTCCCGCACCCGGTGGTGGAGAAGGTGAACGAAGTTGCTGCTGCTGATGATGGGCTAACCATTCTCAAGACCTTCCTTGAACCGCCACAGCCAACTGATGGTGCGGGTACAAGTGGGTTTGGAGGGAGTGGTCCTGAAGTTTGAACCTTGAGATCCCTTCCCACCGTTAGGATAGATTTATATTGCTGTAGGCGGGTAGATACCCGGCCATTGTAATGTTTGAATTCTTTATGAAATATAAATGTTTGTGCGGGTAGGACCGCCACTTTCACTGGATGACTTGCTTCATAACCGTTATATGACTTGCTCATGCATATTATAGGTTAATTTGGCACTTGTTTTGCCGCATAAACAATATATGATTCGCTCGTGCATACTTTAGTTTAACTTAGCCATTTTCCAAGTGTTTTGAATAAGTTAACCGTTCGACGCGCGGTAGTCAATAAGTTAGTGTTCAGTTTCCTCTATTATGATTGTGCGGGTAGGACCGTCACTTTCATTTAGTGGAATGACCAAACTTTACCTATAACTGACATGCGTGAAGGTTTGCCGTTTTTTGTGTTTATGCGGGTTTTGCCGCCGTCCACACGCAACGACGTCTCCACTTATTTATGCGGTGAATACCGGCATATCAGTGTTTTTAACCGTTCGACGCGCGGTTGTCAATAGGTTAAAGTTCAGTTTCCTCTATCATGATTGTGCGGATGGGACCGGCACTTTCGTTTAGTGGGATGACCAAACTTTACCTATAACTGACCTGCGTGAAGGTTGTCCTCATCTGTTAGAAATTTTTGCCGTTTTTTGTGTTTATGCGGGTTTTGCCGCCGTCCACACGCAACGACGTCTCCACTTATTTAAGCGGTGAATACCGGCATCAGTGTTTTTAACCGTTCGACGCGCGGTTGTCAATAGTTAAAGTTCAGTTTCCTCTATCATGATTGTGCGGATAGGACCGGCACTTTCATTTAGTGGGATGACCAAACTTTACCTATAACTGACCTGCGTGAAGGTTTGCCGTTTTTTGTGTTTATGCGGGTTTTGCCGCCATCCACACGCAACGACGTCTCCACTTATTTATGCGGTGAATACCAGCATCAGTGTTGGATAAGTTAAACCTTTCGACGCACGGCTGTCAATAGGTTAAAGTTCAGTTTCCTCTATCATGATTGTGCGGATAAGACCGGCACTTTCATTTAGTGGGATGACCAAACTTTACCTATAACTGACCTGCGTGAAGGTTGTCATCTGTTTGAAATTTTTGCCGTTTTTTGTGTTTATGCGGGTTTTGCCGCCGTCCACACGCAACGACTTACTTCCCCACTTATTTATGCGGTGAATACCGGCATATCAGTGTGGAAAGTTTACAAGTATAAATGTAAGATCATCAGCGTCAATGTGATAAGGAGAATCATTTCCATTAGAAGTGGCTCTAAGCCTTTTCTTTACAAGTTTGGAATTGATCTACATGCAGCCTGTGTAATTGAGCTCCCTTCCATGTTCTTGGGATGGGAGTGTCATCGAGCCTTTCGAGCCGATATGCACTTGGTTCGGAATCTCGTTGTTTACGCAGTATGTAGTCTCCAACATTGAAGCTGCAGCTTCATTCGTGTTTTTCCCAACTGGGGTTCAACACGCATTAGCCTGCTCAGCGTTCATTACGCCACGAGGTGCGTGAGCGTCCCATCTCTGACAAATGCTTCGACGATGTCCTTCAAGTTTAAGCATTCCTCGGTGGTGTGGCCTCTTGTCCTGTGGAAGTCACAGAATTTGCTTTGATCAGCGTTTGGACGCTGTCGGATAATTGGAGCCTCTGGCCATGGGAGCCTCTCGGTGGCGAATATCTCGGTGACGCTTTTGGTGAGTGGCGTCCATCTGGAGTTCCGGTTCGACGACTGCATGCTATCCCTTCCGCCTAACCGAGGGTGCGAGCCGGATGAGGTGTCAAAGTTTACCCTTGACTGCCAAATGCCTAGCTTCCTCTTTTTGTTTAGTCGGGCGGTGAGGACGTTGTCTTCTCTTGTTTTCTGGGTGTAGAGGTTTGTGCTCTGGGGAAGATCTCTACCCAGTTGCTTTTCCGTTTCCGCGAAGCGTTTAGCTGCTGTCATGATGGCATCCCATGTGGATGGCATGCCGTCTTTACCCGTTAAGGTGCGGATGAGCTCTGGATCTTTCGCGCCCTGGATGAAATCAGCGCGAACAAGATCTTCGCTAATAGCGCCCAGACTCAGCTTCTTTGAGTTGAAGCGAGTGATGAAGTCTAGCAAAGATTCATCTTCCTCTCGGATGCAGTTGAGGATCGTCCATTGCTCTTCAGTGTACTTTCTTTGTTGACTGAAGTGTTGGCTGAACTTCTGTTGGAAGTCTGCCCAATCGTAGATGTGGTGGACCGGTAGACGGTCAAACCACGCTCTAGCCGCTCCAACCAGCGTCATCTGGAAAATATAACACCACGTGGGTTCCGTCCAGTTGCTGACGGTTGCCCCCGCTATGAATCTGTTCAAATGATCGTCTGGGTCAGATATACCATCATAAGTGCCGATGTTGGACATCTGTTTGGCACTTCTCGGGGCGATTGCTTCTGCAATGTCCCTTGCAAACTTTGAGGTTCCCCCATTTGCAGCGGTTGGTCTGAAGGTTTTAGAGAAGTCATGTGGGTTTTCACCCGCGTTTTTTGGTTTGAAGGTTTCTCCAAAATTCCTTCTCGGTTGGAAGTCCGTTTCCTTACGCTTCCCTTTCGCCCTATGGCGAAGGTTTGCGTCGGTGTCGGATTCCTCCGAATCATCGTTCAAGTACTCGTACTCATTGCTCATGTTGAGCTGTTGTCGAGTGCTTCCGAATTCGTCAGCCTGTTGGATGGAACGTAATCGTTCGTCCAACTCAGCTTGGAATTCCTTCTGACGTGCTTCCGCCCACGCTTTAACTTGTTCAAGTGTTTGGCGGGGGGGCCTCGTCTGTTGTCTTTCCACCTGTGTATCGGTGAATCCCAGTGAAGGATTGTTTACTGCACTTGCCCCGGCTCGGGTAACCGGGGTAGTGTTCGTAAAATTTACTGCACTTGCCCCGGCTTGAGTAACCAGGGTAGTGTTCGTAAATATTGTGTACTCGCCGGTGTTCCACCCAGTAGCTGTGGTTGTGGTTACCGTGGTTTCTTGGTCACTCGTTGGCCTTGGCAACGGAGTAACTTTAACCATCTTTCCAGAAATTTGAAAAAACTGAAAATTAGTTCTAGCTTTTATGCACGGATGGCGCCAATGAAGAAACACTAATTGACCCCGGGCAGATTACGGATAATCTGGGGGTTAAATAGATGTTTCCCACGAGGGGTTAGGTCCGGCAAAGATGGTTCTTCTGATGACCTGCAAAACAGACACCGTGAGCTCGTCACTGAGAAGGGGGGGGGGGGTACCTCCTTGTGACCACCCTCCGGCGTGAGAATCAGACTAGATTGCTCTTGAATATAAGTGTATATATTGAGAGATTGCTAGAGAAGATAAGATGATGAGATAATAATACCATTCCAAGGTGTTGGAGTATTTATAGCCGAAGGTAGGTTTCCAAGAAGGTACAGCCGGCTGAATAGTATTCCTGTTCTGCCAACTGTGGGCTACGCACATGCCATGCTGGTGGTTGGTGGGTAGGCAGCGGCTGATAGTGACCAGGCCGGCTGTGTACTATTCCTTTTCCACCAACTGCAGGCTATGCACGTGCTACGACAGGTTGATGAGTAGGCAGCGGCTGATAGTGACATTAAGTAATAGAGCATGCTGCTCGTTGTACTGTTGTCAGTGAGCTGTCGTAGCTTTGGTCAGATCTTTTGTCCATACCTCGTCAGGTACAGTACAAAAGATCCTCCAGTAGCGTACGGACTGGCTCATTTGGGCGGGAGTTTTCCCGGCTTTGGGCGGGAATATTCCCGGCTTGCTCACTCCTTCTTCAGGTGACATTACTTAATTATTTAAGAGTTAAGTGCCTTGTGCGTGTAGCCTTGCTGCGCGGGTAGCCTTCCCTGATGGCTAGTATCCGTTGCTGCGGGAACAGGCGGAGTACGTCGACCATTGGGAGGCTTTTCCTGCGGGAACAGCTTGCGTACTGCGCGTAAGGACGCCACGTCTCTGAGCATGGTGGGTCCTGCGGATCCAGTTGGTTTCTGCGCAGACGTCTCTCTTCAAGGTGAGTCTTGCGAGTTTAGCCTTTGCGCAGACGTCCCTTTTGAAGGTGAGTCTTGCGGGTTCAACTGCGCAGACGTCCCTCTTTGAGGTGAGTCTTGCGGGTCCAACTGGGCTCTGCTGGGACCTACCTCTTTAATGACTATATATCATTCAGACATTGTAATTTATACAGGCACGGTGTCGTCTCAAAAATACCTAATTATACTCTTTTCCATATCAGTATAGTAAGATATGAAAACTGTAGTAAAAGTACGTTAATTAAGTGTTGCATGGCGTGTATGTTATTATGATTCATAGGTATAAACCATGTAACACTTATTATACCTTGTACTAGTGAAAATGACAATCATTTGAAGGGTCTAACTTATGTTATGTTTCAAAACACTCATTTTTTCATTTTTGACAACCGACTCTGGGGACCATTCTTTGGTTTTGTCATACCCCTTTCATCTTCCTCTAAACTTTAGTTTATTTTGTACACATACGTATATTAATTACATGATGCACGAGTTTATACAATCGTGCAATTTTCATAGACTCCGACTTAGAATTTTCTAAAGTAATCTTTACATGTTAGTATGTTACCGGTTCAGGAGTCCATCAAGACCCATTTATCCAGCATTATATACATTTTCCTAACTTCTTTTAGTTATTTATTCACTCAACAATATAACAAGCAGACAGAGCAATCTTGTTAGGTGATATTTTCTCTAGACAAACTGTTAAAGTATTTTAAATAATCAACATTTAATAATAATTCGGCTTTGGTAGTTTATGATGAATTTAAATAATTAATTGATTTAATGATTTTATTTTCATTTTTGTATATATCAAATCTAGGCCCACCCAAATAGCCGCTCCAGAATTTCGGGTTTGTGCTTTCAGAAACACACACACATTTTGCAACTGAAGTTGACATGTTTGGTAACTAGTTCTACCGGCTTCATATTATTTAAAGTAAATGTTATCGTTAATGGGTTGACTAATTTTATTAATTCTTTTATTCATTTAATAAAATAACTGTATCTAGGGATGTAATCGAGTGTAGCGACTAGCGGCCCATGAGCTTCTCGTATGCTTCAGTAAAAATTTGAATTGACTCGAGCTTAAACGAGCTAGAGCTTCAACCCAAGCCTAAATTTGAGCTGATTTAATAAACGAGCTTGATCGCACACTTCATATTAGGAGGCTGACTATTCTCCAAAGACGAAACAAACCTATTATATATTTTGTACAACAATAAAACTATTATTTGATATAAGAATTGAATATACAATTATACAACCAAATATGTGATAATTACAATAAAGGATCCGAATTTGAAAATGATCATGGGCCCTAAGCCCAGCTAGTGCTTATGCTCATCTAATGATCAATATGACAAAATCCTTTAGCCCATAATCAAAACACAACTTGGCCCAATTCAATGTAAAATTTCGTTTAATGTATGTGTGTAACTCAATTATTTTTACATATTTTTTATTTTCTTTTTAAAAATCATTAGTAAATGTAAAACTTTTATCCATCTATGGCTATAAGATGTACATACATAATTAAGAATTTGTTATCATGTAGATGTCACTCTCACACCGTTAATTGTTCTACCTTATTGGTATGATCATCATAGTTTTCACATCCTTAATTAAAAGTGATTTTAATGTAATTATGTTTTCTTCTACCTTATTGGTATGATCGAATGGCTAGCAGTGCGCGTAGGAAGTCATCAAGTTTCCAAAACTCAAAAGGTAGATTATAGAATGATACGTCATACGTGGACTGTCACTAACATGAATTGATGGATCCCATCAACAATTTTTAATTGAAGGTGTCTAACTTTCACTAACCAAAATATTGTATATATAAAGCCATAGATATAAAGAAAAAAAGCATCTTGTAACTCTAGGATATGTATGATTCTTGTATTCTTTTCTTTTCCTTTTTTTTTTGAGAGATTTATTAATATTTTAAATTGTTCTATATTTTATAATATTTTAGTAACATGTTGAAAGTTTTAAAGTGTATGAATGAAGTCTTAACAAGGAAGTGGTGAAAGTTGTCCCACATCGGATTGGAAACAAAATAAAGAGTGATATATAAGGTAGAGCCTTTACCATTCATACGAATATTTATGACATGTTTAATATTTCATGTGGTATGTCACCACTGTCCATTTCATTCTAGGCACTCAACGTGTTACTCGTTTTCAAACAGCTTTTGGTTTCTAGTTTAAACGACTTACTTCCCCACTTCACACCACGCCACTTTCAAACAGCTTTTGGTTTCTAAACGTGTTACTCGTTTTCAAACAGCTTTTGGTTTCTAGTTTAAACGACTTACTTCCCCACTTCACACCACGCCACTTTCAAACAGCTTTTGGTTTCTAAACGTGTTACTCGTTTTCAAACAGCTTTTGGTTTCTAGTTTAAACGACTTGCTTCCCCACTTCACACCACGCCACTTTCAAACAGCTTTTGGTTTCTAAACGTGTTACTCGTTTTCAAACAGCTTTTGGTTTCTAGTTTAAACGACTTGCTTCCCCACTTCACACCACGCCACTTTCAAACAGCTTTTGGTTTCTAAACGTGTTACTCGTTTTCAAACAGCTTTTGGTTTCTAGTTTAAACGACTTACTTCCCCACTTCACACCACGCCACTTTCATCACATCCTCTTCCACATGACTGGAATGTCGCTTGTATCAATATTAAGTTTTCTATCCCTCATTCTTTCGATCATGAGTCCCGCATCCTCTCAATCCGACCCACGTCGAATCCTTCTCAAATTCAAAACAAATTTATTAAGTTCAAACACCCAACTTCTTACAACATGGAACGCAAACAACCCCGTATGCAACTTCACTGGAATCACCTGCGACAACAACACCGTCATAGGAATCAACCTTTCAGAACAACAACTCGTTGGAACTCTTGACTTTGATTCCATTTGTTCCCTAGAATCACTCCAAAATTTTTCTATCGTAGGCAACCTTTTGCATGGTACCATCAGTTCTAACATATCACACTGCACAAACCTTCAAGAGCTTGATCTCGAAAACAACTCTTTCACAGGAAAGTTTCCAGATATATCGTTGTTAACTCATCTACACCATCTAAACTTACGCCTCAATCGTTTTTCCGGCCAATTTCCATGGAAATCACTTACAAAACTTACTAACCTCACGAACTTGGAATTATCAGACAACCCTTTTGAGAAAACCCAATTTCCCTTGGAGATTTTAACCCTTAGGAAGTTGCAACTTCTTGATCTTTCGAAATGCAATATCCAGGGGACAATTCCTGAAGAAATCAGAAAGCTCGAGTCGTTACAAGACCTCGAGTTTTCCTGCAATTACCTGGTTGGAGAAATCCCAATGGGGATTACGAAGCTAGAGAATCTTCTGTTTCTCGACCTTTACGATAATCGCCTCACCGGGATTCTTCCTATAGGGTTCGGAAATCTGGTTTTTCTTCGGGAGCTTGATGTTTCTAATAACAGTCTTGAAGGTGATATTTCTGAGTTAAAAAGTATGAGTCATATGGAGATCTTACTACTGTATGAGAATAAGTTTTCAGGTGAAGTTCCGGTGGAGTTTGGCGAATTCCGGTTTCTACAAGAGTTTTCAATCTACCGTAACAAGTTTACTGGAGAGTTACCAGAAAAGATAGGGTTGTTTTCGGATTTTCTTTACATTGATGCATCGGAAAATTTCTTGACGGGTTTAGTTCCACCATATATGTGCAAAAATGGGAAATTTACTGATCTTTTGTTGCTTCAAAACAATTTCACCGGTGGGTTTCCAGAGACTTATGCGACTTGTTCGTCATTGACACGATTAAGAGTCAGCAACAACTCACTTTCTCGTAGAATCCCAGACGGTATTTGGAGTTTGCCTCATTTAGAAATGATCGATCTTGCCATGAACCAGTTCGAGGGTGAAGTCACACCGAATATTGGTGAAGCTAATTCATTAGCACAACTTTATTTATACAACAATCTTTTTTCTGGTGAGTTACCAGAGGAAATATCAAAAGTGTCATCTTTGGTGGAAATCGAGTTGATGTATAATCAGTTCTCCGGTAGGATTCCGGCAAGAATTGGGGACTTGAAGAACCTCAACAGTCTTCATTTGGAAGGTAATTTGTTTTCCGGTAGTATCCTAGTGTCTCTTGGTTCATGTGTTTCTCTTGACGATATAAACCTCGCGGGAAATTCCCTTTCAGGGAACATTCCAACCACTCTTGGTTCCTTAACGGATTTGAACTCCTTAAATTTGTCCGGTAACAAACTGACCGGTGTAATTCCGGCGAGTTTGTCATCGCCGAAGCTAAGCCTTATTGATTTGTCAAATAATATGTTGACTGGGCGGGTGCCGGAGTCTTTACTAGCAGAGGCATACGATGATACTTTTCGCGGGAATCCAGGGTTATGCGCGGATAAGAAGAGTAAAAGTCTCCGACAATGTTCTGTGGATTCTAGACGCTCCAACAAGTTAGGGATTGCAAGGTATTTCTTCATCGCTGGTGCGCTCGTCTTGGTATTGGTTTTGGTTTTGGTGATGTTTGTAGCGTACTTTCTCATCGTGAAGTCGAGGGCGAACGATTGTAACAATATAACGGTGAATGAGTTTCATGGCATTAGTTTTGATAAAGGCGAGATACTCGGATCTCTCAAACCCAACAATTTGATCGGAAAAGGTGGTTCGGGAAAAGTGTATAAAGTCGAGTTGAGGTGTGGAATGAAGTTGGCCGTGAAACATCTATGGAAGTCTGGAAGAGACTCCGATGAGCGTAGAAGTTACTCGAGTAGTGCAAAAATAATCCCAAAACAGAAAAGCCGGTGGCCAGAGTTTGATGCCGAGGTGGCCACTTTGAGCTCGATTCAACATGCAAATGTGGTGAAGTTGTATTGTAGCATTGCACATGACAATTCGAAACTACTTGTTTACGAGTACATGCCTAATGGTAGTTTATGGGATCAGTTACATACATATCAATCAAATGAAATGCATTGGAATGTTCGATACAAAATTGCGGTGGGGGCTGCAAAGGGATTAAAGTATCTGCGTCACGGATGTGATCGACCCGTGATACACCGAGACGTGAAATCAAGTAATATTTTGTTGGACGAGGAAATGAAGCCGAAAATAGCTGACTTCGGGCTTGCAAAGACTATGCAAACAAATAAGGTCACAACTTCATCACACGTTATAGCAGGAACATATGGTTACATCGCTCCTGGTAAGTCTTTACCACTCGGATTTATTTTTCTTGAAAACATTAATGATTATTGTCATTTTAATTTGTAGAATATGGAAACACTTTTAATGTTACTGAGAAAAGTGACATTTATAGCTTTGGTGTTGTACTGATAGAACTGGTAACCCGGAGAAAGCCAATAGAACCCGAGTTTGGGGAAAATAAAGATATAGTATGTTGGGTTCATGACGAAATGAGGATTAAGAACAATGTGATTGGGTTGGTTGACCCAAATATTTCAAATGAGTCAAAGAGAGACGCAATGAAGGTGTTGACCATTGCAATACGTTGCACCATGCAACTACCTGCAAAAAGACCATCAATGAGGGTAGTCGTGCAAATGTTGGAGCATATCGAGTCTCGTTCACCTATCGCTATAGTCATCGACAATATTACCACGGACTAAAATTTGTATACCTGAAACATGGGTTTAAGTAAAGGAGAATTTCTTAAAATTAACATATAATAGCAAAGTTCCTAAAAATAATATGGACTTTTCTACTCCCTCAAAATAAAAATGTAATTTCAGTATGAATCTTCTTAGTTCAAGTGCTTTGTTACCAGAGTTATGCAATTCTTCACAAGATATATAGAAGAGTAATTAATATCACAAGGGATTTGCATTTATGATTATATAACCTTTATAAACCGAGAATGATAATAAAAGCATTCGTTTATATTTGATTCAAACCATATAAAAACACTATAAATCAAAATTACTAAAAGGTGTATAAACAACAGGCACCTTTGACATTGTTGTGTTTCCGGTAACAACACTCGGTGCAATGGTGTGTTCTACAGGTACAGGATTAACCTGTAAAACCTTCTCAGGTACAAACTTGTCACCATCAACCTTAGCCAACACCTCAAAATGCATCTTAACAGTTTCAGGCTTCGTTCGCCACTCGGGCAGCTGCCCGAATTCAGAGATATCCCCCGTCAGCTTCCTCTCAACCTTAAATCCCATCTTAACAAACGTATGCGCCGACACATCCGCTTTCAATAACTTAAAAGACCCCTTCTTACTTGCTTTTGAACCCAAAACAGAACCAAGCAACTTTTCTAAACCGAGTAAGTTTGAGTGGGACCCGTTGACCGATGTAACGGGCCAGAACGTGGTGAAACGGTCTGGGGTGAGGAGGGTTGGGGCTTCTCCTTGAAGATCAATAGTCGAGAGTGCGGTTTTCGAAACCGAGGATAACTGAACGAGACCCGGAGCAAGGCGTTTGAGTTTGAGCTTGTTTTTGGAAGCGGGTGATGATGGGGTCGGGGATGTGAGAGATGTGGGGCCCACGATACGAAGTGAGAGAAGTTGAGTTTGAGTGGTGGAAGCGTGTCTGAGACGTTCGGCTAGGGTTAAAAGACCGGACGCGAACCCGTTTTGAGACTTGTTTAAAGGAAGCGGAAACTCTACTGGGTGGCGTAGGCTGACTGACCTCGCACCCTTGACGGTTACAACCGCTCCTTCTGATAATATTACTTTCCTTAACTCACCAGCATCAACATCATGCTGCATGTCATTAATAACAAAATTAAATATTTTAATCATTAAGAACAAATACTAACAAAAGATAATGAACTTACAGGTAAAGAAAGTCTCATATCTTTGCCATCTTGAATCCAAAGTTCCATGGGGCCTGCGAGCTGAAACGGAGCCAAAACAGGTAACCTTTCGGTTGCGGCTTTCTTCTTAACGAGCGCATTATCGTCACCTGTGATTCTTGCTTGATCCTCTACTTGAAAAATAGGTAAATCCACATATTCCCATTTATGCACATCTTCCAAAAGCTTAAATGGAAGAACTTTATCATCAATTTCTACATCAAACTCGTAAGCCACTGATCGACCCACTAACGCGTCTTTTGAATCAAAACCAGATACTTTAAGCTCATCCGATTGAAGCCCTAATCCTTTAACAATAGCTTCCTTCAAATCCTATAAACAGGTTTAAAACTTAAAAGCATTAAAAACCCTAACAACTTCTGATGCACGAAAGATACTCAATCCTGATCATAATACCACTGACACAAAGCTAATGTTTGGAGGAACGTGCTCAAAGTTATTACTTTGGCCTTAATAATCAGTGTCAAAAGACTCATATAATCATTTAAAGCTAGGCAATCTCAAAATCTTAATGTTCTTATAATCAAGATTGCAAAAGTTGCCATGCAGACCGCAAACCTAGGCGACCGACTTGGGAGCTGTGAGTACTCGGACATGATAAATATAAAGAAAATCAATATTTGGATATTATATGTAGGGGTATGGTACTAAACCCGGTTTTACGACCCTAAATTTATTATGTTTGGCTTATTTTATTATATGGACTAATACAATGTTATTGGGCCGAGGGGGTTTTGTGGAGGTAACCCTAACTGGGCTAGGCCCATTAGGGTACCATGATGGTGGCCATGAGACTCTCTATATAAGGAGGTCTCCACCTCCTTATTAAGGGGTCATGCTCAATAAGAGCCACCACCACTTTTTTGTGTCTGTAAACAAGAGATCTTTGAGATTTCTTAGCAGTCACCTCCACACCCCCGAAAAACCATTGCAGGTCTCAAGCAACCGGAGAAGAAGATCAAGACGTGGTTCGTTCATCTCGAAAATCCGTGGAAACATCGTCATGGATCAGGTCAGATTCATTTCATGCTTCGACATTGGCGCCATCCGTGGGACGGCAACGAACTACCCTTCGATCTCCCTCTCGGTTGTCAGATCTCTCCCAGGAAAAACCCAGATCTGGAAGTTTACAGAAAAAGGCTTCAAGGCTTATTCTATTAAAGCTCAAAAAGATCCATAGATCTAAAGGAGGCTTCCAGATCTGTGCAAAAAGAAACGGCCTGATTCGAATGATCAAGTCTCCGGATCTGTGATGGTTTTAAATCTGCTCCGAGCTTCAGATCTATCTAGAGCTGATTTACAGATCGAGATCTAGATTACAGACCTGGATTTTAGGTTTAAAATTGCAGATCTAACTCTTAAATTGCAGATCCAAAAATTACCAGACTTCCGCCGCCATGTACGCGCGCCCGCGGATTCTCACTCCGCAGCCGTGCATGTGCCGCCGCGGAAACCACCATGTGGGTTTTGCGCAAGAGACCTCCGCCACGCATGCGCTCTCGCGAGTCACCACTCCATCGCCGTGCATGCGCGCATCAGGCCTCGCGCCAAACTTAAAGGTTGGGAATCCTCATAATATCCCATACGGCTACGCGCCAAACTTAAAGGTTGGGAATCCTCATAATATCCCATATGGCTACGCGCCACACTTAAAGGTTGGGAATCCTCATAATATCCCATATGGCTACACGCCATGCTTAAAGGTTGGGAATCCTCATAATATCCCATACGGCTACGCGCCAAACTTAAAGGTTGGGAATCCTCATAATATCCCATACGGCTACGCGCCAAATTTAAAGGTTGGGAATCCTCATAATATCCCATATGGCTACACGCCATGCTTAAAGGTTGGGCTACGCGCCACACTTAAAGGTTAGGAATCCTCATAATATCCCATATGGCTACACGCCATGCTTAAAGGTTGGGAATCCTCATAATATCCCATATGGCTACGCGCCAAACTTAAAGGTTGGGAATCCTCATAATATCCCATATGGCTACGCGCCAAACTTAAAGGTTGGGAATCCTCATAATATCCCATACGGCTACGCGCCAAACTTAAAGGTTGGGAATCCTCATAATATCCATGCTTAAAGGTTGGGAATCCTCATAATATCCCATATGGCTACGCGCCAACCTTAAAGGTTGGGAATCCTCATAATATCCCATATGGCTACGCGCCAAACTTAAAGGTTGGGAATCCTCATAATATCCCATATGGCTACGCGCCAAACTTAAAGGTTGGGAATCCTCATAATATCCCATATGGCTACGCGCCATGCTTAAAGGTTGGGAATCCTCATAATATCCCATATGGCTACACGCCATGCTTAAAGGTTGGGAATCCTCATAATATCCCATATGGCTACATGCCATACTTAAAGGTTGGGAATCCTCATAATATCCCATATGGCTACGCGCCATACTTAAAGGTTGGGAATCCTCATAAACCCATCAGGCCAAGCGCCAAACTTAAAGGTTGGGAATCCTCATAAACCCATACGGCTTCGCGCCGAATACAAGACCGAACGCGGCTCCACTCCGTTCAACATGCACACCACCATGATGCTTGAGCGCAGTCGCATATCACATGCTCATGCACCGCATATGCTCACGCATCACATATGCTCACGCATATTACATATGCTTGCGCATCACATGCTCACATATCACAAAGTCTACGCGCACGCGCATGCAACATCTGCGCACGCGCATGCAACATCTGCGCGCGGCGCGGGGCATAAAGTCTACGCGCACGCGCATGCAACATCTGCGCGTGGCGCATAGCACAAAGCCAGAGCCTATGCGCACGCGCATGCAACATCTGCGCGCATCGCATGACGCACAGTCTACGCGCACGCGCAAGCTTCATTATTATTATAGCTCGTAAGCCGCAACTCGCGCAAGCTTCATTATTATTATAGCTCGTAAGTCGCCATGCGCGCAGGCTTCATTATTATTATAGCTCGTAAGCCGCAACTCGCGCAAGCTTCATTATTATTATAGCTCGTAAGTCGCCTCACGCGCAAGCTTTATTATTCTCATAGCTCATAAGTCGCCTCGCGCGCAAGCTTTATTATTCTTATAGCTCGTAAGTCGCCTCACGCGCAAGCTTTATTATTCTTATAGCTCGTAAGTCGCCTCACGCGCAAGCTTCATTATTATTATAGCTCGTAAGCCGCAACTCGCGCAAGCTTCATCATTATTATAGCTCGTAAGCCGCAACTCGCGCAAACTTCATTATTATTATAGCTCGTAAGTCGCCATGCGCGCAGACTTCATTATTATTATAGCTCGTAAGCCGCAACTCGCGCAAGCTTCATTATTATTATAGCTCGTAAGTCGCCTCACGCGCAAGCTTTATTATTCTCATAGCTCATAAGTCGCCTCGCGCGCAAGCTTTATTATTCTTATAGCTCGTAAGTCGCCTCACGCGCAAGCTTTATTATTCTTATAGCTCGTAAGTCGCCTCACGCGCAAGCTTCATTATTATTATAGCTCGTAAGCCGCAACTCGCGCAAGCTTCATTATTATTATAGCTCGTAAGTCGCCTCACGCGCAAGCTTTATTATTCTCATAGCTCGTAAGTCGCCTCACGCGCAAGCTTTATTATTCTCATAGCTCATAAGTCGCCTCGCGCGCAAGCTTTATTATTCTTATAGCTCGTAAGTCGCCTCACGCGCAAGCTTCATTATTATTATAGCTCGTAAGCCGCAACTCGCGCAAGCTTCATCATTATTATAGCTCGTAAGCCGCAACTCGCGCAAGCTTCATTATTATTATAGCTCGTAAGCCGCAACTCGCGCAAGCTCCATTATTATTCTTATAGCTCATAAGTCGCCTCGCGCGCAAGCTTTATTATTCTTATAGCTCGTAAGTCGCCTCGCGCGCAAGCTTCATTATTCTTATAGCTCGTAAGTCGCCTCACGCGCAGGCTTTATTATTCTTATAGCTCATAAGTCGCCTCGCGCGCAAGCTTTATTGTTCTTGTAGATCCGTAAGTCGCCTCGCGCGCAGGCTTTATTATTCTCCTAGATCCGTAAGTCGCCTCGCGCGCAGGCTTTATTATTCTCATAGATCCGTAAGTCGCCTCGCGCGCAGGCTTTATTATTCTCATAACTCGTAAGCCGCCTCGCGCGCAAGTTATGTTACATTATTACCGAGATGCGCGCTCCATCTTTTATCAGGCCTCGCGCCACTATGATGCGTGCTATATCTTATTTATGCCAGGGCACCATCATTATCATAAGGACCGCAACATGTCACCATCATGCGGAAAACCTCCCAAAACTCAAAGACAATAAAGACAAGGCCGAAGAAAAGGGGAAAAAACCGCCTCATGGCCTAACACACCTCATAGGGTCGTAAAACCGGGTTTAGTACCATACCCCTACATTATACATATGTTAAAATAAGCATAATTCATGTAAAAAGGTACCCTAGCTGAGTTTTGACCGCCTAGCCCGACTTTTGACCGACTTTAGAGAATCCTAGCCCGACTTTTGATCACCTCCGAGTAATCTAGGCAGGCAGACTTGAAGAAAGTCTCCAAGGTAGGGGTTCGAGGACCAACTAGTCGGCCTTGGAATCCAACTTTATTAAATTTGTTACATAATTCACCTAATTTGATTAGTTAGCTTAATGTAACAGAATACTAAAATTAAGAGTTTCAATTCAAGTCCAAATTTTGATCATCTAATTTGATAATTATTATTACTCATTAATTTTTCTAGGGTTTCATATGCTTTCTAATAAAAAGTCAAATAACTGAACATCAACATCTAATTGATCGGATCCGAATTAAAATTGAGAATGAAATGAAGCATCTATATATACGAATTACATCTGATCCAATTGGATTTGGGTTTACTCACCGCGATGGCTTTAGGATGGTGTGGATTGACGTTAGCCGTGGAGATGAGAGCATTTGAGCCCAGCAGCAGAAATTGAAGTATTAAAATAGCAAATAAATAAACATAATTAGAAACCTTAACCGCCATTGATTTGATGGGATGATCCAATTGGATGATGCTGATGATTGATTGATATAAGAATGAATTGGTGAATTAATTGATTTGAAATTTGAGATGTTTTTAGTGATTGATAGATAATATGGATGGAGGAGGAGGTAAGGTAATAAACGGGAGGATGGTTCTAGACAACAGGGGAACTAACGGTGGATGGATGACGTGGAATTCTGATTTTATTGGTACACGTGGATGAAACATGATGATGATGTTCTGTTGTTAACTTGGTCTAATCCTCCGTGTCAAGAGGGTTCAGTTTAGTCAATTGGTCGGACACGTCCCATCTCTCTTTTATAATATAATTCGGTTTATTTGTTCTCACCTTCTTTTTCTTTTATATTTTTTTCATTTGTCGCTCAAATAACTAACTTAAGTGATAACTTCTAAATCAAGTACTACCTGCACTTGAGTTGAAAAAGGTAAACAAGTTTAATTAGTACTTGAACCCAAGACAAAGCGTGCCAAGCCATGCTGGCTCGGGTTTTTATAAACAAGCTAAGCACAAGTTTAAAATTTCAAGGCTCGTTTATTACTTATGAAGTTTGCTTATATATATATATATATATGAGTTTCTATTTTAAGGGTCCATCTTTAATTGTCACACATGGAATTCCAAATTTACGAACCAGACCTGTAATGAATTCTAGAATAAATAATTTATCACTTTATTGTCTTTATATTCGTTTGTGTTTAATAGTATATAGTTTTTTAGTTATATATTTTAGAGTTAAGTGCTATTATAGTACTTGTGGTTTGTTTAATTACGTAACTTTAGTACCGTTTTCAAATTTATTGCAAATGGCTACTTCACGTTTCTAAAACTTGCCATTTTAGTACTTTTTTCTAACCCCGTCTATTTTTATTCGTTAAGTCAGGGGTAAATGTAACACCCCGACCAAAGGCGGATTATACATCGGGGCGCCACATATTGTTTCATTTCTCGTGACACTATTGGGTGTCAATATTTAATAAATACATTCATTCGCGCACGCGCAAAGCAAACACAAATATAAATCAACATAAATCAATATATTATAAATCATAATATCCGAACAGCAATAACTTGTCTTGATACATTTTAATCTAGGTCAAAAATAAAGAAAACTTCCTACGTGTCCACAAGCTCCAAAACAGCTACTGCAAACCTGAACATGTGTTAAAATAAACGTCAAACACTTGCGTGTTGGTGAGAAATCAAGTTTAATACAATACATAGATAACAATAAATCTGCGCGCAACACGTGTATGTCTGGTGTTTAACAAGGGTGCAATCAGATTGTGATCAAGCCTAGATAGATCATAGCTCATAGTTCATAGTTCAATCCGTGCTCCCAATTGAGCACAAAAACGAGAAAACATCTGTGCAAGTGTAAACAAAGAAAACCGTAAACGATAGGTCTCCCGTGTTCATCTAATGGATCCATGAAAACTGCGGAATAGGCCGAACAAAGCGGTTAATGATACACACATACAAATAAACAGCCAAGTAAACGTCCTCAACACATGGGATACCGCGCGACTAAAGCTCATAAACAAGTTTAAGACTAAGTTTGTATGAACACATGAACATCCCAAAACATTAAAAGCAAAAAGGGATTAGGTACGAGATTACTCACTTGATAAACGATGCGGTGTAAGATAAAGCAAGAACCAACTTTAAACAAGCACAAGTTAACCTATAAATAAGATTATTGTTTTAACGATCGGTTTTAAGTCTTGATTATAAGTTAGCATAATTAATAAGTTAATTATTATATATATATATTACCGGAAAAGCAGGGCAGAACAGGGAGGAAGACGGAGGCAAGAGAGGAGGGAGGCGGCTGAAGAACAACGGCAGAGAGCAAAAAGGGAGGAAGAGAATAAGTGTAGTGTGAAGTGTTAAGAAAATAGTACTATATATAGGCAAACCCTAGGGGACACAAACCCTAGAAAAGATCTCCAAAAGTAAAAGAAAAGATATCAACAGTAAAAAGTTCTGAAAAGTAAAGATATCAAAAGATATGGTAGCAGGGAAAAAGAGAAAAAGGCTGACAGGATTCAGAAAAAGGCAAGGGAGAGGACAGATAAAGTACTGGTCAAGCATGGCAAAAGCAGATCTCAAAAGATTATGTCAGTCACTTTTTCTGCCAACCAATGGGGTTGGTGCGCATGCTGCGCCAAAAGTGGCTTTTCAGACATAAAGCAGATTAGGTCAACAACACAAAAGATAAGACAACACAAAAGCAAACGGCTAGATTAAACAGAAGAAAACTCAAAGGGTTTAGCGCGAGAAGGCTAAGGCGCGCCGCGGGAAGAATCACATTTCTTAGCGCGCCGCGGGAGGAACTACAATTCCTAGCGCGCCGCGGGAAGAACTATAATTCTTCGCGCGTCGAGGGATGAACTACGATTCTTAGCGCGCTGCGAGAAGAACTACAAATCCTTAGCGCGTCGCGGGAAGAACTACCGTTCTTAGCGCGCTGCGAGAAGAATTACAATTCTTAGCGCGCTGCGAGAAGAGTTCGTCTCGCGAATCGCTGTACAGGTGGTCTTCACGCAGGATTCCTTGTAAGGGAGTCTGGCGCGTGGAGCTGCGCAGACAACCTTAGGCGGGAAGGAACAAAGGACAAGCAAAGAGTTAGAAGAAAAAGAGGGAATCAAGGCGTAAGGGCGGGACGGCGACAAGAGGGAAAAGAAGGCGGAAAGAGAGAAGGAGAGGGACGGGACGGCGGAGAGGAAGAGGCGGGAAGGAAAAGTATATTATTTTTATTAAAAGTAAAATATAAGTATAAATAAATATTAAATCATAAAAGAAAGAGATCGGATCAGAGAAACGGGTACCTGGGTCGGGTCGGATCGGGGCAGATGTTACAGTCTCCCCTACTTTAAGAAATTTCGTCCCGAAATTTATCTCGAAGTAGGTTGTGCAGAGAACAGGTGCGGGTACTTGATCTTCATTTGATCTTCCCTTTCCCATGTAAACTCGGCTCCGCGCTTGGACTCCCAGCGAACTTTCACGATAGGGATACGACTGCGCTTGGTTTGCTTAACCTCGCGATCCATAATCTCAACAGGCTTCTCAACGAAATGCATAGTTTCATCAACTTGAACTTCATCAAGTGGAATGTGAAGGTTCTCGTCAGCTAAACACTTCTTGAGATTGGATACATGGAACGTTGGATGCACATTACTGAGCGCGGGCGGCAGGTCAAGTCTGTAGGCAACTTTTCCCACACGCGCGAGAATCTTAAATGGACCAACATAACGAGGAGCAAGCTTACCTTTCTTCCCAAAGCGGACAACACCTTTCCAAGGCGACACTTTGAGGAGAACAAGATCACCAACTTGAAATTCGAGAGGCTTTCGCCTACGATCTGCGTAACTCTTCTGTCGGCTTCTGGCAGTCAGCAGATGATCACGGATCTTGGCGATTTTATCGGTTGTCTCTTGAACAAGTTCGGGTCCTGTGATTTGAGCTTCTCCCACTTCGTTCCAACAAATCGGGGAGCGGCACTTACGACCGTAAAGTGCTTCAAATGGGGCCATACCAATACTGGAATGATAGCTGTTATTATAAGAGAACTCAATCAAAGGCAGGTGTGAATCCCAATTACCTCCAAAATCAAGAACACAAGATCGGAGCATATCCTCAAGAGTTTGAATAGTTCGCTCAGACTGACCGTCAGTCTGAGGATGATATGCCGTACTCATGTCCAAGCGAGTTCCTAGCGCAGATTGGAGAGATTTCCAAAAGCGAGATATAAAACGGCCATCGCGATCGGATATGATGCTCAAAGGAGTACCATGGCGGCAGACAATTTCCTTGACATAAAGCTGCGCGAGTTGCTCAACACGGTAGTTTTCACGAATGGGCAGAAAGTGAGCAGACTTAGTCAATCGATCCACTATTACCCAAATGCTATCATGTTTGCTTGCTGTCAAAGGTAACTTGGTAATAAAGTCCATCGCTATACCTTCCCATTTCCACGTAGGAATTTCTGGTTGTTCGAGCAAACCAGATGGGCGTTGGTGTTCAGCTTTTACTTTAGAACAGGTCAGGCATTTAGCTACGAACACAGCAGTATCCTTTTTCATACCGGGCCACCAATAAGTTATGCGCAAATCCTTGTACATCTTATCAGCGCCAGGATGAATAGAATACCGAGATTTGTGCGCCTCACTCAGGATATCAGCGCGAAGATTCTCATCAAAGGGAATCCAGATGCGATTAAGATAACAGAGAATTCCACTCAGATTAGGGACAAAGTGCGCTTCCGCGCCACACGCTAACTCGGCGCGAAGGTTACCATTACTGATGGATGCGCGCTGCGCGTCACGAATACGCGATTCAAGGTTGCTTTGAATCGGCGCGAAGTGAAGCTGCGTGCGCGGCAAAATACAGTTAAGCTGGCAGGGTTTTCGGCTGAGCGCATCGGCTACCACATTAGCCTTACCAGGATGATACCGGATCTCACAATCGTAATCGCTGATGAGTTCGTTCCATCGGCGTTGTCTCATGTTAAGTTCCTTCTGATCAAAGATATGCTGAAGGCTTTTATGGTCAGTGTAGAGGATACACTTAGTACCATAAAGGTAGTGTCTCCAGATCTTCAAGGCAAATACAACTGCACCAAGTTCGAGGTCGTGAGTTGTATAATTCTTTTCATGAACCTTAAGTTGCCTTGATGCGTAAGCGATAACCTTGCCTCGTTGCATAAGAACACAACCGAGACCTTGGTTGGATGCATCGCAATACACGACAAAATCATCATTACCCTCAGGTAGCGCAAGAACAGGAGCTTCACTCAACAAACGCTTGAGCGTTAGAAAGGCTTCTTCTTGCTTCGAGCCCCAAATATATGGTTTACCTTTGTGCGTTAGAGCTGTTAAAGGCAAAGCGATCTTCGAGAAGTTCGAAATGAAGCGCCGGTAATAACCAGCTAAGCCCAGAAAGGAACGGATCTCGGAAGGAGAGGATGGCGTAAACCAGTTCTTGATTGCTTCAATCTTGGATGGGTCGACATGAATACCCATCTTGTTTACAACATGACCAAGAAACTGTACTTCATCAGACCAAAATTCACACTTGGAAAGCTTAGCATAGAGTTGTTCAGCTCTAAGCTTTTGCAATACCAATCGGAGATGTTGCTCGTGCTCGGCCTTGGTCTTAGAATAAACCAGAACATCATCGATAAACACAATCACGAATTTATCCAAGAAGGGCCTACACACCCGATTCATTAGATCCATGAAAACGGCGGGTGCATTGGTTAAACCGAAGGACATGACCAAGAATTCAAAATGGCCATAACGAGTTCGAAAAGCAGTCTTCGGAACATCTTCATCGCGGATGCGCAACTGGTGATAACCAGAGCGGAGATCAATCTTCGAGAAACAAGAGGCACCTCGGAGTTGATCAAAGAGGTCGTCAATACGCGGTAAGGGATACCGGTTTTTAATGGTGAGTTTGTTCAACTCGCGGTAATCAATACACATGCGAAACGATCCATCTTTCTTTTTAACGAACAACACCGGAGCACCCCAGGGCGAAGAGCTAGGGCGAATGAATCCTTTAGCAGTCAACTCTTGAAGTTGGCTTGCCAATTCTTGCATCTCAGCGGGCGCAAGACGGTAAGGAGATTTAGCTACGGGGGAAGCACCAGGGACAAGATCAATACGGAACTCGACTTCACGAGCGGGAGGGATACCAGGAAGATCATCAGGAAAAACTTCAGGGAAATCACGCACAACAGGGATATCGCGAAGCTTCTTCTCTTCAGCAGGTTTAACCACATGGGCTAAGAATGCAACACACTTCTTCCGCATAAGCCTTTGGGCTTCGGCGCAAGACATAAGCTTAAGACCGCGGGAGGGTTTCTCGCCGTAGATATGAAGATCACCATTTTCTCGAGGTATGCGAATCATCTTCTTGGCGCAAATAACTTCGGCGCGATTATGCGTAAGCCAGTCCATACCAATGATAACATCAAAGCTTCCAAGAGGCATGGGGATGAGGTCAATCAGAAAATCGTTTTCGTTAAGGTTAAGCGTGCAATCTTTAATCACCGAGTTAATTAAAACAGTTTCACCGTTAGCCAATTCAACTGAAAAATTCTCTTTTAAATCGTTGCGCGGTCGCGCAAGCTTCTGCTCGAAGGCGCGAGAGATAAAACTTCGATCGGCGCCAGTATCAAAAAGTACAGAAGCATAAAATCCGTTAAGCAAAAATGTACCATTCACTACGTCATTATTCGCTTGCGCTTGGTGCGCGGTTATGTTAAAAGCTCGTCCACGCGTCACTTGGTTCGAAATCTGGTTCACCGGATTCGCTTGTGTAATCTGCACTTGTAGTCTCGGGCACGCGTTCCGGAAATGACTGGGATCACCGCAGTTATAGCACGACCTGGGTCGTGGGTTTTGGTAGGTTGGTTGTGGGTTCTGCGGGTAGACTGGTGGTATTGGCGCAATTGGATTGGCGGGAGTAGAGGTGCACAAATCGGTTTTTTTGAAAAAACCGGTTCGGTTATTAACCGGACCGGTTTTTTTTATCCAGAAAAAAACCGGTTCGGTTAATAACCGGACCGGTTATTAACCGGTTTTTGTCAATGAAAACTCAAACCGGCCAAACCGGTTTGGACCGGTTTAGAAACCGGTTAGAACCGGTTATTAAACCGGTTTTTTTACAACCGGTTTTTAATAACCGGTCTAACCGGTTAACCGGTTTTTTTTTTTTTTTTTTTTTTTTTTTTTTTTTTTTTTTTTTTTTTTTTTTGCTTTAGGGTTTAGGGTTTAGGGTTTCGTTGTTAGCATTCTTTGCTTGGAAGATTAAAAACACATAACTTTCATTTATAGCTTTTACATTAAAAATACAAACATTAAATCGTTATCGCATATTCGTAACTCAAAAATACAAACATTAAAGAATGCTTAGACACGATTACATTAACAAGTTGATGTTTGTTACTCATTTTCTTCGCTACCCGATCCCGAGCTATTCCTTAGGTAATCGTCGTACGCGGCTTCTTCATCGGTCATTGGTTGAGTGTGTCCTTGATTGACCTCGTCTTCATACAAGGCCGCCTCATACTCCATTTCCCCCTCGAGTGAGCGTTGATGTTGTGCCCTATCTAAAGAGTCCAAGTAATCCTTGTAGCAAATCGACATCTCTACAGCTGGTGGAGTGAGTCGAGTCCTCCTAATCGATATAACCCTGCCAGAAACAGAAAAAGCAGACTCCGAAGCTACCGTGGAAGCTTGGACCGTTAGTAAATCTTTGGCCATGGCGGCGAGGATCGGAAACTCATCCTCCTTACCTCTCCACCAAGCCAGCATATCAAGACTTCTAAATTCATCCGGAGTCATGTGTTTCACAAAGTTGGTACCACCATACCTTCCAAGTTCACTGCTTGGGGTGTTTACCCTTTGACGTTTACCGGCGTCTTCCCAAATCATGTAGTACATCCCCATTTCAAGGTCGGTTTGGGATTGGGATTGGTCAACAGCTCTTAACGAGTCATGAATTTGGGAAGACGACCCGTGTTTTGTAAGGTAAACATCATACATGTTTGCCAAGGTGGTGTTGAAAGCATTCTTTAAAGTTTGGTTATAATGGGGGTTTTGATCGTCGTTTAACTCTAGCTCATCACAAATTTTTTCTATTAAAGCTTCAACACCACCAACATTGATGCAAGGGTTTAACGCAGCCGCACAGGTCAAAACAGCGGGTAGTTGTTGAAAATATTTTCTAAATTTTTCTTTCATTTTTGCACCCATATCAAAATAAGGTGCACCCCTACAATGAATTTCAGTCAACTTTGTGCACATGACAGCAATTTTTGGTAAAGCAATGGGGCTTGTTGGATAGTAAACCCCGGATAAACTAGTTGTGCAAGATTTAAAAATTTGAAGAACCTCCGTAACGATCTCAATCAATAACCAGTTTCTAGGATCGTACGGTGCACATTTACCCCTATTTGACAAAATTTGATGAAACGCAATTAACGATTGTTTTTGTTGGATGGCTTTCTCAAACATTTCACAAGTCGAGTTCCATCTTGTTGGACAATCCCAATTAGGCCCCAACCATTGACAGTTAGCTTCTTCACAAAATTTTTTGTATCTTGAAAATGTTGAATTGTTGCTAAAAACATCTCGTAACATTCTTTTAAAATTGTTTCTTTGCGTTTCGATCACGTTTAACCCATCTTGCACGGCCAAGTTGATAATATGTGCAATGCATCGGCTATGAAAAAACGCTCCATCACAGATAGGTTTATACTTTAATTTTAAATGGCCAACCGCGGCCGTATTGTTGGACGCGTTATCAAACGATATTGAAAAGATTTTATCTTCAATCTTGTATTGTCGAATGACTTTATCCAAGAGTTTAAAAATATTTCTACCCGTGTGCGGGTAATCAAACAATTGAAACGCAACGGTTCGTTTCATCATTTGCCACGACCGGGGGTCAACCCAATGAGCCGTCACACAAATGTATGAGTCGGGCGAACCATTAGGTACCGACCACACATCCGTTGTTAAGTTCACACCAGTTTGTAAGTTTGAAAAGTATGAAATTAGTTCGGATTTAGCGTTTTTCCATGCTTTAAGACAATCTCTTCTAAGGGTCGAACGACTTACGTGTTGGTAGCGTGGTTGAACATACTTTTGCATCATCTCCGTGAATTGAGGGTTGTCGAAGTGGTTGAAAGGAAGTGATTGTTGAATCACAAAGTTGCCAAACTGTTGACGTACCGCTTCAAGGTCGTACGTAAACACCGTTCCTTGATTCGTCATCTCCGGCTGCGAACTACTTCCGGATTCGTCCTTCAAGACCTTGCAAGAGGGCTTTTCTACATGAGCTCTTAAACTGGAGTTTGCTTCTTTGTTATAAAACTTCAAACAATGTTTGCATCTAGCTTTTTGGGTTCCGTTAGACATTTCGCATAGGTCGAAATGTTGCCAAATATCTTGGTTTCGTTTCGTGGGGATGACCCGAACGACGGTTTCTCCCGTGTTCGAGGCACCCATGTTGACCGATGAAGCAGCACTTTGGGAGGCCATGATAATCGACTACGAATTAAGAGTGGTATACTCGAGTATGAAATAAACGACTACGAAAGAAGAGCGTTTGGAGTTGTATAATCGCGTATGAAATAAACGTTTAGAGCGTTTGGAGTTGTATAATCAAGTGTGATCTAACCAATACCCAACCTAAACTATATATAGATGTTTGTGGGGGTAAAATGGTAAAAAAACAAAAAAAAAACGGCTAAAAAACGGTCAAAAAAAAAAAAAAAACGGCTATAAAGCCGTTTGGTAACGTTCGAAAACCGGTTTAACCGGTTAACCGGTTATTAAAAAACCGGTTAACCGGTTTTTTTTATAACGGTAATAAACCGGTTATTTTAAAAACCGGTTAACCGGTTTTTTAATAACCGGTTATTAAAAAAAACCGGTTATAAAAAAAACCGGTTATAAAACCGGTTTTGGCTCCAAAACGTATAACCGATACGTAAACCGGTTACGTAAACCGGTCAAACCGGTTTTTAAAAAAACCGGTTTTTAAAAAACCGGTTTCCGGTTGAACCGGCCAAACCGGTTCCGTAACCGGTTTTTTTGAACACCTCTAGGCGGGAGGGACTCTACAGTATTCGGCTGAGTGACCAACGCGGCCACATCGGTTACATTGTCGACACGGGGTCTGAGTTGGGTGGTGAAGTCTACAGGTTGGGCAAAAGGGTTGGGTTCCTGTGTAAGGTTTCTTAGGAGGCGGGGCAGGGAGTGCTGGATTGGTTAAGGCATAGTTGTGGACTACAGGAGGTGTTGGGTAGGCTGACAGTGGGTTAGGCGCGTAAACTGGAGGTTGGTAGATGGGTTGCTGGACAATGGGCGGGTTGGTAAGCGCATAGGCCTTGCGCCTGCGCTTGAGGTTGTTACGGTTTGAGGGTTCAGGTTTGGTTTCTGTTGGTTCAGGGACAGTCTTGGTGAGTTTGGTCTTCTCAGTTCCCCGCAAGAACAGGGTTCCTGTTCTGACATGGTTGTCGCTGAGCACAGCGGCCAACTCGATGGCGTCAGAGAGGGTAACTGGGTTTCTGGCCCATACAGAATCTTGAATTTCCATGGGGAGACCCCCAAGGAATTTCTCGATTGCTCGGCGTGAAGGGGTAACAAGGTGAGGGACCAGTAAGCTTAGCTCGTGGAAGCGCGTTGCGTACTCGCGCGCTTCACCGCTGTACTGCTTAAGATTCCAAAATTCCTCCTCCAGGCGCTTAACTTCGTTGGGAGGGCAGAATTCTCGCGTAAGAATTTCCTTGAATTCCTCCCAGGGCATGCTAGAAGCAGCTTCTGCGCCACGCGCATGAGCTACTCCATTCCACCATGTAAGCGCTCTGGATTCCAGGACACTGGAAGCATATAGGGTTCGTCTGTCTGAGGGGCATTGGGTATGGAGGAAAGTGTTTTCTATTTTCTCGAGCCATTGGAGCATCACGGTGGCTCCTTCAAGACCTGTGAACTTTGGAGGGTTACCCGCGTTAAAGGACTTAATGTTATAACTGGAGGTGTTGGTATTGTTTTGGCTCAAAGCTTGGGCTATTGCGGCGGCCATTTCCTGGGAACGTTGCTGTCTACGCATGCGCGAGGCTTCTCTTCTCTGAAATCGGCGAGATAGCGGAGGCATTCTATAAAAATTTTAATTTTAGTTAATATCTTGGTTTTAGCGCAAAGTATAACCTCGAAAAGCTTGGTTTCACGGAGTCAGTTACTGTCAAAAGTTAAAGTAAAATAAATGACCCTAAATGCAGACTTAATAAAGGTAACAAATTCGAATCAAGAATCGACAATTCATGTATCACCATGACTTTCCGAATTCCCAATTTAAAATATACGAGCAGACGAGTATTGGAGATTGACGATTCATGTATCACCATGACTTTTCAATCCTCAATATAAAACATACAAGAAAATGAGTATTGGAGGTTGACAATTCATGTATCACCATGACTTTTCAAGTCTCCAACCTCAGATCATAATCGTAAATGGAAATTGAAAATCAACTATTCATGTATCACCATGACTTTTCGGATTTTCAATCCCAACAAACGAATATGTAAGTAAAATCAATAAAAATCGAAATTCAACAAAAATCGAAATATCGCGAAATAAAACATAAAATCATATACTGCGCAAGCGCGAGCATATTCATAAATAACGAGTAATTAACAATAAGCGCGCAAACATGAGATTTCTCTCATGCGCGAGAAGGGACTCTTAGGTATTCTAGGCCGTTACGTCTAACCACCTATCCTAAAGTCAACGAGCTCTGATACCAATCTGTAACACCCCGACCAAAGGCGGATTATACATCGGGGCGCCACATATTGTTTCATTTCTCGTGACACTATTGGGTGTCAATATTTAATAAATACATTCATTCGCGCACGCGCAAAGCAAACACAAATATAAATCAACATAAATCAATATATTATAAATCATAATATCCGAACAGCAATAACTTGTCTTGATACATTTTAATCTAGGTCAAAAATAAAGAAAACTTCCTACGTGTCCACAAGCTCCAAAACAGCTACTGCAAACCTGAACATGTGTTAAAATAAACGTCAAACACTTGCGTGTTGGTGAGAAATCAAGTTTAATACAATACATAGATAACAATAAATCTGCGCGCAACACGTGTATGTCTGGTGTTTAACAAGGGTGCAATCAGATTGTGATCAAGCCTAGATAGATCATAGCTCATAGTTCATAGTTCAATCCGTGCTCCCAATTGAGCACAAAAACGAGAAAACATCTGTGCAAGTGTAAACAAAGAAAACCGTAAACGATAGGTCTCCCGTGTTCATCTAATGGATCCATGAAAACTGCGGAATAGGCCGAACAAAGCGGTTAATGATACACACATACAAATAAACAGCCAAGTAAACGTCCTCAACACATGGGATACTGCGCGACTAAAGCTCATAAACAAGTTTAAGACTAAGTTTGTATGAACACATGAACATCCCAAAACATTAAAAGCAAAAAGGGATTAGGTACGAGATTACTCACTTGATAAACGATGCGGTGTAAGATAAAGCAAGAACCAACTTTAAACAAGCACAAGTTAACCTATAAATAAGATTATTGTTTTAACGATCGGTTTTAAGTCTTGATTATAAGTTAGCATAATTAATAAGTTAATTATTATATATATATATTACCGGAAAAGCAGGGCAGAACAGGGAGGAAGACGGAGGCAAGAGAGGAGGGAGGCGGCTGAAGAACAACGGCAGAGAGCAAAAAGGGAGGAAGAGAATAAGTGTAGTGTGAAGTGTTAAGAAAATAGTACTATATATAGGCAAACCCTAGGGGACACAAACCCTAGAAAAGATCTCCAAAAGTAAAAGAAAAGATATCAACAGTAAAAAGTTCTGAAAAGTAAAGATATCAAAAGATATGGTAGCAGGGAAAAAGAGAAAAAGGCTGACAGGATTCAGAAAAAGGCAAGGGAGAGGACAGATAAAGTACTGGTCAAGCATGGCAAAAGCAGATCTCAAAAGATTATGTCAGTCACTTTTTCTGCCAACCAATGGGGTTGGTGCGCATGCTGCGCCAAAAGTGGCTTTTCAGACATAAAGCAGATTAGGTCAACAACACAAAAGATAAGACAACACAAAAGCAAACGGCTAGATTAAACAGAAGAAAACTCAAAGGGTTTAGCGCGAGAAGGCTAAGGCGCGCCGCGGGAAGAATCACATTTCTTAGCGCGCCGCGGGAGGAACTACAATTCCTAGCGCGCCGCGGGAAGAACTATAATTCTTCGCGCGTCGAGGGATGAACTACGATTCTTAGCGCGCTGCGAGAAGAACTACAAATCCTTAGCGCGTCGCGGGAAGAACTACCGTTCTTAGCGCGCTGCGAGAAGAATTACAATTCTTAGCGCGCTGCGAGAAGAGTTCGTCTCGCGAATCGCTGTACAGGTGGTCTTCACGCAGGATTCCTTGTAAGGGAGTCTGGCGCGTGGAGCTGCGCAGACAACCTTAGGCGGGAAGGAACAAAGGACAAGCAAAGAGTTAGAAGAAAAAGAGGGAATCAAGGCGTAAGGGCGGGACGGCGACAAGAGGGAAAAGAAGGCGGAAAGAGAGAAGGAGAGGGACGGGACGGCGGAGAGGAAGAGGCGGAAAGGAAAAGTATATTATTTTTATTAAAAGTAAAATATAAGTATAAATAAATATTAAATCATAAAAGAAAGAGATCGGATCAGAGAAACGGGTACCTGGGTCGGGTCGGATCGGGGCAGATGTTACAGTAAATTAGTAATTTTATTTATAAACAATAGAAGGTTGAAAAAAACAAATTAAAATATAAACTCCTTTAAAAGTAAAGGGGCCTTTGTGCAATTTTCAAAAAATAAGAATCCCAATCCAGTTCTCTTCCGCCTTTCCCGTATTGCCGATCAAAGCATCTCCGTCGTCGACGAGCTTGTTGTTTTTTCCGGCCAACTCCAAACAGTTTACAAGACCGTCCCCAACATTAAATCGGTATTGTTAACATGAAACCGGCATTAAAATGATACTAAAATGGTAAGTTTTAGAAACGTGAAGTAACCATTTGCAATAAATTTGAAAATGATACTAAAGTTGCGTAATTGAATAAAACACTGATACTAAAATGACACTTAACTCATATTACGAGCATATTTTAATAATATTGAAACTTAGTTGATCTTATTTTTTGGAACAATTATGTAATTAACTCACACACACTGTAGTTTGCTCCTAAATCTACACCTTTGTTCATAACGAGACTATAACCCGCAACCACTTAGGAAGAAACATCATTATGTACACATCTTCACATCACTATATTACAAACCCTTTGGTACTTATGGTTGACATATATGCATTGCCAATATGGCTATGTTAAACATGCACCAGCCCTAGTAAAGGTAGGTTGTTAATAAGTATAAACATGTAGGACATGATGTGTTAATAGGTCTTAACAGCTTAACTTTTGTTTAGAAGTTCATTAATATGCTTAACACTGCACTTAAGCATTCAAATTTACTAATTTAGACTAAACGGGATAACTGAACCTTATCCTATACATCTAACCCGGCATAGATTCAGATTTATATCAACCTTCACATGTGTCAAGTCATAACTGACGGTCACATGAATCACTGTACGCCCCGCGGATGAAACAGGGTGCCAATCTGCACCATTCAACTACGCAATCATTACTTTTTTAATAACGCAACATTTATCATATTAATGATGCTTTTAATGATATAATCAGCCTTTAACAAGTCTGTGTCTACCATGTACCCTCAGGCATTCTATAATGTATTCCTTTCTGGTTTAACCAAAAACATAATCCAGGAACACAATAAGCGTCGTTACACGTTACAACTGGTAGTACATAAGATTTGCCACTGACTTGGATACAAAACCGCAATGAATATACACAACTGAACCATAACGCAATCTAAGTAAATAACGTTGAAAAGACCATATTACCCTTGATACAACATGTAAACGTAAATTAAACAAGGCATGTACACGTGCGCGATGCATTCGCTGTGTACTCACTATTCTTTGGAACTTGCTTATCATTTGGATGCAAACATATTTCAAAAGACAAAAACACAACCCACAAGATACTCCAAAGGCCTTTAAAACACTATTTACAAATGACTGACTGATATAAATTAAAAACCTTGTGTGTGAGTGTGTCCCATATATAAAAAAATCTGAGATAATAATGAAAAAGAAGTTGAACAAAGAATGCCTACATATGTACATCTAGCCATACGATTACCTCTTTACAGCAAGAGGATTTGTTAAAAAGGTCAACAAAGTCAACCATAGAAAAAAGCCGCCTTTTTAATCTTCACATGAATTGTTTGAGACCCAAGTGTAAATTCCTTACCAAATCCTTCACTGTCATCGTCAAATCTTTATCCATCTGTGAAAAATAAAACATGGGCTCAATTAAATCACATCAAAACACAAACACACGATATAAAAATCAAAAAGTCAAATCTTTACCCGGGCAGTAACAGTGATATGAAGCATGGAGTTGGCAAAGATAAAAGCATTGCTGTTGATCACAGTTACGTTTAGCTTCTCTATTTCAGCTAATGTTTTTTCTAAAAATCCTGGTTTATTCTCACAGTGGATTCTTATTAAAACATCGTTGCCTATAAACCGAGCTTTGATTTCAGGGTATTGTTCTGAAAAACATGAGATGATCTCATCTGATGAAGACATCTCAAATCTTTTAGATTCTAGGTTTGGTGTCTTCGAGGTTTGCTCCTCGAGTGTCTTCACTTTCTCTTTTAAGGTTTTCATGTACTCGATTGCATCTCCAAGAACAGTAGCCTTATCCATCTGTCATTCATAAAATCATAACATGAAAATTATGAGAAAATACTGCACCCATGATTCATCCAAGAAAAGTTAAGCCCGGTGTGAGTAAAAACTAAATGTCTTATATACCCTTCATTTTGGAAACCAAAAGCTATATCATATATGATCATGCAACAAGGGCAATAAAGTAACTACGGTTATCCATGTGCCGGTTTTGGTCTCATACTAAACAAAAACTGAAAATTCGGTTTCTGATAACCGGATGGTTTCGGTTTTACCATTTGGGCATAATAACTTTGAGCCTAAAAAAATGGTCTTGGGCCTAAATTTTTTTTTTGTTAACTAACAATTAAGTGATTATTAGACATTTGGACTTAAAAATTTGGGGCTACACCATTAATTAATTTCTTGTAAATAACTTAAAACTGGTTTTTTCGGTTTTTAGTTGATAGCAAAACTGAACCGAAGAATCGGTTTAAAAATAAACATAAAACCAAACTGTCGGTACTTTATTGGGTTATGTTATTCCGGTTACAGTTTGATTATTACGGTTTCCTGCACAACCCTAGAGGAAACAGGTAACCATCAATTACAAATTTGCAGAATTACTCAACTTATATTGAATCTTCTAAAATAGAAACTATAATAACAATCAAGAAAGTAATAAAAATTTAAGCTTTTTTACCTTCTTGAGGTTAGGGAGTAGAACAGAGAGTGCTATGAACTTTTCACTGAGCTTCTCTCTCCTCTTTCTCTCAGCCAATATATGATCTTGATATGGAGCAACTCTTGTACTACTAGTATTCTTTGCAGATGTCACATTTGCACCACCACTTCCACCTTCAAAATCATTGTTGAAAACATAACAATTTTGGTTTCCAGAATGCGAAGACGATAAGTTATTGCAATCACTTCCATAATTCACATTCCAATTCACCAACGACTGATCACCTGTGTATGTTTTGAGCTGTTTAGCGGGCCTCGAAGGCGGTTCCATAACCGGATCATAGTATCCAAACATAAGGTGTCTGTCATCTTCCACTGCTGTCATTGAAGTCAGGTGATCGTTAACCGAATCAACCGGCCACTGGAAATCAAAACACGAATCCTCCTCCATTGATTATGATAACGAAAAGAAACCCGAAACGTGGCGAACGGGCTCTCTTAGGCAATTTAACAAACACCTGGTGTGCAAACTGACCCAACACAAAATAAACTTGAAAACCCACCTTGTTTTTTGATAATTAAACACAGAAACACGATGTTATTGAATCCTATTAAGGTTTATGATGAGAAGCCAATAAAAAGATGAGAGCTTTATAATCTTTGGAGTGGTTTTATACTAAACCTGTTATCCACATTACACCTAAACCTGGGACCTGCACGTTTGCATCAAATAGTATATTATATTAAAATGAATGGGTAAATGATTGATAATTAATACGTTGAAATGGGATTCTAATGTCGGAGAGTACAGGGTGTAAGGTAAGTAAGCCACCAAGAATGTTTCCCACCGACCTTAAACAACACTCCACAATCACCGGGAAGGGACGCACACTTTGTCGTATTACATTCACATAATAATAACAATAATATTTTTTTTAACGCCAGCTAAGTAACGCCGAGTACTCCGTACGCGGTCCCATTGGCTAAAGGTAGCCCGAGCAGGCCACTAGTCCGAAAGGACGGAGCCCCTAGCGGTCCACCTGTTGAGGGATTCACCGGATAAAACCCGATCCCCTGCAATAAATTAATAACAATAATAATAAATTAATAATGCATAATAATATTCCGAAATTGGATTTTAACACTCTAAACAAACACAGAAAATTTGTTTTATGCTTTAGTAAAAATCGAACCCTGATAAAAGTTGACGGTTTGGTTTTACGTTTTTGTAGTAACTGAACCGAATTTGGGTTTTCATTTTTTTTTTGAATTTAAATTAGTTTATAAGAATTTAATAAATAGTGTTATCCAAATATTTTAACTTAAATGTATAATAATCAATTAACAATTAGCTAACAAAAATATTTAGGCCCTAATTTATTATTTTGGGCCAAACTATTTTCGGCTGAAAAATTTAAGCGCAAATGGTAAAACCTAAACCAAGTGGTTTTAAATTCCAAAACTGAATTTTCGGTTTTTGATCCGTATTAGCTCAAGAAACCAGCCTATGTACAAATATAGTTAAAAACAGTGTCTCACTTACCGATAATAATATATACTGCCAATTTTACCAGTATTACTTGTAACTTCAAATATTTACACTTTGATTGATTCTCACTTGATTTTGCTTACAAGTAAGATGTCACCTAATTTAGCTTGTAATAATCACTGTTAGTGAATTGAGTAGAAATCAAGTTTTAATTTATGATCATTATGTGAGTGGGATTGCTATTGACAGCAAAAGTAAAAGTTTAAAGTATTATTATTTTAATTGACAATATGAATTGTCATTAATGAGTTATTGTTTGTATTATTAAAAATTCAGTTTTCTTTTAGTAAATTGTATCATATAGTTAAATGTTTATACATATTTAGTATGCCCAAATTATCTCCCTGCCAATAAACATTTCAAACATATTTTTAACACGACTTAAATCTGTCAATCATTATTTTCATGACAAAGGTTATAAACATCATTTTTCATAAGACATAAATTACATTGCACTGTATCGTTTGTTACAGTTGTGGTTTCTCAGCTTGTTGTTACCAACCTTCGTTAAAAAGCTAAAAAATTTCAATTCGACGAGTTGAATAAAGGATTAAAACAGATTAATTTTGATGCACGTTTAAACTTACAAGTTAAGTTGACCAGAAAGAACCATTCGTCATTCAACCTATTTAAGCACAATACATAAACAGATCAAATTCTCCTCACAATAGAAGCACTTATGCAATTGAGTTTGATTGATTAGTCGTATCATATCAACAAGATAACAATGAGTAATGCATTAATTTTTCTATGTAGACGAGAAGGATAATGTTGTTCAAACTTCAAACAATCTTTGCATCCCAAACAATAAACTTTCCAACAAGAATCTATAACACATCCCTGCAGACTGCATCTCAGTTTCTTTTTAAAATGTCAAAATACAATGCAGGCTGCTTCGTCTCCACACGCAGTCCCTGAAAATAAACAAAGGTGTTTAAACTTTCAAACAAAATGATAAATCAAAGTTAAGAAAAACAAATATTTTCTATAAATACCTCGAACGCAGCAGCCAAACGCAATATTGTAGCTTCGCCCCACGGACGGCCTATAATCTGCAATCCTATTGGAAGCCCTTGCTTATCATAACCAACCTAGACATTAGTCAAGATTTAAAAACAATTTATTACTACAAATTAGATAAAAAAAATTTGATTATAAGATATAAAATGAAACTATACTTACAGGAACAGTAATAGCCGGAAGCCCAAGAAGATTTGCAGCTATGATAAAACGCATCAGATTGCCTGAAATTCACCATAAAAATTTATCAGATTGCATGAAAGACGGTCAACAACACCAGTTTGACTTTTTCTTGGTCAAGTCACCTGTAACTTTTATATCTGACTCGCCCAACTTAAGTGCACTTTTGGGAATTACAGGAGCTGTCATGCTAAAAAGTATAAACTAACTATTAAACCTCATGATAACAATAAGATATTTTGCCATTAGATTTATAAAAAAATATAGAGATATATTAAAAAAATACCCGGTGGTTGGAGTAACAATGACATCAACATTCTTGAAAATCTCCATGTGATAGTGCATAAGCCTGCGCCTACAGTCATATAAACACATTTATTATTAATGAAAATAACTTTATAAGATAAACTTTTCGGCTTTTAAAATAAATCAGTAGCCCACCTGAGACGTTGAGCAGCAACATAATCTGAAGCCGAGAATGAATTAAAAAGTGCTAAATTAATGCGCGAGTCCAAAGTGAGTCTTCCACCCTTTCTATAAACAGTGAAATATTAATAACCCGCTGAAACTATTTTTATAAAATATTATAATATAAATAGGCATACCCATCCTGAAGATCAGGAGATAATGAGGTTGCTGCTTCAGAACCGATTGATACAACGTGTGCCGTTCGCATCTCATCAAGCTCGGGTATCACGATTTCTGAAACCTTCAACCACAAATATACAAATAATAAAACATAAATACAAATATAAAATAGCTTATATGTTACATACTTACTTTGCAACCATGAGTTTCTGAAAACGTATTAAGCGCGTCTTCACATTTATTTGAGATATCAGGTGAGAAAACATCATTAAACCACTGCACAACAGTTTACAAAGTGAGTACTTGTGTCCACTAAATGTTTATAAAAGTAGACCAGATATTTATAGTGGGGCCCACCTCAGTGTACTTTCCGAACCGCAACGATCCTAGAATATTGGAATTCTCGTGTGACGATAAATCAGGCAAACAAGGGACAGACTGCAGACAGAAAAACATATATAATTTCAGAATATAGAGAACCTTCGTTACTTTAATTGTAAAATAACTGAAAACTGTGAATCGATCAAGAAAAACATATTAAGCTTACTGGACGCAGACTGATTTTGTCAGAAGGAGAGGATCCTAAGATTGCTGCATATCTGTAGATGATGATGATAATAATAAAAATAAAAATAATAATAATAATTACAATAAAATGATAATAATTATAATAATAATAATAATAAACAATAATCAATATAAAAGGTAAATATAAACGAATATATACACGAGTATGATATCTTCAACACTGGATGCAAGTGGACCTATAATTTCAACAGTCCCTCCATCACATAAAGAACTGCAGAATAGGAACAAATAAACTACTTGTTAAGATGACCATTTGACCACAAAAAATCTACCAAATTGAATTACCCTCTAATGTCTGTACGCCCATATGTCGTTTTCAATCCCACGATACCACAAAGAGAAGAAGGAATACGAACTGAACCTGTAATTTTAAATTAACTTTTATCACTTAAAAATCTTATTCAAATGCTACTGTGACATATATACAACATTACAAATTACAACCTCCGCCATCTGTTCCCAATGCAGCTGAACATATTCCCGAAGCTACAATAGCTGCAGGCCCTGATGAAGATCCACCTGTGTATCTTTCCAGATCATGTGGATTTCTAGCAGTTCTGTCAGGCAAATATCTATATTAGTATCCGTCTGTGTGGTCTACATATGTTTGACTATTAATTGTATGTTATAAAACCTACCCATAGTTTGGATTATTTCCAGTAGTTCCCATGCCTAATTCATGCATATTGGCTTTTCCAACTAATATTGCCCCGCAACTTCTTAACCTTGATACAGAAACTGCATCTTTTTTAACTTCTCTTACCTCGTGTAACCATGTTGTTGCGCCTGTTTATTGGAAACTTTAGATAGTGATGATTAATGAAATAATGAAGAATATTTAGATAAGTTAAAAGTCGGATGCGTGTAATATACCGTTAGATGGATGAGGATAACAATCTATGTCATCCTTTATTGCCACAAAGATACCATCTAATATTGACAACGGCTTTCCTGCACGACCCATAAAACAATATGAAATCAAAGGTGCACGAAACCAAAATAACCGAACCGGAATAACCGACAAACCGAACTGAAATAACCTAACCCAATTAAAAATCAACAGTTTGGTTTTATGTTTCGTAAAAGACCGATTGGAATGAACTGGACCGAAAAAAGTCGAATTTAAGTAAATTATAAGAAAGTAATAAATGGTGTAACCCAAATAATATCAGGTCCAAAAGTGTAATAATCAATTAATCATTAGTTAACAAAAAAAAAATTCAAGCCCAAAGTTTCAAGCCCAAATTCATTATTTGTGGACATGTTTGGGGCTAAAATTTTCAAGCCCAAATGGTAAACCAAAATAAGCGAACCGTAACCGGAATAGCTGACATAACTGAACCCTATAAAAAAACTGACAGTTTGGTTTTGTGTTTTTAAAAAACCGACTTTTTGGTCCGGTTTCGTTGTTGCATTAACCAAAACCCGAAAAAAAAAACTGAACTGAACCGAAAAAACCGGTTAGTAATATATAGGAAAGTAATAAATGGCGTAACCCAAAAAGTTTAGGATCAATTAATCATCAACTAACAAAAAAATTTAGGCCCAAAATCTTCAAGCCCAAATGGTAAGCCGGAAAAACTGAAACCGGGCTGAACCCATTGTGAAAACGGAAAAAACAAAACCAAATGGTTTTCAAAAGCCCAAAAATTGGTTTATAACAACTCGTATGATACATTTTCATCTCAAATGGGTCATATGTGTAATTTTTTAAAAAAGAAAGCCTACAATGAAAATACGTGAAATAATAATTTCAATATGAAATGAAATTTACCTTCTTCAAACCGTTGTGTGGAAGCTGCTGCTTGCTTTCTAACATCTTCAGGATCAAACGAAATCAATAAAGGTGTCGGGGGTTTCTTATTGCTGAACTCTTCAATTGCAGAGATGACATGTTCTGCCACCTGTTAAAAGAAATATAATCACCTTTTATTAGAACAAAATGGAATAAAATATGCGTTGACTTTAGTTGACCTACACTTGATGGGGTAGCAAGCCCGTGTCTGTAAGAATATGCATAATCACGAATTTTCCAGTATCGAAATGGACTCGATTCAGAACTGTGATTGCTGTCTGAATCATAATGAGGAAGACATTTCACGGCTGAGTCAACTCGGTCTTCAGCTTTTCCATCTTCTTTGAGAAAAACCACCCCAGGTTCTTGTTCTAAGATCATTAACCAAAAAATTGATAGATTATGTGATTAGTGTGTGTGAATAAGAAACCATTTTACATCCACTTTAACGAGTTAAAACGTTTAAATGAACGAAAGTTAAACCTTGAGGAGGGAACTCAGGCCTGAACATTGGTGGCTCTGGTATCACAGTATCTCTCAACATCTGTTTAACATCCAATGTACAAATGCAAATAAAAAACAATAATCACAACATATATACACATTCATATATATCAGAACTAGAACACACCTGATCAATTTTGTTCTGTTTCTTCAACTGGCTCATGATTAAAGAACCAAGTAAGGGCATTTCAACTAACTTTACAAATAACTTCAGCAATAACCCACTTATATAAGGAGCTGCAGTAAACACATCAATTAGAACAAAAAAAAATTAATTAATTTCACAATAAATCACAAAAACAACAAAATGATTTCTTTGAACGCGTAAGCGTGTTAGGTGGCGACGCGTGATTCTCGATCCGCTACGCATAATCAGCTCTGCATGTGTAACGGACGCCTGAACATGCGTAACCGGAATTAAACATGCGTAGCCAGCATTTAAACATGTGTAACCGACACCAGAACGTGCGTAGCTGGCATTAAACTAGGGTTGTTCACGAGTCAAGCCGAACAAAGCGAGGGCTTGCTCGTTGCTTGGCTTGTTTACAAATTGAACCGAACCGATTGGCTCAAAATCGAACCAAGCCAAAATCAAACGAGCGAAAATCAAGCGAGCATTTTCCGAGCGGTATCGAGCGAGTTTATGGGCATTACTTTTTACCTTTAAAAACTAGTCGTTTTTAGAAAAACAACAAAACGAGCGAAAACAAATTAGTCGTTTTTAGAAAAACTAGTGGTAACTTGTAAATTTTTATAAAATTGAAGTTTGAAGTTGGATATAATGTATATAAAACAATTAATAATTAAAAAATAATATAATTTGTTTTTATAATTATCTTGAATATTGAAAAACTGAATACTAAATATAATTATTTTTTACTTATTAATTATTTAAAGTACTTGAAGATATTCGATTATTAAAAACTAATTATATTTGATATTCAATATTTCAATATTCAATATAATTATAAAAACAAACTAAATATTCGAATTAAAAATATTCAAGCCGAACTGAACCAAGAGGACGCTTGCTCGTTGCTTTGCTCGTTTACAAACCGAACCGAGTGAATGGGCTAGTTAACAACCGAGCGGAAAAAAACGAGCTAGCATTTTCCAAGCAACATCCGAGCGAGCAGCAAGCAAGTTTGAGCAATGAGCGATTTGGGCAGCCGAACACTAAACACGCGTAACCAATTCTGTGCGCATAACCATTTTTTAACCGGCCAGTTTTGACTCAAAACCCGTTCCAACCCAACTCCATACTAACCCAAAACCCGTTCTGACTCGAACCAAAATAACTCTTTTTCTTAATCAACCCGTTATAACCCGTCCGACTCGTTTGCCAGTCCTAAAAAGGAAAGTAGTACAAATAAAAAAAATGACCTTCAATATCTGCAGGATCATACTGGACAGTAGTCAAATCAACTTCAGTAACCGGTAACATGGCTCTTTTCTTCCCCATCTTCACCTGAGCATTTCATCAAACATCAGGTGTGCATCCATACCACTTATATAATACTTTATTATTTAAACATGAAAAAACTTACAGTTGATGCACCGACAGCGAGAAATCCAAGGAAGGTGAACTTAGGATCTTACGTTGATGATGTGACGATGATCGGTCACATTGACGAATGCCAATAATGCTTCGTTGTGAATATTATTAGTATTATTATATTTATAACTAGTATACGACGTCGTTTAGCTAATCCTATTTCATTGAATGAATTGATTCGGGCGGCAGCTGCACCCACTCTTTGACTATATTTATTGAGATTTATTATTTTTGTCACACAATAAGTCACAAGCTCTATAATACAAACCCTTATGAATCTATATTTTAGATTCACTTGATAATAAGTTGGTTGTGGTTCAATGGTAAAGTATTCACTTTATAAGTGAGAGGCAGGGGGTTTAAACCTCACTATCACCAACTTATATGGGAGATATGAGGGATGACCCTGTCTTGCCAGGGTTCGAGTCCTGATCTCACCCGGTTTTACCGGCTCCTCGCTGTCGTGCCGTTTGGCGGGCGTGGGGGTCGGGTTTTATCCGGTGAATCCCTCAATAGGTGGACTGCTAGGGGCTTCGTCCTTCCGGACTAGTGGCCGGCTCGGGCTACCTTTAGCCAATGGGGGCCGCGTACGGAGTACCCGGCGTTACTTAATTGGCCGTTCAAAAAAAAAGATCTTCACTTGTTAAATCAAATCAAACCTTTTCTTTTTTTTTTTATTTTCTTTTATTTTGTTGTTATTATTGTATTTATGTAAGCTTTTAAAGTTTCGTTACAAAACATAAGACCATAAAATCACGTATTTTTATATGAAATTCATCACATTATTTGTTTGATATCACGAAACGAGATAATGATGAAGAAAAGATTGGTGGAAGTGGTGTCTTTTAACTGAGAAGCACCTTAGCTTATAATAAAATAGAATTGAAGAAACGTGGATCTACTCACTGGTAGCAGATCTACTTTCCTCGGGTTCTGATTGTACTATTTCACCGATGGTTCTTCTGGATTTGTGTTCTTCCACCTACAAAATGAACAACGCCGTTAACTTACCCCTCAGAAAGGGACAGAGGGGTCCTCTTTGGGGTAACTCTCCGGCGTGAGAATAAGTATATGGTGGAGAAGATAATAATGTGAGAGTAAGTGAATCTCAAGAGTATTGCTTAATAGCTGAATACTGTATGATTGTGTGACTGTGTGTTTGTATGTAACTGACTGTGAGTGAATGTAATTCAATATGATTGAATGTGATATCACTGCCTGTAACTGTCAATGATTGAGTATGAATGTGTCCATCAAAGTGGAGTTGATGCTGTATTTATAGTGCTAGGGTTTCCACTGATTGGGCTCAGCCTCGTTGGCCTCCTCCAATCGCACTGCGCCACGTGTCCTCTAGGACACCTGGCGCTTTCTCGTTGGTTGTAATCACGTGGTAGCACATGTGTCATGCTGAGTTGTCGACCTTTCATTTGGCAGCTGTCAACATCAGCATATTCTTATTCCTTAAAAAGATACCTTCTGGAAGGTTGTCTGACGTGCACAATCAAGGTTGCCCTAATCCTGATAAGGACGAGGTCGATTATGTGCATGTGTGATATGCGCCAATCCTGAGGATGCGCGAGGTCTTCTCTTTATTCTCACGCGCAGATGTTTCATGCGCAGATGTGATATGCACGAGCATGTGATATGCGCCGCGCGCTGATGCGCCGCGCGCATATGTGATGCGCGAGCATATGTGTGCCTGAGCATATGTGGTGCCTGGGCGTATGATGCCTGAGCATGTTTTGTATGCGCCATGCGCATAGGTTTTGGCTTTGTGCCTTTATAATGTCTTTATGTTGTGGGTTGACCCGCCTTGCTCGGTGTTGAGGCGGGTACATACCTCTTCAAGCCCCCCCAGTCTAATGTGTGTCTTATCTCGCGCTAGCGCGGTAAGATAGATATTAGACTTACTGATTTGGTCTTTTTAACGGGGTTTTGTCGTTTTCTTGGTTGTTTCCATCGTTGCGCGAAGTTCTATCCATTTGGTTGAAACGAAGGGTCCAAACACGTGGTTGGTTGGTGGTGACGTGTGCCGGAAACGTGTCAGACGTTTCGTGTGCTCGAGGTGCTACAGTTGTCTTTCATGTCCCCTCGCACAGCTGTCTGGAACACGTGTCGCGCTCGCATTGGTTTGCACCTGCGAGTGGGGGCGCGTCTCTGCTCCGTGTCAGTTCCGTTACGTTTTTATGTCCCCTCAACAGTGTTAGGGACACGTGCCGCGCCCTCGTTGGCTTACACCTGCGAGTGGGGGCGCGTGAAATCCGATCAATTGCCAATTTTCTCTCTCCTGGGCCTATAAAAGCAGGCCCTTAGGAAAAATTTTTATCTTCATCTTCATTGTTGTGTACTCCAAAGCTTCTGTCTTTCCGATTTTCTGGTTATTTCTTCCTGATACCCTGTTATCTGTTGCTGTTGTTATTGTATGTCTGATAGTTCAGACTCCTCTAACCCCTCCATCACCTCTATTGCCTCTCGAAGACGCCGTGTGAAATCTGTGGTGATGTCGACATTGAAGCAAAAGGGCAAGGGGAAGAGGGTTGTTGAGACCACATCGGAAGAAGTAGGGAGGACCAAGGCCACGAAAAGGTGGAATGAAATCCCCTGCAAACTGAGGCAGGCCGACCTCGACAGCCTCATCTCGTCACAGGGTTTTCTCCCTGTGTTTGGCTGCATGTTGCCTGTGGCCGGGCAAACGGCGGCGGACCCGCCTCCCGGCTATATTTCCCTGTACACCCATTTTTTCACCCACTGCAACCTTCGTCTTCCGATGACAAGGTTTGTAGGCGCGGTGTTACGGTTTTTCGGGATACATATATCCCAAGTCCATCCATTTGGACTTGTGCGCATGACTCATTTCGAGTTCATGTGCAAATCACAGCGCGAGGAGCCCACCCCTCGGCGCTTTCAATTTTTTTACAAGCCCAAGATCCAAGATTCTTGGATCTCCTTTATTCCTCGCAGTCAGAAGGTTAAGTGCAGCACCGTGTCATTCAAGAGCCTTCATGACTGGTCTGAGAGGTTCTTCTACATCAAGGCTGGTGTAATCCCCATCCGCATGACGATGCGCGCGATCGATTCTGCGCCCGCGGATGCGGATGTTATTAAGAACCCAACCGGCGCCTGGGTTAAGAAACTGACCGCCGAACCATCCCCCGCCAAGAAAATTCGTGAGGAGGCGCTGGTGGGGGTCGGCATGAGTAAGCTGTGGGCCGACAGCGCGGCGGAGCCTGTCATCCAAGTGGACTGCTTGCGTAAGTTATCGCATTGCTTTATTTCCGCGCTAATAAAATTTGCCTTTGCTGATATTATTTGTCTTGTTTTTGCGCAGTAACCAAGGATTTTTTCCACGCCGCCTACGACGATCAAGTGGAGGGTGGCTCCGTCCCGCTGGGCGCTGGGGAGGTGGGCTTCCCAGATCGCTTCGATGACATGTTCATCCCTGTGGATCTGGAGTTTGACTTTGATAGCGACGCGCCTGGTAAGCCTTCACACTTATGCTTATTCCTTTAGAATACCAAAGTTTATTAACAATTCTGTTGCTTGTATTTGCAGATGCGCTCGAAAACTACGAGCTGGAGCTCGCGGAAGAGGAGGAGGAGGAAGAGGAGGCGTCCCTACTAAAGCGCAAAGCTAAGGGGAAATCTGGCGCAGGGGGCAGTAAGAGACAGAAAAAAGATGACACCCCTGTCGCTCATCCCCATGCTCAAACTAAGGGACCTGAGGAAACCCAGGTGTTTACCAACAAGGTTTCTTTAGCTTCCCTGCCTGTGAAAGTGGGCAGGCCTCCTGTCCACTTGAGGTATGGTGGCGTGACCTCCTCCCTTCGCGCGGCTGAAGAGAGAAGCAGTGTCGCGCCTGCGAAAGGTATACTTTGGTTACCCATAATGGTTCAATGAGGGCGATTCTGATTGAATTATTATTTAATCTTTTCGCCTTTGAATGTTTGCAGGACCGGCGACGATAGCAGATCAGCCGCAGGCGCAACAAGGTGCTGAGGCTGCGCCGGGGGCGCTTCGAAGTCCCCTGTTCTACCCTCAGAAAAGGGTAGAATGAACTTTATGGCGATGTTCGCCGCGCGAACAGAATTGCGCGAAGGTATGTTTTGCGCCATTGTCTTCTGAATTTTTTGTTTTGATCAAATCATAAACCATTTTTTGTTGTTGATTTGTTCATAGGAGTTGTAGCTGGCGTACCAGCTGCTGGTGACACTCCTGGCGCCGTTGCCGGCGCCGCTGGTTCTGTTCCTGCTCCTGCTAGTGCTGAGTCTCCCCTTATTGGGATTACAAAGGAGCAGGAAGCCGTATTGCGCGCCGAAATGGCGGCGTCGAGACCTCCCTCGCCTCCTCCTACGCGCAGCCCTCTCCGCGAGGCTGGTTTGGGGCCCTCCAGGTCGCAGGAGAAGAGGCCGATTGAAGAAGATGAGGAGGATGAGGGAGCTCAAGCTGAAGACTCCTTCGGAGTCCGTGCCAGCCCTGCGATGCCACAAGACTTCGCAGCGCATACTTCTGGTGGGGCTGGCGCTGACTTTTCTGCTTCATCCCCGCAGGTATGTTTTAATTTATTGCTCCGCTGCGCGTACTTCCATATAAGTATGTTTTTATGACTTAGAACATTTCTTGTGTTTTGCAGGAAGGTGACCACGTTTACCGCCCGAGATGGAATATTAACGAAGACAGTTCCTTCCAATCCATGGGTGTATGCGAGGACTTCTGGGCTCATGCCGTGCCTCCTACTGAAAGGAGGTATCAGGAGGGGCGCACTCGCGCTGACTTGCTCAACGATCACATTTTCGCTGGGTCGGCCTTCTTTTCTGCCTCCCAAGAGCTTCATCGTGATTATATTAAAGTACGCGATGCTCTTGTGGAAGCCCAACAAGAGGCTAAGGTGGCTGCCTGGAACCTTTCTGATGCTCGCGCACGAGCTGAGAAACTCCAGGCGGAGCTCAGCGAAAACCGAGCAAGTGCCAACACCGCCTTTATTAAGCGCGGGCATGAGCTCCAAGCTGCGCGGGAGAAGCAGCAGGTGGCGGAGGCCGAAGTTGCCAAGTACACGCGGAGAGTGCGTGACTTGGAACTGGAGGCGGAGGCGCGTGACCAAGCTATCTTCCAGAGTATCACTGAGAAATCATCACTGGAGAGCGAGGTTGCGCGCCTGAAGAAGTATTTGGCGGCCGCGCAGGCCGATAGAGATGAGGCCTTGGCGACGGCAGCGTCCAGCCGGGAAGCACTTGATGCTGCGCAGGCGGAGAAAGAAAAAATTTTGGCGGCAGCAGCGTCTGATAGAGAGGAGCTAAAAAAGACCAAGGAAACTGTTGAGTTATTAAACACCCAGGTTCCTGCCATCGAGACGTTTGTTGCTGGCCTCGCGCAGGATCGCCAATGGCTGGTGTCACAGGGCATGACTCGTTGCGCTTTGGCGATGAAATATTCTGGCGAGTTTCAGGCCCTTGTGATGGACTGCAATGCTGCCGCGCGCTTAGTGGGTCGAGCTGAAGGGTTTACGGATGGGTATGAATATGGGATGTTGAAGAAGAACCCATCCGAGTACCCTTACAAGAGCGACGCGGCCTGCGCGGACATGGCCGCGGTGGGGGAGAAGTATATGAATACTCCCATCCCCATCCTTGTGCAGGTACATTGACTTTAATGAATTTTTCTTGATTAATTTTCCAAGTTTTTTGTACTCAATACTTTTCTAATGATTTGCAGATAGCTGCGCTTGCTGACCAGCCTGACCTCGGCGCGCTAAAGAAGTTGCTCGATGAATGCGAGGGGGCTGGTGGCGATGTTGGTGGCGCGGGGGATGTTGCCCCTGCCAGCGGCTCTGGCGCGGCGAAAGAATCTGCTCCTGACACCGTCGTGATAGAAGACTCCATTGAGGAGGAAGAACTTGACTATGGTCAGTTTGGAGATGAGGAGCGGGCCGCGTCAGATGCTGCGGGAGATGATGAGGGTGATGAAGTGGCTGACGTCGACGTGGAGACTTGAGAAGCCCTTCATCTTTCTAATTTTTTTTTTGTTTTTTGTTATACTTGTAATTTGTAACTCATCACCCTTGTAAATTTCAATGCTATGGAATGAAACTTGTTTTCCCTTTTTCACATCTTGCGCATTTCCATTCATCTCTTCATGTTTGCTTGTATAGATATAAGATATGCTTGCACGTTAAAATAAGAACAAGGTTGTAAGGAAATTATTTACTTAACCATAATCTTATTTTGTACGTGGTTTCGCAGTATCTTGTTTATGCTGACACGCGCGATGACTTTTCACTATTCCTTTTTTGCGCGTCGTTGTCGCGCTTTTTTTATATGGAATTATGAGTTTTAGCCATTACATGTCAGCATGTGTTACTCAGATATCCACTATGATTCCGCGCGCGACCTCGACCTGAGACCTTAACAACTATGATTTGGCATGTACTTTGCCTTAGTTGTGTTTAGGGATTTTTATGATCAGGCTGCGCGGGATGTAAGATGGATGTTTGTGAGTGTTTTGAGCTAAGGCTCTTTGTTTTGGGCTAAGGCCCTGACGTTTTTAGAGTTAAGACTCGTTAATGCGTTTGAGCTAAGGCTCACGCATGTATGTTTTACTTCGTTTCATTTTGTTTTAAAGTCAATATAGTGTTGTCATATTGCTCCAAATTAATAAAGGAAGTGTGAAACATGTATGCAAAGGTAATAGAACAAATATTGAAAGATAGCGCGAATCAGTATTCATGATGGCTTAAAAGCCTTGATTACATATTTGAATTTTTACATGAAGCATTTTCTAAGCTGTGCTGCGTTCCACGCGCGCGGTATCTTTTTTCCATTCAAATCTTTTAAAGTGTACGCGCCTTTCCCCAATTCTTCTGAGATTTGATAAGGTCCTTCCCAATTGGGGGACATTTTTCCTGGGGGTATTGCGCGGCTAGCTTCATTGTTTCGAAGGACAAAATCATTTTTCTTGAAGTGGCATTCTTTAACGCGCTGATTATAATATTTTTCCAGCTTTTTCTTGTACTTGGCTTCATTGATGATAGTCGCTTCTCTGCGCCCTTCAAGCAAGTTGAGGTCCAATCTTCTTTCGCGCTCGTTATCAGTCTTGCTCATCATGAGTACCCTATGGGATGGGCATCCAATTTCTGCTGGGATCATAGCCTCTGTCCCATAGGTTAGGCTGAACGGGGATTCGCCATTGCTAGTTTTGCTTAATGTCCTGTGCGCCCACAGGACATTAGGTAACTCCTCGACCCAAGAATGGGTTTCTCCCTCCAACCTTTTCTTCAGCCCATTTAACAAACTTTGATTCGCGCGCTCCACTTGGCCATTCCCCTGAGGGTGGTAGACCGAAGTGAAGATTTGGTTGATGTGCAATTCTTTGAGCCAGCTGGATATCTTCCTGTCAGTGAATTGTTTGCCATTGTCGCTCACAATTTCCATAGGAAGGCCAAAACGGCAGATGATGTGGCTCCAGATAAATTGCTTCATCGCCTCAGATGTGATTTTTGCTAGTGGCTTGGCCTCAACCCATTTTGTGAAATAGTCTACCGCCACTACCAAAAATTTCACTCGCCCTTGCGCTTGCGGCAGGGGCCCCACAATATCAATGGCCCATTTGTGGAAAGGCCATGCGGAGGTCACTGGAATCAAGTTGTTCTTTGGCCGCATGGTGTTTGGCGCGTAGCTCTGACATGCCTTGCATTTTTGGATTTCTTTTAGCGCATCCAAGTACATGCCTGGCCAATAGTAGCCTGAGCTCATTGCCTTGGCAACCACCATGCGCGGGCCAGCGTGTATTCCGCAGATTCCTTCGTGAATCTCCCTAATCACATAGCTTGCTTCTTCAGCATCCAGGCATTTCATGAGCGGTCCAAGATAAGAGCGTCGATATAATGTACCATCAAGTAGTTCATAGTTCTGCGCCTTGTGTCTTATCTTTCTCGCCTGTGCGCGATCGTCCGGTAACTTTCCCTCATTCAGGAATTCCGTTATTGGAGTTATCCAGGATGAAGGGGTTGTATGAATTACAAGGACAGATTGCGTTTGCACTGACGGGTTGCTCATCACTTCCACCCTGACATCTTTGCCAAAGTGATCAAAATTAGTTGATGCCATCTTACTCAACGCGTCAGCGGGCTTGTTTTCGCTGCGCGAGATGTGTATGATTTTGAAGAAGTCAAACTGCTCAACGAGCTTTTTTGCCTGCTCTAGATATAGGCATGGTGTTCTCCTTGGCATCATAAAGGCCATTGACCTGTGCAGCTACCAAGTAAGAATCAACATGGGCCTCTAGCCTTTTAACTCCAAACTTGCGCGCAACGCGCAAACCAGCCAGCAGGGCTTCATACTCAGCCTCATTGTTGGTACTCTTGAAGTCCAACCTAATAGCATAAGTATATTCATGATTATCAGGGTCCACCAGTTTGAGGCCTGCGCCGGACCCTTCGCTGTTGGAGGCTCCATCAGTGAATAGCCTCCAAACATCTTCTTCATCATTTGCTCGCGGAGGCTCTACCTCGCGCTGAGCTTCTTCAATCTTTCCCTCTGGGATTTCCGTGATGAAATCCGCTAAAACTTGACCCTTTATTGCTGGACGGGGCTTATAGGTGATCGTGTGTTCACCTAATTCCAGCGCCCACTTTGTCAGCCTTCCGGAGAGCGCGGGGCGTCGCAAGACTTGCTGGATGTTGTAACCTGTCAGAACTTCAATAGGATGACCATTGAAGTATCTATGAAGCTTTCGCGACGCGTGTGTTAGTGACAAAACTAACTTTTCCATGATGGAATAGCGCGTCTCAGGGTCTGTCAGCACCCGACTCACATAGTATATTGGCGTTTGGATCCCCTTGCGATCCACCAATAATACTGCGCCGATGGCGCGGTCTCCAGCTGACAAGTACAATGTAAGGGTTTCGCCAGGAAGTGGAGCTGTGAGCGCGGGCAGCTTTATGAGACATTCTTTTATCTCACTGAAAGCTTGCTCAGCCTCAGGCGTCCACTTGAATTGGCTCTTCTTCAAGCAGTTCCTCAAAGTGTTAACGAATGGGGTAGATTTGCTGGCGTGGTTCGCTAGGAACCTGTTGATTGACACCAATCTACCATTCAGCTTCTGAACCTCCTTCATGGTGGATGGTGAAGGCATGTCAAGGATGGCTTCCACCTTTTCAGGGTTCACCTTGAAACCATCCTTAGTGACCATTACACCAAGAAATTTCCCCTCTTCCGCGCCGAAAGTACATTTGCTCGGGTTGAGCTTCATGTTGACTTCCGTTAAGCGCTGAAGAGTTTCCTCGATGTCTTTGAGCATTTGTCTCTCCTCCCTGCTCTTGATCACCAAATCATCAACGTAGACTTCTAGATTTCTTCCGATTTGTTCACTGAAAACCGAATCCATAAGTCTCTGATAAGTGGCGCCCGCATTCTTTAAACCAAAGGGCATTTTTGTGTAACAAAAAACACCCTTGTCGGTTCTGAAGGCAGTCTTGTCTTCGTCTTGTGGCGCCATTTGAATCTGGTGATAGCCTTTGTAGGCATCCAGGAAACATTTGAGCTTGAATGGCGCCACGGAGTCCACCTTTGCGTCGATGTTTGGGAGGGGGTAACAGTCTTTCGGACATGCTTTGTTGAGGTCCTTGAAGTCAATACACATCCTCCATGACCCGTTGCTTTTCTTTACCATCACAGGATTGGCTACCCACGTCTGGTATCGGATCCGGCGGATGATGTTTGCGCGCAACAGGTCCTCAACTTGCTCATTCATGGCCTTCGCCTTTTCATCCCCCATGATTCTCTTTTTCTGAGCAATTGGCTCCACCGACTTGAACGTGTTAAGAGAATGTTGCGCCAAGTCTCGCGGGACCCCAGTCATATCGGAGTGTTGCCACGCGAAGACCGACGTGTATTTTGTGAGCAACCTTTTCATTCTCAATCTCGTTTCGTCTGAAATGGTAGCGCCAATTGTGACCGTTTGCTCTGGGAATTTTGGGTTTAAAATCCACTTCTCTGGCGCATTGTCCGCCATTGGAAGTTTCATTCTCCCTTCCCGCGGCGTACTTGTCACTGCGCACAAATGATCGCGGTAAACAAATGTTACGCCTGTTGGTGTAGGGAACCCCAATGCGCCGTGCGCTGGCGACGGTACAGCATTAAATTGGGCAATCGTTCCCCTACCCAGGATCATATTGTGGCATGACGTGGTGGGCAAGACCAAGAAGTTGACAACTTCGGCTCGCTTGTGCTCATCATCCCCCATAGTTAGTTCAAACTGAATTTGACCTAGGGGATGGATGATTTCATTTGAAACACCACAAATTGGTGCGTTCACCATCTCGAGCCGCGCTTGGTCTGCCGGGTCTAACTTTCTGAAACATTGCTCATACATAATGTCAGATTCGCTTCCAGTGTCCACCAGGACCTTTGACACTTCGTAATGAGCAATGTGTGTGGTGATGACGAGAGGGCTGCTGATTGAAGGGCCTCCCCTGATTCTTGGGAAGATAACTTGCTGCTCGCGCCAATCTCCGTGGATTTGCGCGCTTCTCTTTTTTGACGTCTGCCCTTGTCGTCCCCCCTCAGCCACACAGATTCTTTTGTATTTCTTGCTGGCAGAGGCTCCTTCCGGTTGCTCATCCTCTATTCTTGGGTTTTTCACCAAGTGAGCCAGCCTGCCTGATTTTACATCCTTCTCGATCGCATCCTTTAAATGATGGCATGCGTCGGTGTTGTGGCCCGGGGACCTGTGAAATTCACAATATTTGCCACTGTTTTGCGGTCCCTTGTAGTGTAGTTGCTTGGGGGGCTTGAATTGGACATTCTCAGTACTTAACACCTGTGAAGGTGTTTTAGTGAGGGGAGTCCATATTCTTGGCAGAGGTCTGCTAGGATCTCTGCCGCCCTCCCTCTTGTCACCCTCCCCGCGATTACGAACATCTTTTTGGGGCTGGGGTGAGCTTGGTTGCGTTTGCTTTTCTGCGGAAGAAAAATTTGTTGGTTGCAACCTGGACCATACAGAGTTCTGTTTGGCCCTCTTCTCTTTGCTGCGCGGTGATTCAGCCTGATGCGCTCTTTCTCTTGCCCTATCTTGGGCAATCTGCTTTTCATTTCTCGCGAAGACTCGCGATGCTTCCATTAGTTTTGCCCAAGTGGTGGGCATACCATCTCTGCTTACGAGAGCTCGGCGGAGTTGATCACTGCGCGCGCCTTGTATAAAAGCCACGCGCAGGAGTTGCTCAGTTATACCCCCGATTGCCAGAGACTCCTGATTGAAACGAGTGATGTAGTCCTCAATCGTTTCATCATTCCTGCGCACGCAGTGCATGATGTCATCAGGATCGCGCGTGTGTCTGCGCTGCTGTACGAAGTGGGCTTGGAACTTTTCCAATATTTCCTCGAACCCATCAATTTGCCCAGTCGGCAAGCTCTCGAACCAGACACGCGCCGCGCTCGTAAGGCAGCGGGCAAACATGTGACACCATGTTGGCATCGTCCAGCTCTCTAGGTTTCCCGTGTTATAGAAACCTTGCAAAAAGTCATCTGGATCTGTTGTGCCATCATATTTGCCCAGACCACTTGGCATCTTGGTCTTGTGCTGGATGGGGACCTTAGCGATGCGCTCAGTAAATTTTGAGTGCTTCACTAAGATGGCCGGCCTGTACGGCGTGGTTACGTCCACTTGCCCCCTCACTGGCGGGCTGTACGGCATGTGCAGATCCAGATCTGCTCTGGCTCCAGGCGCCATGTTCACAGGCGCGCGGATTTGTGAGCCTCCTGCATGAGTATCTCGCGTCTTCCTCATGCTATGGACTTCTTCATCACTGAACTCAGTGTGTGCAGTGTGAACAGAATGTCCGTCTTCCGGCGCGCGCGGCCTTTTTGTAGTCTGCTTATCAAATGCTTGCCTTTGTGTTTGGTCGGCTAGCTTTTTCTGTTTGACCATTTCATTGTACTTTTCCAGTAGACGCCGCTGCTCGTTTATGAGCCATTCATTCGGATCATTTGCTTCTTCTTCTGGACCCATTGGTCCTTTCAGTTTCGCGCCGGCAAGGTTTTGTAACGTGAGATCGTCTGGAGGAGTTTCAGTCTGGCCGTGAGGGGTTGTGATGAAGGGGCGGTTACTGGTGGCGCGCGTAGAATCACGCGGCACCCTCAGAAACTGCTGTCCCTCATTGACACCCTCACGTTCAATATCCTCCAGAGCTTGATCAGCGTTACGAACGCCAGAAACCATGGTGATTGATTTTTTTTTTATGTAGATCTGATGAGATCTGATTGCCGTTTGTAACAGTGGATGGCGCCAATGAAGAAACGTGGATCTACTCACTGGTAGCAGATCTACTTTCCTCGGGTTCTAATTGTACTATTTCACCGATGGTTCTTCTGGATTTGTGTTCTTCCACCTACAAAATGAACAACGCCGTTAACTTACCCCTCAGAAAGGGACAGAGGGGTCCTCTTTGGGGTAACCCTCCGGCGTGAGAATAAGTATATGGTGGAGAAGATAATAATGTGAGAGTAAGTGAATCTCAAGAGTATTGCTTAATAGCTGAATACTGTATGATTGTGTGACTGTGTGTTTGTATGTAACTGACTGTGAGTGAATGTAATTCAATATGATTGAATGTGATATCACTGCCTGTAACTGTCAATGATTGAGTATGAATGTGTCCATCAAAGTGGAGTTGATGCTGTATTTATAGTGCTAGGGTTTCCACTGATTGGGCTCAGCCTCGTTGGCCTCCTCCAATCGCACTGCGCCACGTGTCCTCTAGGACACCTGGCGCTTTCTCGTTGGTTGTAATCACGTGGTAGCACATGTGTCATGCTGAGTTGTCGACCTTTCATTTGGCAGCTGTCAACATCAGCATATTCTTATTCCTTAAAAAGATACCTTCTGTAAGGTTGTCTGACGTGCACAATCAAGGTTGCCCTAATCCTGATAAGGACGAGGTCGATTATGTGCATGTGTGATATGCGCCAATCCTGAGGATGCGCGAGGTCTTCTCTTTATTCTCACGCGCAGATGTTTCATGCGCAGATGTGATATGCACGAGCATGTGATATGCGCCGCGCGCTGATGCGCCGCGCGCATATGTGATGCGCGAGCATATGTGTGCCTGAGCATATGTGGTGCCTGGGCGTATGATGCTTGAGCATGTTTTGTATGCGCCATGCGCATAGGTTTTGGCTTTGTGCCTTTATAATGTCTTTATGTTGTGGGTTGACCCGCCTTGCTCGGTGTTGAGGCGGGTACATACCTCTTCAAGAATCATAATTAAAATAAAAAAATAAGTAAACTTTTTGTTTGAACCGGGTTACAACTGCGATGCAAAGTGTCACGTTGTGCTTATTGCTCACTTCAAGATTTACATCTCCTTTCATATGGGACAAGCTCAAATTTCTTCTTTTATGTGGGACAACAAGTTCACACTACACTTATGTTTCTCTTCACTTACGTGGCTTTCACGACCTCAAAGATCCAACTTTGAGCATTTATCTCTCTTTTATCTTAGAGCATTCCCATTAGGTTCCCTATTTCTATCTCCATCTCTAAAATTTAAAGAAAACATCTAAAAAATAGCTCCAATCCATTCCTCATCTTCAAACTCCATCTCCAAATTTTAACAAAATAGCTACAACATATCTCCAAATTTAGAGCAATGTCAAAGCACTCCATTTCCAAATCTCTCCTTAATAGTTTTAAGATATAAATGGAAGAAAGAGAAATAAATAATAAAAAAAGAATATAAAGATAGAAATGGAGAATGGGTTGGGGGAGGTTTTTAAAAAATGTTGTATAAATTTAAGAAGTTATGGTTTTTGATTAAATTTTAAAGATGAGGATGGAGAACTCATTGAGAATGCTCTTAGGTTTGGTTTGTTACGAAGCTCTCATAATTCAAACTCAGTAAATGTTAGTTATATTAACCTTAGTGAAAAAGCTTGTTTATTTTTACAACTTTTTCTACAATATATGTTGTCTAGATCTAGTGAAGTTGCAAAAAACTAAGAGAGTTGTGATGATGCATGGGCCAATTACTCATCACCATTGGAATTTGTAAAATTAAGTTTCGTAACAAAACTGATTCACACATGCCATAAACCAAGAAATAATTTAAACCATGACAAAAACAGTAAAATATCATTCAAACTTTTAGCTCAAAAATGTATTTTGGCTGCCAAATACAGCCAATAACAAAACAAATTGTTAATTATTTCTACTTCTCATGGTAGTTTTGTAAATACATAAACCTCTTGTAATCAATCAATCATGAATAGAGCAAAAATGAAAAACAAGAAACACTCTACTTCTTTACCTCCTCGTATTCCGCCTCAGGGGCTTGATCCCCTCCTTGTGACCCACTGTCTGACCCACCGCCTCCTTGCATATGTTGACCAATCTTTGACTGCGCCTTGTTCGCAGCATCAATCTTAGCCTGAATCTCTGTAACATCCTCACTAACCGAAGCTTTCCTCAAATCAGCCACCGCATCCTCGATTTCAGCCACCACCTCACTCGGAAGCTTATCTCTATATTCATTCAAATTCTTCTCGACGCTGTAAACAGTGGTGTCAGCAGTATTCTTTGCGTCAATAAGTGCCTTCTTTTCAGCATCCTTTTGAGCATGAAGCTCGGCATCCCTAACCATCTTCTCAATCTCATCGTCCGATAGACCTCCGGAGGACCTAATTGTAATCTGCTGTTCTTTGCCAGTGGCCTTATCTTTGGCTGAAACCATAACGATGCCGTTTGCGTCAATGTCAAACGTGACCTCGATCTGAGGCATGCCTCTTGGAGCCGGAGGAATACCCATAAGGTCAAATTCACCTAGCATCTTGTTGTCGGATGCCATCTCCCGCTCACCTTGCAACACTTTAATACCCACTTGGGTTTGGTTATCAGCAGCTGTCGAAAATGTCTGCAAACAAAAGCTTAAGTTAAAACTTAGTGTATACAATTACAAACAAGTACACGAGTTTAGTGATGACTGAGTTGACTCACCTGACTTTTCTTGGTTGGGATTGTGGTGTTCCTGTTAATGAGCTTGGTGAAAATACCACCAAGTGTCTCGATACCGAGTGATAACGGGGTGACATCAAGTAAAAGTAATTCTTTAACATCACCACGAAGGATACCACCTTGGATAGCTGCTCCCATAGCAACTGCTTCATCCGGATTCACCCCTTTGCTTGGTGCCTTCCCAAATATCTCGGCAACAACCTCCTGAACCTTGGGAACACGTGTCATCCCACCAACAAGGAGCACTTCATCAATATCCTTGATTGAGACTCCTGCGTCTTTCACACAGTTTTTGCACGGGTTCTTGGTCCTCTCAATCAAGCTGCTTACTATAGCCTCAAACTTGGATCTCGTGAGAGTGATATTTAAATGCTTGGCGCCTGATGCATCGGCTGTGATAAATGGTATGTTGATGTCGGTTTGAGTTGTTGATGATAGCTCGATTTTGGCTTTTTCAGCTGCTTCACGAAGTCTTTGAAGGGCAAGCTTGTCTTTTGTCAAGTCGATGCCTTGTGCAGTCTTGAACTCGCTTACCAAAAAGTCCAACATGGCATTATCAAAATCTTCACCTCCAAGGAACGTGTCACCATTTGTCGCTTTCACCTGTATAAACAAAAAAAAATCATATATTCACTTAAGAGATACAACTATATGCATGTAAACAAACCAAACATTTATTAGACCGTTCGTTTGGATAAAAATCGTTAATTTAATAACAAACGAACGTAAACATGTGTCTCGTTCGTCCATTTATGTTAGTGAACATCCGTTTACATTCGTATATAAACGAACATAAACAAACACAAACATGTAGATTTTCTCCACAAAAGAACACAAGCAAGTAAACCAGTTTAATTGTTCATGTTCGATTGTTTGTTCGGTTAAAGTTAAACTAACAGTTGTACATGCCTAGATACAAATCTTGACCAAAAAAACTACATACCTCAAAAACACCATTAGATATCTCCAAAATGGAAACATCAAAAGTACCACCACCAAGATCAAAAACAGCAATAAGACCCTCTTTATTATTCATCCCATAAGAAAGCGCAGCAGCCGTCGGCTCATTAATAATCCTCTGCACATCTAAACCGGCAATTTTACCCGCATCTTTGGTAGCTTGTCTTTGAGCATCATTGAAATAAGCAGGTACGGTAATAACAGCCTTATTAATAGTTTTCCCCAAATAAGCTTCAGCGGTTTCTTTCATTTTAGTAAGAACAAAAGCACCGATCTGACTTGGAGAATACTTCTGGCCATTGGCCTCAACCCACGCATCACCATTCGGAGCCTTGACAATCTTATATGGAACCATCCCCATTTCTTTCTGTGTTTGTGGATCACCATACTCTCTTCCGATCATACGCTTGGTACCAAATATGGTGTTTGTTGGGTTCGTGACCGCTTGACGCTTGGCGGGTGTGCCAATGAGTAGCTCCGATTTTTGATTAAAAGCCACTATAGACGGAGTCGTTCGCGCTCCTTCAGCATTCTCAATAACTTTTGCAACCTGTGTATAAGAACATCAAGACATCAACAAACTAACAATTGTGTTTTCCTCCTAATTCACAATCAATACATGTATCATGTATGTTATTCTAACAGGTTTAAAAGATCTTACCTTTCCCTCCATGACGGCAACGCACGAGTTCGTGGTTCCCAAGTCAATCCCAATAATATCATTTCCGAGAGGCCGTGTACTGTATCAGAAACAATTCATTAGCTTTATCAAAACTTGAAAAGATATAAAAACATAAATGTCACTAGTCCAAAATAACATATGGTACCTGAAAGGCCTGGCAATTACGCCTAACTTGTTACTCAAATACGACCCCGCAAACGACGGTTTAGCTCCACTTAACTGCATAAACATTCATAGTATTACATTAAAACCATATTCCAATAAATTATTTTTAAATACTAAACAGAACAACAATATGTATCACAATAATAATAATAATAATAATAATAATAATAATAATAATAATAATAATAATAATATCACCCTCCACAACTCAAACCCTAATTATAAAAAATAAACCCAACAAGCAAAACTTACAACCAATGATCCAAAAACTGAATAATCAAAATACAGTATTAAAAAAAACAAGATTCTAATAAAGCAACAAACTTTACAATAATTACTGCCCTAAATATGAAATATGAACATACAACATTCAATCTCTCCAACTTTAACGGATCAATTAATTGAATAAGATCTGGGTTCGAGATAAAAATGAAAACTTTAATAATAAATAGCTTACAGATTTGAAGGCTGAAAGAGAAGCAGATGTTACGTCACGTCGGCGAAGAGATCTGAGCAAAGCAGCGGTGGCCATTGATGATGAATGAATGGAATGAATGAATGTGGTGTGAATAATAATAATAATAATAATTTAGGGTTTAGGGTTTATGGGGAATAAATTGGGGTGGCTGGCTTGGAGAAGGGGTTATTGACATTGCTTAAATAAGGTTTTAGTTTTATGAAATCAAAATGTCTTTTTTTATTTATTATTATTTTTCACGAATTTTTTTTGTTAAAATAGTTATGTATTATTTTAAAAAAAATATTAACTTATTTCTTGAAGGGTCGATTTATATAAACGTGCACCTTTTGATACATTTTTGATATGGTTAATCGAAACTTGGTATTATTAAAGAGGGTCTCATACTCTCTTATTTAATTATTTTTCATAAACTCTAACTTGTTGTTAGTATCACGGCTTAAATGGCTCGTTTTTCAGGTTTGGGCACCGCTATATGTTAATGTATTTTGAGCAAGGCTCAAAATGTAAAAGTGTGTACCTAGAGAAACTTTACATCAACTAATAAATTGCTAAATGATTGTTGTCACGTAACAAGAGATGAGTAAGTGATCTACTTACTCATGCTCATCACTACATACAAGACCAATTTTATTATTCGATTAATAAATGTTTTTAAGAAAGATAAAAAAACTTATATATACTCGGTTACAAAAAGTGTTAATTAGGTGATTGAGCCACAACTCATTTAACTTACGAATGCTTGAGCTTGAAGTCAGCTCGTCTCTAACTCTAATTTTAAAATTCAAGTTCGGCTCAATTATTGTAAAATATTTCACATGTGTACATATAAGCCGGCTCGTCTCTAACTCTAATTTTAAAACTTAAGTTAAGCTCAATCATTATTAAATATTTCACATGTGTACGTATAAATGATTTATATATATGTTTTTTATTATAAATTTCCTATACAACATAATATATATTATTTACTTATTTTTAACAAAACTTTATATATAAAAAATTATCGTGTTGATATAGTATATAAAAATTATATAAATAATATTTTAATTTAGGCTCTTGATCTTTGTTAATGGGTGAATCATGGGTTCAGGCTCTTTATGAAAAAATCTTATTTTTAGGCTTGAGTTCATTGAATTCAACTTGATTCGACCTTTTGACAACCCATTCTCAAATAGCTCATGAACGGATTGGCTCGTTTATACCCCTACGACCCTACTTGTACTAGACGTGCACAAAATTGGGTATTTAAAAAACCCGGAACCGGGTAGGAACCGGTTCCGGGTATGGTCAACATAAGTCAAACCAGGTTCGGGCAGAAACCGGTTCCGGGTATAGTCGGGTATTTGACCGGGTTTTGACCGGTTACGGGTCGGGTTTTGACCGGTTCCCCCGGGTTTTTTCCGGGTTTTTTACCGGTTCCTCCGGTTTTTTTCCACCGGTTCTGGTTCCGGGTACGGCTCCGAGGAGAAATCCTATATCTAGTCCTACCCGCGGGTAGGGTATGGGTAGGAACCGGTTCCGAGTCGGTTCCGGCCCGGGGTCCGGAACCGATTATTTTGTGCACCTCTAACTTGTACTATAAAGGGTCCGGTTTTGACCTTAAAGACGGAAATGACATCCAAGTATATGTTTACCAATGAAATTTTACTGCATATATGTATCTAATAATAATTTCTGCAAAGCTAGTTTAAAATGCTTTTAAGTCTTATTAAAAATGCAAGCACTTCAGTGCCTATTTAACAGAGATTTATTATTACAATACTTTAGCTTTTTAATTGTTGTTTCAAAAATTGGGTTCCAATATGTAGAAACATAGATATTACATCAATATAGCAGGTAGGCGGGCAACAAGTTGCGCCGCCACCCCTTTCTGAATTGCAAACCCTAACCTGCTAAAGACATACCCCTGCCCCTTTGGAGTCGACACATTGCTATGCACAACCTGTTGGACCCTGGTTAGAAAACGGATAGCTTCCGGTGCCAAGGAGCCAAATGTATCAAAAGCCAGAGGGACAAAAACATGTTGGTTCTCTTCGCAGGCTTTAGTATGTTTCTCCACCTTCTTCGTTTCAGCCCTTTTCATTGCTTGCCCAGCTACAAACCCATTATCCCTCAAACCAGCTAAGGGAGATACCCCTGTGAGGTCAACACAAGCGTGTTTTCCCCCGGCCCAACCAAAGACGAGCAAATCTGCCGGTCGTAGAGTGGATCTCCCTTCCGTGGGGTCTGTAAGGAAGTTTACGGGGGCTTCCTTTTTAGTTGATATCCCAGCTCGCCTTAAGATGTCCCAAAGAACGTCCCGCACCCAATCATGTCGGTATTTGAACCCAGGCATCTCCTTGCAATGAACCGCATGCTCTCCGATATTTTTATGCTTTTTAATTATATTGAATTATTGATTAATTTGTATTAAATGCAACTCATAAAAATGTATAGAATGGTGAACATGCATTCAGTTTCACAAACTACTCAATATGCATCCAGTTTCACAAACTACTCAATAAATAAATAAAATGAAAAGAACAAACATATATTCAACACATGAAGTGCTTGCACCAAATCATTTTTATGCAGTAATTATGAACAAAGTTACAACAAGAAAAAACAGAAATATCGATCATAAAACAGTTCGAGTATGACTAAGGTCAAAGCCGAAGGTAACCACCCCGTTCTTCAGTCGACGTTCTTTTAAGGAAAGATCTTCGATTAAGTGACCAACTACGTTTTGATGATCTCTGTCTTTTCCAAGATGCTATTCTGGTGTAAAGAAACGGGAACAAGAAACATAAAAGCACGAGACCTAACGTTGCCACACAAACCAACATCACGTTTCTGAAACCGTCTACCAACGCTGGATCTCTTTGTCCCGTCCAAGGAACACCTCCCACGTTCATCCCAAAAACTGTTGCATTCATTCAAAAGTCAAATCACAATTTTAATTGGCTCGTTAAAGATAAAACAACAAAGGCGTCTATAATAACAGGCTAGCTCGATTAACAAAGGGAGTTTTGACTTTGGAGGTCAAAGGTATTCCTTCTCAATCCAAGAAGATAATCAAGTGTTTTGGGTTGACATATATAACTCGTTTAAAAAAATGAGTCATGATCGAGATGACCTGTTTAATTAAATGAGTCATATTCGGGCTGACTTGTTTAACCTGTTTGGTTAAACACTCGACCCGCCAACCTGTTTAGTTAAAGATGTCAACTCATTAACCAGTTTATGACCCCTTTAACCCATATTTTTACAACCCATCACCACGTTTAAAACTTGGTTATCACCCGCCAGCCCGTTTTACATGTTTAAATAAATGTGTAAAACAGGTTTCACGACCTAAGTGCGTGCGGGTTAAGGGTTGATGTTTTTTACACAAATAAAAATATGGGTCGTGTTCGAGCTGAACAAATCACCTAGCGAACCAGACAAAATTGACAGCCCTATGAATATATACATCCCATCAAGTTTTACAATACAAATTTTGAATTCAAATATATCAATAATAAATGTTAAACAGCAGTTAATATCAAAGTTGAAAGCGAGCTCGTTTGACCTAAAAAGTCGAAGTGATAGAATCGAACCTCCTGTGATGATGGAAAGGGGAAGAAATATGATGGAGAGGAATGATAGGTAGTATAGTTTTCGATTGATTTGCTCAGCCTGCCAGCTGTCAAGCCCGGCCTGAACAGCAGTAACCCGATTAGAAATAAAACCAACATTATCCTTTAACCTTTTCAACCTTCGGATCAACTCTTCAAGTGAATTTATGTCTTCACTGGCAAACCAATCCTTTGTGGAACATTTCTCCTTCACTCTCGGGAACACTTGTTCTCCGTGTGTAATCACCTGCATTCATTAATGCATGAGAAGTGTGAACTCACAAGAACAATTTATGCGCACTCATAATATCTTTATAAAAAGTTAAAGATTGATCACCTGCAATAGCCGTTGCAAGTCTAGATGCATTTTGGGAAACCTTCTATCATCAAGCATTTGTTTTTTTAAGGAAAAACCACCTGAAAACATTGAAATTCATGACATAAGGATAATCAATGTTTTAGCCAACATATATATAAGGCGTTTCAAAAAGGTCGCGACTCATGGCTCACTAAAAATTGGCATGTTTGTAGACGGGCAGCTGAGCCGAGGCCAAGGTAAGTTTAAATTTAAAGCCCAGATTTTATATATATGAAACTATAAACCAAGTATAACACACATTTTAGTATACATAAGTTATAAATATGTAACATAAAGTAACTTTTTTAAATATGCCAGGAGCTAGCTTGGGCTCAACATTTTTGCTCGTTAAGATCAACGAGCAAGGCCCAAACCCAACCTGGCTCAAGTTTTTTCACAAGCTGAGCTCGAGCTCGAGCTCAACATTTCACCTCGTCAAGATAAATGAGCGAACCGCCTCAGTTGATAAGCGAGCCGGGCTGACCTGGCTCAAGCCTTTTACAAGCTGAGCACAAGCTCAACATTTCAGCTCATTGAGATAACCGAGCCGAGCCAGCTAGGTTCATAGCTCAACTAGGCTCGTTTACAGACACACAATTATCCAAACTTTAAGTTCATCAATATTCAACACTAACATACAAAGTTAAAAGCTTTACCTTTATCCAAATCAACTTCCACAGAATCAAGCTCGATCTCAAGTTGCGTAACAACATCCTCAAGATGATCCACATGCGTGTCCACGATATGGACCACCAAATTCGAAACGGATTTAGGCACGGGATTATCCGCCTCCTCCGAATGATTCATCGTCAACAAGAAATCAAGCACATGTTCCTTAATCACAATCCCATCACTCTCCCTATCCCCACTATGCTTCGCACTCGGGCTCTCCACACTCGGGATCTCCGACAACAGCGACTGGCCCATGGGCGAAAACCCCAACCGAGGCACCCGACCCAACGACACAGTAATAACCGAGTTCCCAGTAACCCGAGCAGCCAACCGAAACGTAAACTTGCTGGATGGCGGTCCGGGTGAGTTGACCCGGAACACGAGGGCACCGTCAACATAGCCACAATAAGGACCATTGCTAATCAATGCAAGAATATCTTGAAGCTTTAATGGTGGACAAAGGACATCAATGAGGTATTGAGCAGACTGAGAAAGCTTTTGGTTTCCTTTCGGGATTTCGACATGATACCAACAGAATTCTTTACCATTGCCTTCGACTAATTCCCATTCTTTATTATAATAATCACCCAACCCATCAAAGATGTAAGCTTTCAATCTAACTAGACCGGGATACCGGGTTCGAAAAGGGGTTACCTGATTAATATTAATATTATGATTAGGAAGAGATGATGATGATGATGAAGATGCAGGCTCCAATTCCAATTGATCTTCTTCTCCCTCAAGATTCATGCTTGCCTCTCTTATACCCATTTGATTTGAAGAGGGTGCATGAATTGGGGATAATAATCGGAATAAACCCTATTCTATTCGAAATTGGAATAAGGGTAATCGAATTCAGATGGATTAAACCCACTGCATTGAATCCGTCAAATTCGGCGACAAATTAGGGATTTAAACAACTTAATATTATCAAGAAATGTGAATGTGAAGATTATTATTATTATTATTATTATTATTATTATTATTATTATTATTATTGAGTGAACAATTGAAATGATTGGAGTCAAATAGGGGTACCCAGATGGATGAAGCAGGTTCCGGGAAGGTTCGATGATTATTTGTATTCGAATTACAGTCGTCCAATTTGATCTGGATTTTGCGGTGGTGTTATTATTATTTTATTATTATATATCTGATTATTATGTACTAGTTTACAAGACTTGTTAAACTACCTACCTAAATTAAATAAACTAATTACTACTTTTTTAGAAGACCTAACAACTTATACTTACTTATCCGAATAATGGATAACGAATAAGTTTTAGCTCAACTGATATTGGAGGAAGATAAACTTGATGAAAGATTGTATATTGATTGTGTTTAACATAATACAATAGGTTTTATATTTATAGATCTACAATAGATTTCTAAGGCTTGCCCATAAGACCATAAATGTATTGATTAATACTCTCCCTCAAGCTAAGGCCGGGGACCGACTCTTAGCTTGGACTTTAAGAATAGAAAACGATCTGATGGTAGCGGCTTTGTGAACACATCGGCAATTTGATCATGTGTAGAGATAAACTGAACTGATAGCCTTCTTTGTGCAACTTTCTCTCGAACGAAGTGAAAATCTACTTCCACATGTTTTGTTCTAGCATGAAAAACCGAATTAGCAGATAAATATGTAGCTCCCAGATTGTCACACCATAGAGTAGGAGCAGAGTGCATTGGGACACGAAGTTCTCTTAATAATGTTTCAAGCCAAGTCAATTTAGCAACCGTATCCGCCAAAGCCTTATATTCAGATTCGGTAGATGACCGAGATACAGTCTTTTGTTTTCTGGCTGACCATGAAATAAGATTTGACCCAAGATAAATAGCATATCCTCCCGTGGATCGACGGTCATCCAGGCATCCAGTCCAATCAGCATCAGAAAAGGCGGTCAACTGATGAAAGGAAACATCCGTATAGGCATGCAAAACAGGAGATGAGGAGCTGGAAATCAAGAGACCATGACTAGCAGTTCCATGTAAATATCGTAAGATGAGTTTTACAGCAGACCAGTGATTGTCAGTAGGAGAATGCATGAACTAACAAACTTTATTAACCGCAAATGTGATATCAGGCCGGGAGAGAGTAACATATTGTAATGCACCAACCATTTGTTTATATTTTACCGGATCCTCAAACTGAGAGCTGTCACCAAGATAAAGAGGGTTACCTGTCGCGCACGGTGATGGAACCGGTTTGGACTGGGACAATTTCGCCCGGTCCAATAATTCATTAATGTACTTCTGTTGTGAAAGAATGATATCGGAACCTTTACGAATCACCTCAATACCCAGAAAATACGATAAGGGCCCCATGTCTTGTATTGCAAATGATTTACTAAGACCTTGCACCACATGATTGATAGCCTGATTGTTGTTACCTGTTAAAATAATGTCATCGACATATACTAGCATATACAAAAGTGTCCCTTTACCAGAATAAATAAACAAGGAAGGATCTGTTCTAGATCCACCCTAAATCCGAGAGCAAGTAAAGCAGAAAAGAGTCGTTCAAACCAAGCCCGTGGTGCCTGCTTGAGGCCATACAAATACTTATGCAGAAGGCACACATGATTTGGCTTACGAGGGTCAATAAAGCCTTGTGATTGCTTCAAATATACTGTTTCCTTCAGATCACCATGTAAGAAAGCATTTTGAACATCAAGCTGTCGTAGAGACCATTGTTTGGTGACAACTAATGATAAAACGACCCTGATTGTAGTGGATTTCACTACTGGACTAAATGTTTCATTATAGTCTATACCAGGTTGTTGATTAAAACCTTTAGCGACTAGACGCGCATTGTAGCGCTTAATTGCCCCATTTTGGTCTCTTTTAACTTTATATACCCATTTGCAATCAACCACATTAGTATGTGGAACACGAGGAACCAAAGACCAGGTCCCATTACGGATAAGAGCTGAGTATTCGTCCGCCATGGCCCGGCGCCAATTTGAATCTTTGTTGGCAACGGTAAAGCTGGAGGGTTCTGTGTGAGATGTAGGAATGGAGGTTTGAAATGACGAGGGATTGTATGGTTTAGTTTGTTTGTGCTGTGGGCGTAGGTTAGCTGGACGTTGGCGTTATGGAGGAGGTGGGTTTGGGTTTGGGTTTGGGTTTGGAGTAGGTGTGTGAGTTGATTGGGGGGCTGAAATAGGCTGTGGATCAGGTGGATTAAAGTCGTTAATCGGCTGGTCAGATTGTAGGGTGGTAGAAGATGACTGAGTGGTGCTTGTTGGGTGAATAGTGGTTGACTGATGGTATCGGTCAAAGGCTGGGGCAGTGGGAACCGGGTTTGTTGTGGACCGGCGGGTGTAAGTACGAGTTGGTGGATCTGTAGAGTGTGTATGACTAGGGTCGGGTGGTGGGGTTGTGGTGGTGTTTGAAGAATCCACCATGTTTAGGGGAATGGAAGTTGTGGGATAAGATGAAACATATGGATCAGGAGATGAATTCGGGGAGGAGGTGGTAGGTTTAGTAAGGAAAGGAAAAGAATTTTCGTTGAACCGAACGTGATGGGCAATATAAATACGTTCTGTGACGGGGTCTAAGCATCGATACTCGTGATGAGAGGTGCAATACCCAAGAAAAATACAAGGTGTAGATCGAAAATCCATTTTGTTGGGATTATAAGAACGAAGGTGAGGAAAGCACTGGCAACCGAACACGCGAAGAAAGGAGAAATCAGGTTTACGGTGGTATAAGTGTTCGAAGGGGCTGGTGTTGGAGTTTGTACGAGAGGGCATTCTATTTATTAGGTAGACGACAGTTTCAAAAGCATAATGCCAGAAACGTTGAGGGACATGGGATTGTGCCATTAATGTTAAGCCCGTTTTAACAACATGACGATGACGTCTTTCAACAACACCATTTTGTTCGCTGGTGTGAGGACAAGAGAGACGGTGAATAACGCCAATAGAGGCAAAAAAGGATGAAAGATTTCTGAATTCCCCACCCCAATCGGTCTGCACAGTTTTTAGTTTAGTGGAGAATTGTCGTTCAGCCATAGTGACAAATTGTGTAAAGGTGGCAAACACATATGATTTTCGTTTTAAAGGAAACAACCACATAAATTTAGAGAAATGGTCAACACACAAAAGAAAGTAGTTATAACCATCAAACGAAGTCATAGGGGCTGGTCCCCGAACATCACATAAAACTAAATCCAAAATACGAGTACTTTTATAATCAGCAGACAATAAATTAAGTTTGGAAGATTTTCCAACAGAACAAGCAATGCAATGAGAATCAAAAGTCTTTGCAGAAATAGGTAAACAATATTTAGAAAGCATAGTCTGAATTAACTGGGAATGTGGATGTCCCAAACGTTGATGCCATGTGGTTGTTGAAGCTCGAGATGTCGAAAAAGCAACTTTTGGATGTTGATGGAGTGGTAGTTTGATAAAGTAGAGTCCATCGTCACTTGGACCCGTGAGGAGGGTAGTGTGGGTAGAATTGTCCTTCACAGCAAAAAATGTAGCATGAAATTCAAAATAAACATGATTATCCTCACAAAAATTTTGTACAGAAAGAAGGTGTTGTTTGATCTCAGGTACATGAAGGACATTGTTTAAGTGAAAGGTTTTGTTAGGTGAGAAAAGTTTTGATGAACCAATATGTAAAATGGGAAGAGCGTTACCATTACCAACACGGAGATGATCATCACCGTAGTAAGATTCTGCGGAGTCAAAACCAGACAAATCCGGTGCTACATGGTGATTAGAACCTGTGTCCGGAAGCCACGAAGTAGACGCTTGTGAGCGATAATCTGCATAATTGGCGGACGATTGTCTCGTTCGGAAGGTGGAGGGATCTCGTTTTGGGCATTCAGATGGCACATGTCCAATTCCACACCTATTACAAGAACCCCATACCATGTTTTGATTTGAAGCCCAACTAAATTGACCTTGACCTGAATTACGAGGGTGCTTCCCTGGCTGCGGTTGTAGAAGTTGTTCCCACGGCTGCCACGACCGCCACGATTACCACGGCCGCGACTATAGTTGGACTGATCGGGCCTGTTTGTGTAAAAAGCTTGAGGTGCGGTGGCGGGTGATGAAACAGAAGATGGTTGTAACTGAAAACCAAGACGGCTAACAAGTTGTTGAAGTGCCTGAACTGTATCAGTTGGAATCGAAGGTGTACTAGCTGCTGTGGCAGCTGTAAAAGCTTGAGCATTTGGAATTGCAGGGGCTGACTTTTGGATCATAAACTCATGATTTTCAAGAAGACCAGGGAGTTCGTTGAAGACAGCTGTATGTTGTCTAGCAAAGAGGGTTTGTTTGACTCCGTTGTACTCCTCACGAAGACCTGCAACAACAAGCATGACAATATCTTTGTCGGGCATGGGTTGGCCAATATTTGCAAGGGCATTTGCATACTCTTGTGCCCTTGCAAGATATGCAGCAGATGTCTCGTCTTTCTCCATTTGTATTTTTAACAATTGTGCCTTCAATGTAAATTCTCTAGAAGAAGTGTGTGGGGCATAGGCTCGTTCAAGACCAAGCCAAAGGTCACGTGAGGTAACACCTTGCACGTGTTGAAAGGATGTTTCAGAGATGGTTGAGATAATTAGCATCCTAACATGTGCATCATTGCACAACCAGATCGTGTAATTGGGGTTTGATTGGGTGAAAAGTGTTGTATCCTCCTTTGCAGAGGTTCTTGGAGCGGAGATGGTGGGAGGAGGACATGGAATACTCCCATCAACATAACCGAATAGGCTATGTGTAGTGAGAAAGGGTTGAATCATAAGTTTCCAGTGACCATAGTTTGTAGAGGATAGAGTGAAACCAAACTTATGAGAGTTGTGTGAAGTTTTCTCTGTGGTGGTGAAGGCTGTAAGTTGTTGATCAGCCATGGTATGTAATGGATCTAGAAAGAAGAAAGATGATATGAGTGTATTGTGGAGAGTGGCGGCAGAAAGAGGAGGGTCAGAACCCTAAGCTCTGATACCAAGATAAACTTGGTGAAAGATTGTATATTGATTGTGTTTAACATAATACAATAGGTTCTATATTTATAGATCTACAATAGATTTCTAGGGCCGGCTGACATAAGCCTAGGGCTGGCCCATAAGACCATAAATGTATTGACTAATAGAGGAAAGATGAAGATTTGGTCTATATGCCATAAGGTTTAAAATTTGAATATGATCTCAAGATGGTTTTATCGTAATGAGCCTTTGGGATACGAGTTTTCCCCGGAACTGAATATGGGTAGCCGGAACTTTATTCTTGGTCGTTAAGAAAAAAACGTGAGCGTTTTTGTAATTTTATGGCTGACGTGGGACGTTGATGTGTTACGAATATAATCATATAATAATGAGTTTTTTTGTAATAAAAAAATGTAAAATCTTTTGGGAAAACATTTTTTTTTTGTGTAGATTTTCATTTTGATTACTTGTAAGTGTACATAACCGTTAATATACCAAACTAGCTAACAACCTGCCTAACTCCAATCAAAAGGTGAGAGGTTAGTAATCATTTGGCATATATGCAAATTTCCGGCCAAATGCAAACTTTTACTCACCACACAACCATTAGTTTACTCTTATAACTTTCATGTGTTAATATAGAAATGTTTAATACATATATCAAGTTTAATTAGAGACTTGTGAGAATGATGCATACGCGTATACCTCTTGCTTTAAACGTGATATAAGACATTTTTAATAGTATATTTTCTTTCTCACGTTACATTACAATTATCTTATATCTACTACTTACAACTATTTATCTCGTGTAAACATATATATAAATTACTTGTTATCTATGTTAATATCGAGTCTTATCCAACCACGTCCTGGTGGAAATACCAAACCATTAATTTAATGGCAAGTAAATTTCTCTTTTGTTGAATGTCATTTACTCATAGAGTCATAGGCAGCCTCCCCACATTAACTCACTTTTGTCACCATCAGTTGGCATTCTCCCTGCATCCCTCATTCTTGTTCTATTTCTCTAGAGCCACCGTGGCGAAACGTCTTCCTAAATTTTATCAATGTTGACAACTTCCTTGGGTTTATTTCTTCCTCAATTTTAGTTTCGTTAGGGTTTTCTAATTATTCCAATTATTTCAAAAACTTTTAAAGGGATTATTTGCAATAATCCACAATTTTCTAGAAGTATTTAACTAAGGCATGAAGTTAGTTAGATCTTAGATCTGAAATCTATTATTCAAAAACTGTACCAACCCACTTGGAATCATTTTAATAGCAGCTAGAAGTGATTAAGTTTGTTACTATATAATATCCAACGATAAGATACTGGCCTTGATCACACACAACAATGTTTATTATTTATGTTTTTTTGTCAGGTTTTCTTGTATTGGTCAAAATCTTCTTCATTTACGCATTATGCCCTTGCAATTTGCAAAAGGAACACGAGGCTCCTAATCACCTAATCACATGGACTATAGTGTGAATTTATGGGAGAAAAATACATCATAAATTTTAAATATTATCCACTTCATTTAGGAGAAAAACGTTTGTTTATTGCCCAACAAATAAATGTGTGTTTTTAATCATTAAGGAGTAGATAGAGATAAAGATTAGGTTCCCTATTTCTATCTCCATCTCTAAAATTTAAAGAAAACATCTAAAAAATGGCTCAAATCCACTCTCCATATCCAAACTCCATCTCCAAATTTTAACAAAATGCTACAACAGATCTCCAAATTTAGAGCAATGTCAAAGCACTCCATTTCCAACTCTCTTCTTAATAGTTTTAAGATATAAATGGAAGAAAGAGAAATAAATAATAAAAAAAGAATATAAAGATAGAAATGGAGAATGGGTTGGGGGAGGTTTTTAAAAAATGGTGTATAAATTTAAGAAATTGTGGTTTTTGATTAAATTTTAAAGATGGGGATGGAGAACCCATTGAGAATGCTCCTACGAATTAGTAATCAAATTTTTTTAGTATATCATGATGTTTACATATGGTTGTAAATGAAAAAAAATAATTGTTAGTCTAAAATCCATTATAAATAATACTACGTTTATATGAATAGTTTCTAACATGTAACAATTGATTTAATTAAGCTACTTTAGACTAACATAAACAATAAAAACAACCTAACAATATCAGTAAACACATAACAATTGTGTGCACAAAGGAGCTTTAGTTACCAGAAATCCACTGATTATACTCATCCATTCTAATTATAAATGAGCTTGAAGAAGGAGAACCACCTCCACCATATGCCTATGCATTTGAGAAAGTCAAAACAAATATCATTATTAAAAAAACAATATCATTGAGATATTGGATATAAATATAAACCAATTAAACATGCATACCTTTGCAATTACAGATGTATCAGTACAACTATCTCTACTCCTTAGGCACATTTTAAGATTTCTCCCTTGCATATAAACAACTGCTCCGATTGACCTAACGTTACACATCATACAGTGCCACGTCACCACCACATCTTATGCAAAAAATCATGATCAGGACAAATAAATAAGATGGTAAAGAAAACTGAAATACCTCAAACCAGCTGCTTCACTCTTCATGCTGAGCTCCTTGCCAATAATATCACTTAAATTCGGATTCCCGTCAATCCTAACCCCCTGAATAATAAAATAATATCATCCATCTAAACACCAACATAAAAACTAACTTGCATAACATACCAAACACTCGCCGTATAATCCTCGGCCCAACTTAACCATAAACACCTTTTCAAGAAACTTAGTTGCTAAACTTTGTTGGTTAGCCACGTAACGACTTCCATGTGCAACCAAATCTGTCACACTAATCTTCGTCAACTGTTTACATTCATATAATAATCAATAAACGCTCAAAAACATCAAAAATAGATAATACTTGATGCTAGTTTATAATTAGACCTGTTCAAACATGTGTGGATTTGTGATGCAATTCAACTTTGACCGCCAATTAGATAACCCGATATTAAACTCTTTAATATTGGGCAAGCTCCATAACCGAAGGTCTCCATCCGCAAGGTACTTAAGAACAGTTTCCACTCGTTCGTGATCTTCGGTGTTCAACAGACGCGCAGGCTCCTGATTACAAATATATATATAAATTTGCAGACAAAAACATATAAAAGAATCATGAAATAACAAACAAATTGTCATCATTGCACTATTCACTTACATTATTGCCCTTAGTTTCTGATAATTTGGCACTGAAATAGTCATATGCAGCAGAAGAACTGTTTTTCTCCAAATTAACTTGAAGTGAGAGATTGGTGTCACTATTATCATACAAATGGAGATTAGATAGTGTGGTCTTCCTGTGATCAAACCCTATCACCCTAAATGTTAAAAAAACCAATCAGTGTATGATAAGACTGGCAAACAGGTCGGGCGGGTTCAGGACATGGTTCAAAACGGGTTAGGGTCAGAACGGGTTGATTCAAAAAGGGATTAACTTGGTTCATGTCAGGACAGGTTCGGGTCAGAACGGGTTTCGGGTCAAAATCAAAACATGTTGGCTTAAAAATGTCTTTTTTGCTTTTTTTTTTCGGCACCGGTTACACGGACGTGTGTATTGACACTGGTTATGCGACCGTGTACCGGTGCCAAGTTGCACATGTACCGGGTCCAAATTGCGCTTTCACGCACCCAATGCCTCATTATGTGGTTACTAGCGCTAGGTTGCACATCCCATATCAACCCATTTTGACCCGTTTGGAAAATAACACTAACCTATTCTGACCCGTTTGTAAATTAACATCAACCCGCCCGTTCTATAAGAAAAGACCACCCATATCAAGCCAAACCTATTTTAAAACTACCCATATTAACTAACCCAATTTTGGGATGCCTAGTACTGTATGATTAATACATATAAACAAAACCCTAAATCAAGAAACTTGATAACACATACTGACAAGACGTTCTTGTAGCAAGCTCAGCAGCAAACCCTTTAGGCCCAAGAAAATCAAGAAAGTAACAATTTTTAACTCCATCAACACACAAATCATCAACCTTGAAAGGTTCAACAGACGAGAAAGGTAATATTAAGCACGGTAGATTGAGTTGCTGGTGAAAGATGTGAGCGAATAGAGCCGAGAAGGCTCCGGAAAACGAAGGGTAATTGTACAGAACAATGTTTTGTGTGTTCTGTTCGTGAGCTTTGGTCAGTGATTCCAGTGCGGCATTTGATCGAAAACCTTGTGGGCATGATGGGGTTCGTGCTTTGAAGCGAGAGGTTAAGGTTGGGTGGTTGGGTTTGAGTGGGATTGAGTGGTTCCAGTGCCGCATTTTGATCGGGATTGTACATAGGCTGAACTATATGCCTAGGCTCGAATCATTCGGGACGGGTGCTCGAGTATGAGACCGGGTATAAGATTAAGATTGTAGCGGTTATGAAACTAGTATTTATACTAATTTACTAAATAGTTAGAAATGTATGATACACGGTTTTATAATTAGATATGAGACTGAGATTACCAATACGTGTCTCAAACTCGTCACATTGACATCCCTAGTCAAAGATTGAGCTTGTATTGCCTGAATGCCCGCTAGGGATGTTCATAAGTACAACTTATTTGGTTTGAAGTTTTTTTTTCTCTTTTTTAAATTTGAATTTAATTTTGATTTTGGTTTAATCTTCTTAAAACTGAATAAATAATAAAAATATCAAAACGGAGAGAGCAAATTGACTCGTGAGTCATGAGTTAGAGATGGCATATAACAATCTAAAAGGATAAAATTCATTTAGTTGTAAAAGAATATATAAACGCTATACACTTGTTTAGTTTTATTTAGTAAAAAAAAAGCTTAATTTTAGTTTGGTCATCATAATTTAATAACAAATCATTCAAAAATAAAAAATAAAAATATCAAAACGGAGAGAGCAAGTTGCCTCGTCGAGTCATGAGTTAGAGATGGAGTTTTGACATATAATATGTTTTTTGTTTATTTGGGTTGCAGCGAGATATTTTGTGAAATTGAAAACCTAATTTTCAATTGGGTTTGGTTTAAAGAGGAAACATAAACGAAACCTATAATTCATTTTGGTATTAGACGGAGTTTCACACACCATTATGCCTTGGAGGAAGAGGGCACCAAAGGGGTGGGAGGCACCAATGTATTGGTGGGCGCTGAGGCCACATGGTTCTTCAACCAATCACATTCACGCGTCTGTTTTTCTATATTAAAAATACATCAACAATAATTGTATTTTTAGTTAACCATTATGCGACTATTAGTGAATGACCTCATACCTACGCAACATGCCTTCCATAACACCCGGTCTAACCATTACGGCTTACGCGGCGGTTAGTGAATATCCTCCATAGGTAAATACCTATGTGACAATAACGTGACACATAACAAACGCCTTCTATAACATTAGGTTGGTACATCTTAAATCACACATTGCTGATAAACACCACAACACATTACTTCCTAATCACTCTCAACAATGCATGAAATCTGGTACATCTCAAATCACACATAAATCTTCCTATACTTCTTAATTATTATTACAACTTTACATCACCAATCAACACAAAGTAAAGTCACCATATAACCAGAGCATATGGTTGATTCTTTCACAATAATTTCAGAGTTATCCAGCTGAATACATCACACCGGTTTTCAGCTTGCTTTTGAGTTCAACTGCAACCTGACATTCAAGTTAACATAGTTATTCATATCAAAAAACAATATGAATAAAGCCATAGTCTGTTGCTAACTCACCCCAGTTTCATGGTTTCTGTCGGTAAGTGGTGTTTCAGCGGTTGTGGTGGGCTTAGCTGGAGGCTTATGGGTGGCTGCACCTCGTGATTATCATGATGCACGCGTGCAGATCTATAAACCTGAGATGATAAATGATACTCATTTATGTAATTCATTGGTCATAAGAATGCGATTATATTACTTTATAAGATTATCTTGATAAAAAGAAAAAACCTTCTTTTGTAGTTCTGCATTTTCTTGTAGCATGATGCCCACTTTCTTGTGCATTTCTTTATTCTCTTCACTAATGTGACTCCCCTGCAACAATGATAACCAGAACGTATTTCATGCTCGATTAAAAGTTTAAAATAATTTATGTTGCTGTTGTACCTTGCGGTGTAATTCTTTTATTTCATCCATTAAGATTTGTTCCTGCAGCAAGATTTAAGAGTGCTTAGCATCATTGGTTCAATGTCCATACTAGTTTACCAACTTTAAGTTATTTATTACATGTTTCGCTACAAAATAAGATTATCTATCATACCTTCTTTATTCTGACACCTTCTAGACTCATTTCCAGTTTGCCTTCCAGCTTGTGCAGATCATTGACATTCATACCGGAAAGTTCTTCTCCTAACAGCTGCCTGCAAGAATTGTATACCTGAGTAAGAATATTTTTTATTCTACTTCTTATTTACTCTAGCTTTTATAAATTTGAGACGGTATTAAGCTAAGGAAAGTAAAATTTTCTAAAGTGGATGAACTCTGCTCTATAGTTTACACATGTATAAAGTATTAAAGTATACACCTTGTCATTCTTAACATGTTAGACATATATTACATCAGCATAAAGACATAAGATTTATAAACAATTTTTCTCTCTAGATTAAAGGCAAACTAAAAGGAAAGAAAGCTGAGCTTAATGCCATGAACTTATCTTTCTAACCTTTTGTGCGGTACTTAGTAATCCAACCAAGCCAGTTTAACTTCAAACCTTGCAGCGATTCACACAATTTAAAAGGAAGGCACAATTATAAAAGGAAAAACACTTGGTATTTGCTTAAGAGACCTCTTCCAAGATAGCTACACTTGGGTTCAAGCTACTTTCACGGATTTTTGTGTCAAATGAGGCACCTCCTATATACACTCAAGTCCCAGATCGATAATCAAAACACCAACACATTCTAATGTCTAACCATGACTTGGTTTATATAGACTAACCTAACTTGCTAGCCAAGACATTACCTATTATTATTACAATACAATTAGGAAACATAACGTAATTAGGAAATATAACCAACTATGACCAGCTTGTCAACATTGGTCCCTCAAGTTCGCCGACTTGTGCCTTGTAGTCCGAAATTACTTCCAACATACACTCCTCTTCCTATAGTCTAGAAACGTCCTAATCTAGATCTTTCATATACTCGATCTATGCAAACTATTCCAGGTTCTTCCAATGATTCATCCATGACTTTCCATGAGGTTTCCACTGTCCACGCATCGCTATACATTGCTCATGAAGAACTCTAGATCCTTCTTCTAAGGCTCCTTGATTCAAGATTGGTTTGTAACCTTTTGGAACTCCCGAGCTATTTGATCGATATTCTAGGCGGCTCGTCACATTTCCCCCCACCTAAACCTGTGATGTCCTCATTGTGCCTTTCTTGCATTACTATTTTATCTTGTATGTGGCTTGTCCCGGTTGATGTACTTGATACTCTTTTTAGCATCTTCCTTTGATAAGTTTGATTCTCCATGTGCTCCTCCTCCTCACAGGTCTTGTCTCCTCTACCATCTTAATTTGCAGCCATTGCTCGCAAAGTTGGTTTTGCTTGGACAATCACGCGCCTAATGTAGTCCATCACATTGATAAACACCCTCTACTTGTGGACATTCCTTCTTTCTCTACGGACTTCGTGCTCACTCATTTCGTACTTCGCCCTGCTTCTTCCCCCACCTTTCTCATTGCCACTCTTCAACGTTGGGGGCAGGGCCGTCTCCAAGAATTTAAATACCTCAGCCGAGCCAAAATAAAAAGGCCCGTAGGCCTTAACGAAAACTTTTATTCGCTAATGTACATGGATAAAACTTTTATCGACCGATTTATTATAAGCAAAACCATTTTGAGCATGTAATTATCTCATAAACCATTGCATATAACCTTATTTTTAACACCAAAAAAAATATATGCAATATGTATAAAAAAGTTTGTGCCCCCCGAAACTTATGTGCCATGGCCGATGGTGCGTCTCGCACACCCTCCGAGCCTCCCTTGGTTGGGGGTTACGCAACTCGTCTCACTAAGGTTCATGAGTGCCTCTACTTCTGCTATCACCTTTGAAAAGAGATTATATGTACAGAAGATCTGAGATCTAAAAGAAATATGGCTGTGAAGTCTTTCACATACTCTTGGATCATCTCATCATGCTTGAGTTTGCGAAATCGACCTTTTTCTCATCTTGGCATTCATTGGATAGAATTGCATTCGAAGCTCTTGGTATTCATCAGATCGTCTCATCATGGTGCACATACCTTGCCCAGTGTCCACTTGCTGACGTCTTCACAGCAATGCTGCAGTATCCCTAAAAAATATTGTGCCCGTCTTAATCCTTAGTGTGTCATCCTATTGAAAACACACCTATGCAACCCATAAAACTATATACGTGTTCCTGATTACGGGGGATCAAACTCCTATAGATATCAGTGTCAGATGAATATTATTATTTTTAAAAGGTTAGTGATTAATTCCCACTAACATAAGGTTGGTGACATATTGGCGAATCCTATAACTAGATGCTATTAAGGTTTGAGTTTTTATCCTCTGAGACTATGTTTGAGGAAATATTTTTAACATGAGCCATTTATTTTGTTTCTTTTTCCTCCTCGCCTACGGTACAAGAATGCTCCTTCTATATATGTTAAACTAGCAGAGTATACAAATGAATTATAGCCTAAAAGAAAAATGGAATTGAAACTATATATGTGTACATGTTATATTCCAAATTAATAAAGCAAAAGAGAGAGTAGTGAGTCTTACCTGTGGCTTTGTTGCAAATACTGAAGTTGTTGCCTCAACTGAACTGCTTCTCCTTGCCAAAACTAGTGAGTGAAAAAAGAAAACTTCAAATATAAAATTTATGAAGAGTATTCACAAATGCATGTTATGTACAGACTTTTAAATTAGCTATAAGTGAAAGAGGATTGTGTCTGTAAGACTTGCTGGATGTTGTAATCAGTCAGGACTTCAATAGGATGACCATTGAAATATCTGTGAAGCTTGCGCGACGCATGCGTTAGTGATAAAACTAACTTTTCTATGATGGTGTAGCGCGTCTCAGGATCTGTCAGCACCCGACTTACATAATAAATTGGTGTTTGGATTCCCTTGCGATCCACCAATAATACTGCGCCAATGGCGCGCTCTCCTGCTGACAGGTACAACGTTAAAGTTTCACCAGGTAGTGGAGCTGTGAGCGCGGGCAAATTTATCATACATTCTTTTATCTCACTGAAAGCTTGCTCGGCCTCAGGCGTCCACTTGAATTGGCTTTTCTTTAAGCAATTTCTCAATGTGTTAATGAATGGGGTAGATTTGCTTGCATGGTTTGCTAGGAACCTGTTAATTGATACCAATCTACCATTTAACTTTTGAACTTCCTTCATGGTGGATGGTGAGGGCATGCCGAGGATAGCCTCCACCTTCTCTGGGTTTACCTTGAAACCATCCTTGGTGACCATTACGCCGAGAAATTTCCCTTATTCCACGCCGAATGTGCATTTGCTCGGGTTGAGCTTCATGTTTACTTCCTTTAGGCGCCGAAGGGTTTCTTCGATGTCTTTGAGCATTTGTTTTTCCTCCCTGCTTTTAATCACCAAATCATCCACGTAGACTTCTAAGTTTTTTCCAATCTGCTCGTTGAAAATTGCATCCATGAGTCTTTGGTAAGTGGCTCCTGCATTCTTCAAACCAAAGGGCATTTTTGTGTAACAGAAAACACCCTTGTCAGTTCTGAAAGCAGTCTTGTCTTCATCCTGTGGTGCCATTTGAATTTGGTGATAGCCCTTATAGGCATCCAGGAAACATTTGAGCTTAAATGGCACCACAGAGTCCACCTTCATGCCAATATTTGGGAGGGGGTAACAATCTTTTGGACACGCCTTGTTGAGGTCCTTGAAATCAATGCACATTCTCCATGACCCATTGCTCTTCTTTACCGTCACAGGATTGGCTACCCATGTTTGATATCGTACTGGGCGAATGATATTTGCACGCAGTAGATCTTCTACTTGCTTATTCATGGCCTCTGTCTTCTCGTCTCTCATGACTCTTTTCTTTTGAGCAATTGGCTCCACGGACTTGAATGTGTTGAGAGAGTGCTGCGCCAGGTCTCGCGGAACCCCAGTCATATCAGAATGTTGCCACGCGAAGACTGACATATACGTTGTGAGCAATCTTTTCATTCTCACTCTTGTGTCATCTGATATCGTAGCTCCGATTGTGATTGTTTGTTCTGGGAATTTTGGGTTGAGAATCCATTCCTCTGGCGCGTTGTTTGCCACTGGAAGCTTCATTCTCCCCTCTCGAGGTATACTTATTACTGCGCATAAATGATCTCGGTACACAAATGTTACTCCTGTTGGTGTTGGGAACCCCAACGCGCCATGCGCTGGTGACGGTATGGCGTTGAATTGGGCAATCGTTCCTCTACCCAAGATCATACTATGGCATGAAGTGGTGGGCAAGACCAGGAAGTTGACAATTTCAGCTCGCTTGTGCTTCTCATCCCCCATAGTTAGTTCGAATTGTATCTGACCTAGGGGGTGAATAATTTCGTTTGAGACACCCGAGATTGGTGCACTCACAACTTCGAGCCTTGCTTGGTCTGCTGGATCTAACTTCCTGAAACATTGCTCATACATGATGTCTGACTCACTACCGGTGTCTACCAGGACTCTTGACACCTCATAGTGAGTGATGTGTGCAGTGATGACTAGAAGACTGCTGATAGACGGGCCTCCTCTGATTCTTGGAAAGATTACTTATTGCTCGCGCCAATCCCCTTGGATTTGCGCGCTTCTCTTCCTCGATCCTTGCCCTTGCCTTCTTCCTTCAGCTACACAGATTCTTTTGAATTTTTTACTGGCTGAGGCTCCGTCTGGTTGTTCGTTCTCTGGTCTTGGATTTTTTACCTGGTGAGCCAACTTGCCTGATTTCACATCTTTTTCGATCGCATCCTTCAAATGATGGCATGCATCGGTGTTGTGCCCTGTGGATTTGTGAAACTCACAATATTTGCCACTGTTCGGTGGTCCCTTATGGAGTAATGGACTGGGGTTTTTAAACTGGACATTCTCTGTGCTTAACACTTGGGAAGGCGTTTTGGTGAGGGGAGTCCATATTCTTGGTAGAGGTCTGTTAGGCTCTCTGCCGCCTTCCTTCTTGTCACCTTCTCCGCGATTAAGAATGTCTTTTTGGGGTTGGGGTGAACTTTGTTGCGCTTGCTTTTCTGCAGGAGAATAATTGGTTTGTTGCAACCTGGACCATACGGAGTTTTGTTTGCCCTTCCTTTCATTGTTGCGTGGTGCTACTGTTTGATGCCATTTATCTCTTGCTCTGTCTTGGGCAATTTGTTTTTCATTTCGCGCGAAGATTCGCGATGCTTCCATAAGCTTAGCCCAAGTGGTTGGCATGCCTTCTCTGCTCACGAGAGCTCTACGGAGTTGATCACTGCGCGCACCTTGTATAAAGGCCACGCGCAAGAGTTGTTCAGTGATGCCTCCAATTGCAAGAGATTCCTGATTGAAACGAGTTATGTAGTCTTCAATGGTTTCATCATTCCTGCGTACGCAGTGCATGATGTCATCGGGGTCGCGCGTGTGTCTGCGCTGCTGTACAAAGTGAGTCTGGAACTTTTCCAATAACTCTTCGAACCCCTCGATTTGTCCTGTCGGCAAGCTTTCGAACCAGACACGCGCTGCACCCGTGAGGCAGCGAGCAAACATGTGACACCATCTTGGCATCGTCCAGCTTTCTAAGTTTCCAGTGTTATAAAAACCTTGTAAGAAATCATCTGGATCTGTTGTACCATCGTACTTGCCTAAACCACTTGGCATCTTGGTTTTGTGTTGAATGGGAGCCTTCGCAATGCGCTCAGCGAATTTTGAATGTTTTACCAAGATGGCTGGCCTATATGGTGTGGTTACGTCCACTTGCCCTTTCGCTTGTGGGTTGTATGGTGTGTATAAATCCATATCAGCTTTGGCTCCAGGTGCTATGTGCATGTGTGCGCGAAGCTGTGAACCTCCTGCATGAGTATCTCGCGTATTCTTCATGCTGTGCACCTCTTCCTCATCACTAATATCAGCTTGTTCGGTGTGAACAGAATGACTGTCTTCCGGCGCGCGCGTCTTTTTTGTTGTTCCCTGAATGGTTTGTTTATCAAATGCGAGCCTTTGTGTTAAATCGGCTAACTTTTTGTGTTTTACCAACTCATTGTATTTGTCCATTAAACGCCGTTGTTCGTTTATGAGCCATTCTTTAGGGTCATTGGTTTCAACTTCCGGGCCCATTGGTCCTTTTCGTTTTGTACCAGTCAGATTTTGGAACGTGAGATCGTCTGGGGGAGTTTCAGTTTGACTATGAGGTGTTGTGTTGAAGGGATGGTTACTGGTGGTGCGCGCAGTGTCACGCGGCGCCCTCAGAACCTGATGTCCCTCATTAACATCCTCAAGCTCATTATCCTCCAGAACTTGATCGTTGTTTCGAACACCGGAAACCATGGTGAAGATTTTCAGAGAGAAAATTGATGAAATAGTGGTTTTGTTGCCATTGTAACAGGTGATGGCGCCAATGAAGAAGCGTGTATCGACTTACTTGTATACGATCAACGTTCCTCGGGTACGAGTGTGCTATATCACCGATGGTTTTCCGAGATACGAGTTCTTCCACCTACAAAACGAACAGTACCGTGAGCTTACCCCTCAGAAAGGGACAGAGGGGTCCTCTTTGGGGTAACCCTCCGGTGTGAGAATCAGATATTGTAGGAGAGGATAATCAGAATCTGAAAATGAGTAAAGGACTTAGAATATATTTTCTTGCCTGCTTCCAACTGTGGAGGTGGTGTGGTATTTATAGTATTAGGGTTTCCAATGATTGGGCTCAGACCCAATTAGGGCCTTTTTGCCCTCCTCCTATTGCTTCGCGCCACGTGTACTTAGGACACCTGGTGCTTTTTCATTGATTATTCTCTGACCAAGGTATTTCACGTGACCCATGTGCCATCACGCGGTGGCACATGGGCTTTGCTGAGTTGTCCACCCTTCATTGGCAGCTGCCAACATCAGCACATTCTTTATTCCTTAAAAGATACATTCTGGAAGGCTGTCTGATGAGTACAATCATGGTTGTCCTTATCCTGATTTGGATTAGACTATTGTCTCATTTGTTGTGTGTCGCTTATGCGCGGCCTTTATGTGCCTATCCCGGGGATGCGCAATGTCTTCTCTTTATTCTCACACTAAATGTGTGTGTTGTGTGCATATGTGATATGCGCCACGCGCAGATGTTTCATGCGCTTGCGCATAGGTTTTGGCTTTGTGTCTTCATGACATCCTGATTTCAAGCCTCTTGTCTATATCTTGTGGGTTGACCCGCCCCGCTCGATGTTAAGGCGGGTGCATACCCCTTCAGATATGCATTTTACATTTGAAATCTGATCATGTTGAGGATGAGGTGCACATGATGCCATACCAGTAATCATTAGTAAAATCTTTATTGCCTAAACTTGTGATTAGATTCCAAAGATCACCATTCAAGTTACCAAACTTGAACTAGCATTGGAGAATTAACTAATAATCGGGACAAAAGACGGGACCGCAACCGGAAATGCTTGGAGAACTAACCATTCAAGTCACATTATGTTTTGTTTTCTTTTATTTAAATGTTTATTTAGGTTAGTTTATTTTTGCATATCTTTTAATTATGACGTCAAGTTAGATCCATGATCCGGATCATGGATTAGGTTAGTGGGTAATTTCATTATCTTTTCTTTATGTATGGAACTCTAGACAAAATGAAATTAATTCTCAAATGCTAGTTCAAGTTTGGCAACTTGAATGGTGATCTTTGGAATCTAATCACAAGTTTAGGTGGTGATTTCTGTATCCTAAACGCGTGTTAGACGCCCTACCGTTAGATCTAGTGGTGTATCTGTATCTCTATACCCGTAGCCTATCCGTTTCTACCCGTTACCGGTGATTTTGCTATCAGGCTGTATGAAAGATTCTTAGAAATATATATGATCAATTTGTAAATTTGTTTAAATGATCGAATATTGTGAACATGGAGATGCTACATTAGAGATGGCACCCTGACATTCTTCACTTGGAGTAAAATTTAGACAAATGACTTGCCTATGGTAATTATGTTTTAAAAGTTTGTGGCTCGTTGTTCATGTTTCTTTCTAGTACTTCATAAGCTCATGCTCACCATTTTGACTCATACTGACCGGACTTGCAAGTGTGCATATTTCCTCATCTTGGCAGCTATAGAAGCATCCCCATACCGATTTCACGATTTGTGTAAGTAGTAAGCTACTAAAGTAAGTAGTTTATTAGATTCTATTCTTAGTACCTTTACATGTGGTCTTTTGAAGCCAGGGTTCTCAGCTGGGGCAACGTCTATCTTCAGGGATAGAAGAAAGGTTTGCCCCCATCTTACCCTCCACAGACGCTACCCATCTTACTACGAGTGCGATTTTATTGGGTATGTTTGTTTGTTTGTAATCTTACTATGCATTCATCTTGGTGTAGGCTCTACAAGTAGTTCCCTGTAAGTAAACTGGTACCATGCTCGATCTCTTTGATATCCTGATTCTGCATCTGTTCCTATAAAAACGAACTATCTTTCAATGGGATTGTTTGAGCCTTCAAACTTGAACATCCCTCTTACATATGGTGATCACCATCTGTCCCTGTTCAAATTCTGCAAATGTAAACATAGAGGTATTAGCCGAGCCTTAACCGTTGCAAACCGAAACTATATTCTACAAAACAGTGTTTCAGATTCTACTCTTTTGCTTTTCACAACCTCATATACCTCCATGAATTTACCTGACCAATCTTAGTTGCCGGACAATGCTAGGATATTAGCATCATTACCAAAGAAATCTTGGTGAAAATTAGTTTCTGGCTGACATGACTTTGTGATCAACTTCTGCTGAGACCACAGGACATAATAACTACTAAATAACAATGAGGAAGCTGAGCTCTAAGACCAGTTCAGTCCTTAATGATGCATATCCAATCTATATACTCTTTAGTTTTTTTCTACTTAATAACGTATATCCACCATCTTTCATATGTTGATCCATGTGCGATCCATCAACCTTGACAAATTTCTGCAAGTGCTCCAGCTCTTAAACTGGTGTTCCTTGTAAGATTTTTCTGCTACGATGATGTGTATTTCCACTTTATCCACCTTGCTGTCTAGTTTACTTATGGGTGTGCAAAAACTGGTGCAAACCGGGCCAAACTGTTGGCCCGAACTGGAACCACATATCTTCTAAAACATCGGCGCGTAAGTTAGCTTTTGGCATAGATATTCCCATCAAGGTTTTTTCCATTCGCACAATCAGCTCTAACTCTGTATTCAAGTATGTTCAACTCCATCCACACATATCCATCAGATCGAGTTCTAACTCATAATCATCCTCTTCAATTAAGTTGTAACATTTGAGCTCAATGATTTAAATGTAATTGTCTTTAAAAAATTATGGTACTATAAATGTTAGTATAAAGCCCTATTGCAAATTTGGTAATAAGAAGTGCAACTAAAACTATTTAAAAGAATTAGTCATGCACATCTAATAATGGTATGACACATTGTGCTTTAGGTATGCGCTTAGACAGTCCTACACCGTCTGTTTATTTGTTCACAGAAGGAGCATTACGCACATTGGATTAATTTCTCATATTTCACTTATTGTTCTCCCTCGCAACCTCGTTGCAGAAGAAACCGGGTGAGTGGCTCAGTCTGGACGGTTGTGATGGAGTTTTTGATGGTGCTGCAAGGAAGATTCAAACAACAAAAGTTGGAGTGGTGTATAAACTTAAGTTTACTTGCTGGCAAAACCACAACAATATTGATCTTCACACGCCAAAAACAGAAGGAGGATGCAGCCTAGCTAGCTTTTTGTTTAAACGACTTTTTTATTCTTTTGTCACCCATTGGATTTGGACCCTCACGGCCTCACCATAGTTTGTAACGATAAAGGCTTATCTAACTCCTTGATACCACTAGGCCAAAGGCCCTTTCCTTGATACCACCCAAGGGATACAGCCTAATTTAGGTATCACAACTAGATTTCCTTTCCTTGATATTCCCAAGGTATACTGCAGCCTAAATTGCATCATGCAATCCAAGACTGTTTTGAGATAGAATGCTAAACAACCGTCTTATAACTCCAGATAAACTGTTTATATAGAAGACTTGAACTCTAGGATTTGTAGCATAATTAATTTGTTGTTTTTATGTAGAGTCATGCATATGATGAATGCAATATTTTATTGGTGAAGTTGATACATGCAGATGAATCAGAAAGTGTATACTTCCTATACTGATTTCAAATAACTGTATGTAAAGCTTATAAACACAAGATTACCTTGGCTTCTGAAGCAGGATTCAGCAGTTGATGATTTTCTTCCTTCGCTTTGTTGTATCTCTCAATCACATTTTTCATGCTGAAAATTTAAGGGAGCAGATCAGAGCATAACTATGGTTAAATAATACCAAACTATGGTCAAAGACTACCAAACAAGTACTGTGTAGGATGTATAAAGAAAATAAATTGTATGCTAATATGTTACGTTTTGCTGATTTAACGGACGACCATTATATATGCACTAGCTTTTCCTCGCAATACCTCTTAGTTATATTCGCCAAGTTTTAAACTTTGATACCAGTACTTTTCTTTCTGAAAAGGGTATTCAACTATACACTTTTATTAATATTGCATAACATTTGATAATTTAAAATTTTGTTATTATCATTTGGTGTATTATAATTTATAAATAAGGTCTCAGGGGCCTGAAACTGTTGCTATTATAATTTCAGCATTAACTGACAGTTAGTCATAAGAGCGAGTCAGAGATATATGTCTGGTTCTCAGTAAATATTGATCGAGCTGCCAAGCGATAATTCAGATGATATTCTGCAATACCGTCATTCAGTAGATGAAGTGGAGGTAGAAAGTCAAATCAAGCAGGAGCCAGGTTCAGATACTACATCCGACTTCATCATGGATGCCATCTCCGATCAAGACAAGTGGCGATCTGACACTCCTCTATCTCAAGCAGCACTGAGTCAGGTAGCCATTGAAGCTAGACCGAGTAGATCCAGATAGCCAAGAATGAGGGAGCTAGGGTCGTAAAAAGATTCTCTTTATGAATGCCGCCAGAAGAATAGTTGGCAGCAATAAAAGCTGAATGTATATCCATTAATGGAACCATTATAGGAGAATTTTCATGAGTATCCTACCTTCATGATCTAATGATGGGGATTGGGGTACCATGATCCACCACTACAATATGAAATTAATTACAAGTTGGCATCCATGGCCAAGTATTTGGACCGATCTCCACATGACATTGATCTCAAGAACGAGTTGGCTAAATTTTAATGGGAAGACGAAGAAGATCATAAAGAAGATTCTCCATAAGTCTGATATGATGAAAGGATATATCAAGCACTGGATTAGATCTTAGTTTATGTTTGCTTGTTCGTTGTCTGTAATGTATCCTACAAAAAGTATATGAATAAAAATTTCTTTTAATCCTCTTATTGATGTAACATTCGTTAATTTTCAAATTCAAAAATCTGACTCATTTAAATTTTTGGATTTGCTTTTTATATCTTTTTTATAATGCTATTAATCAATCTCTCAAGTTTTATTTCATGTATTATATGCATTTCTTACATTAAAATCAAGTACATGAGTAAAAAGTGTCTCTGTCTCAAAGTTTCAGCAAAAGTGTGTACGTTACGATGGTCAGTCTTCCCGGTCCATTGCGGTGCGCGATGCATAGTCTATTTACGTGTTTTTTTTGTTTTGTTTTTTTTAATTCAACTCAAGTCAATAACTCCTATTCATGACCAATTCAATCAAAATATATTCCATGTGAGCATTGTATGATGATAATGATCATTAATCTTCCGTTTCAACTCGTTTTGATGATCAAATTGATGTTTTGACTAAGTTTCAACTCAATTCATTGTGTTAATTAATCCAATTCAAGGTGCTTTATGAGTGTTTAACTAGTTTGACCAAATTTAAGTTATTTTACAACTTTTTTGACCTTGTTCTCATATAAATAGTCACTCATTCTTTTGCTTTCACTTGTCATTCTCCATCTTTCAAGTTCATTATGGTGAATTGTTTTTATTTTCAACTTTGACTTTGAAAGTCAAACCTTGAAGAACTCTAGTTTTCTTATTCTTTCTTTCTTTTTGTCATCTAATTCGGGTATGTCATATGTTGTGTTCCAACGTGTTTGGTTTGTTATAATAAAATACTTTGTTGAACACAACTTGTCATTAGTGGTTGGTCATAAAAACGAACCCGACTCGTTTTTGCACTTATGTGGCTTGGTTTAGTTATATCTTTTACTTAAACATTTACAACAAAATGCTTTTCTTCACATAATCTGGAAATAATATTTTTATCATGTTAGACATGAACTTAACCAAAAAGTTGAGTACGGGTCCGAACGAATACGAACCACTCGCTTAAACTCATTTTGAGCCCGTTTAGGATTCTTCTTGAAACGAGCCCAACTTAATAACACGACTAACAATTATTATAACCCAAATTATTATAAATAATTTGAAATGAACCCGCTTATATATTTTGGATAAAAAGTCTAAAAATGGACAATTATAAAGGTAATATATATTTTTCTTACAAAGGCTTAAACACTTAACCGACAACCGAATTTGTCTAAGTCTTATGTTTCATTTGAATCCTATTTTGAACCTAGAAATATTTTCTAGGGCCACTCATCGAACCGAACTTGTTCAGCTCGCTTATACGCATAGTCGCTTTTACTTGCTTACTTTAACGTGTGAGCTTTTCATAACCCCTTTTTTAACGCTTTTGAATATTTTGGGGTGTAGCATGTCGCAAATTTTATCTCGTTAGTTATGCGCTTGTTTACAAACTGATTCACATTTATCGTTCGTGTTAATATTATTCCCGCATATTGTTTATGATTATACATGAATTATGTGCAACGAGTATACTGTTTTTTTTTTGTGGAAATTACCCAAACGCAAACGCATACACATAGTGGGAGGGTCTGACGGGACGTACCCGCGCCGCTTAACGCTTTCAACTTTGGTTGTTATGCTTAGTAGTTCTCATTTCCCTTATTACTACGACTTCGGCTAAAGGAACAGGAGGACGACACTACGTGCTTTCATTTACATTATGTTTTAATATTATTGCATGATGATCTTTGAATCGTGCATTTTAAGTATATTTATATACGTAAAAACTTATGAAAACACACCAGCATGTGCTGTTGACAAAATATATTATTTTAAACGTGCTGCAGGCTGATACGATGAAGTGTCAGGACAAGAAAACTAGTTATACCTTAAGATTAATTTAATGACTAATATTTGTTTCATTCCGATGTAATGATATTTGTCTTATTATCTACTATTTGTGTACTTGTGAAATTATGGAATAAAATAAATTATATTCACTGTTAATAGTGTTACGAGCTTATGAGTAATCAGTACGTTGAACCGGGCATATTCCGCTTAAAGCCGCGGTGTTACAATCGACACTTGTCTTTATTTAATTGTAGAATGTGGGGACAAGAAAACACAAACTCAAACAATATGTCCTCTAGTACGTCAAGAAAAAGAACCATTTATGCAGAGATGCCACTTAGGAGATGATAGAGTAGTATTTTAATCAACATGCAACACAATATCGGCAAAGCAATGTCCCCAGTTTTAGAGGCACTGAAAAATAGTTTTGATTTCCAATGATATGTGTTGGGGTGTAAACGAGTCAAGCATTTCGCGAATTACTTGAGATTGGTTGGTGAAAAACCTTGATTGATTTTGAGCTTAAACGGGCCTGAGCTAGAGCTCGAGCCTAAAAGTAAGCTCGTTTAATAAACGAGCCTGAGCCCGAGCTTCACTTCTCAAGCTCGAGCCAGCTCGCGAGCCTAAACGAGTCTGAAATTTATAATTTTTATAATATATATATATATATTCAAGAGTTAATATATATAATGTCATGAAAAAAGAACTAAATAATATATAATAATTGATATATAAAATTGAAAAAATATATATATAAATAATTATATATAAATAAAAGTTAATTAATAATAGTAAACGAGCAACCGAGATCGATATTGAAAAACTACTCATGAGCCGAGCTCGAGCTATGTGTAAGTTAAAGACGAGCCGAGATCGAGCCTAGTCGAGCTTGGGCTCGGCTCATTTTCACCATTAAGTAGTCATTTTAGGAACTCCAGCAAAAGCCATAGTCAACCAAGTCGGTCCATCAAAGAAGATGGTTATAACAGTTCCACAACGGACAATTTCTCGAAGGAAGAAATCGGGGTGAAGGAAAAAGTTCATATAGGCTGTAGTTTTATGACTTTTTAAACTTACAAGCCTAAAGAGTTTTACAGAGATAAGGGCACTATAGTCGTGCAAAGATGGTTTGAAGAAATATAAGCCATTATTATTATTAGCAAGTGCACTAAGATCGATGGAGAAAATGTGTACTTCTCAAATGTTTAAAAGTGAAGCGTTAGAGTAATGGAACACCTTGCTCAGGGTAGGATGAATTTGTACAATCTTGATTTGGAGACGCTCAAATGTCTCATAATCAATAAAAATATATCCAATCGATGAGGACGGGTTGCAAACGATATTCCTTAGTCATAAGGTGGTGGGAACTATTAACACAAATGCATCAACTTCAAATAACGTTGATTGATATATTCAAATAAATGAAATATTCTAGAATCAATGCTTAGTCAAAGTTGTTGTAACTTCCATGCATATCCCTTTATTTGCTCCTGTAATCGTGCACCTCCTCCTATATATACACAATGTATCATTGAATAGAAATTATGTCTTCCATTATCATTATATGGTATCAGAGCCTAAAACACTCTCACGAGTAACCTCAGCCGATCCATTTTTCTTCTTCTATCTTTCATCAATGGCTTCCTCTAACACCATTATCACAATTACTACCTCTACTCACTTCAACATCACTCTCACCTCCCAAAATTTTTTCGTTTGGAGACGCCATGTGCAATCAACTCTTGTCGGCCTTGACCTCGACAATTTCATCACCGGTGCTACTCCGGCTCCATCACAAACCATTGCTGAAAATCAATCCGTCAAAACCAACCCGGCTTACACAACCTGGTTTCGTCAGGACCAGGTCATCTTTAGTGCCCTTCTTGGATCTTGCTCCAACGAGATCCAACCCCTCATCGCGTCGGCCTCCACGACCAAAGATGCTTGGGACCGGTTAACATCCTTCTTTGCGAGCAAATCACGCTCCCGAATAATCTCCCTAAAATCTAAACTTGCTTCGAACCCTAAGGGCACCAGATCTGTTGCAGATTTCCTCAATGAGATGCGCTCCATTGCCGACGAATTGGCTCTCGTTCAAAGTCCAGTCACCGAGGAGGACCTTATGGTTCATGTTCTCACCCAACTTGGTGATGAATACACCTCCATTGCTGCCGCACTTAAGGTACGGGAAACCCGATCTCCTATCCGGAACTTTTTGACAAACTTGTGGACTTTGAACGATCATTGAAACCGGCCGAACCCGTTAACCCCATTATTGCTACTGCAAATGCAACCCAAAGACAACAAGTTCGACACCAGTTCCGCTATTCTGATCCTCAAAACCGGAATGCCCGAACTCAGTCACCCGCCTCATCCTAACAACCATCCCGGTCTAACAGGTTTCAACCGGGTCCATCTAGTAACTGTACTAATCAGTTTTGCAACTTTTGTAACATCTCCGGTCACGACACTCGTGACTGTCGGAAACTCGCCAGGTTTCTAAAAGATAATCAGATTACCTTCAACAACCACTCGTCCAACCCTGTTGCTAATGCCGTCACCTCCACTTCGGGATCTCAAAGGTGGATGATGGACAGTGGTGCCTCGCATCATCTCACTTCTTGTCCGGCCACACTCTCTTCTGTTTCCGAATATGGCGGTCCCAATGAAATCGTTCTAGGTGATGGTACGGGTCTCTCTATATCTTATATTGGTTCAACTCAATTTTCTACCAAAACCAAACCATTATCCTTACCAGATATTTTATGTGTTCCCAACATACGCACCAATTTAATATCGGTTGCTAAACTTTGTCGTACTAATCAAGTTTCTGTTGAATTCTTTCCTTTTCATTTTTTTGTGAAGGATCTCAAAACGGGGGCGCCTCTCATGCGGGGGGAGAACATCCATGATGTTTACTATCTTAATCAGTTAACATCGCTTCCACAAGTTAATGCAACTACATCCGCATCACCACTCCAATGGCATCATCGACTTGGACATCCGTGTTTTCGTATTTTTAAACTTCTTTGTAAAGACCTAAGTCTTAGTTTTAAGTCTTTGTCATGTTCTACTTTGCATTGTCAATCGTGTGCTGTTAATAAATGTCACAAGTTGCCATTTGGACCAAACTCGTTTGTTGCTACTAAACCTTTAGAGCTTCTCTATTCGGATGTATGGGGACCTATTCAACAATCTATTGACAGGTTCAAGTATTATGTTGTGTTTGTGGATTATTACTCTAAATATGTGTGGCTTTATCCTATTAAACGCAAATCTGATGTGTCCATTGTTTTTCCACAGTTCAAATTACTTGTGGAAAAATTTTTTCAAACCCATATTATAACCATCTTTACCGACAATGGTGGCGAATATGTCGGTCTTTTACTGTTTCTCCAATCCATGGGGATCTCACATTATACCACTCCTCCGCATACACCTGAACAAAACGGAATTGCGGAGCGCCGTCATCGCCACATCGTGGAAACCGGTCTTGCGTTGTTACACTATGCCGGTTTACCACTTTCATTTTGGTCTCATGCGTTTCAAACGACGGTCTATCTCATTAACCGCCTTCCTACACCAATCCTTCAATCCAAATCGCCATATCAAATGCTTTATAATGCGTCACCAAATTACACAAATCTAAAAACCTTGGATGCTTATGCTACCCTTGGCTTAAACCTTATGCTACATCCAAACTGCAACCCCATTCCCAACCATGCATTTTTTTTGGCTACTCAACCTTGAAGTCCGCTTATAAATGTCTTGATTCACAAACCAACCGCCTCTATCATTCCAGACACGTAGTATTTGTTGAGGATATATTTCCATCCAAAGGAAATTCATCCAAACCATATCCCCTACCAACTGCTGATGATTTTTTTCCACTCCTCAACTCCATCATCTTTACATATGCCAACTCCAACTTCACCCAACTCCACACATGCACCACCTTTGCATGTATCACCTCAAATCCCTACCAACTCCACTCATGCATCCTATCATGAAAACTCTAACCCATCCATCACCTCCTCCTCTCAGGACCCAACTACTACTGATTTCCCTTCCATCCCATCGTCTCCCACCACCTCTACTTCTTCCGCCTCTACCTCGTGTGACAACTCGCATAACTCTGTTTCTTCCACCTCCTCGTCAGCTCCGGATACCACCTCCAACCCACCCACCTCACCAACGACTTCTTCCACTTCGTCTACACAGTCGCCATCTGTACCAGCCCCTTTACCTCCTAGAACCAGGAAACCCAACACTAAATATTACAATTCTCATTTTGTTAACGCCACCACTGTTCACCCTATTCCTCTATCCTTTGAACCAAATACCTACCTTCAAGCATCTAAAGACCCGTTATGGCGTAAGGCTATGGATGATGAGTATAACGCCTTACTCCGAAATCAAACGTGGGAACTCGTTGCTCCCTCTTCTAGAAAACCGATTGGATGCAAGTGGGTTTTTCGAATCAAACGCTGACCCGATGGTGGCGTTGAAAAATATAAGGCACGCCTTGTCGCCAAAGGCTTCTTACAAGAATACGGTAAGGACTATTTTGATACTTTTAGTCCGGTTACCAAACCCGTGACCATACGAACGGTACTTGCCATCGCCCTATCTCGGGGATGGTCCTTACGCCAATTAGACGTAAACAATGCGTTTTTGCATGGGCACTTGCAAGAAGAGGTATACATGGTTCAACCTCCCGGTTACACTCATCCACAACTTCCGAACCACATTTGCAAACTACGCCGGTCTTTATACGGTTTAAAACAGGCACCGCGTGCATGGTATATGGCTCTCACTTCCTTTTTGATTGATTTCGGGTTCACGAAATCCCTTGCGGATGCCTCGCTTTTTGTCTACAATCGAAACGGTACCGTGTGCTATTTTTTGGTCTATGTTGATGATATTATCTTGACAAGCAACAACAATGGGTTCATGCATGAATTTGTTAAGAGTCTTGCATCTAAGTTCTCGGTGAAAGACTTAGGGTATCCAAGTCATTTTTTGGGGGTCGAACTCATACCAACTACACATGGTTTGTTTTTGTCTCAACACCGACATATCTGTGATCTTTTATCCATGCATCACATGGATGGAGCCAAATCGGTTAACACACCCTTATGTTATTCTCAAGTTCTAACACTTGAAGATGGTACTCCAAAAGTGGACCCAACACTGTATCGTAAGCTTGTAGGTTCTCTTCAGTATCTTGCTTTCACACGCCCGGATATTTCTTTTGTTGTCAACAAGCTCTCACAGTTCATGCATCAACCAACTCAAACACATTGGCAATCTCTAAAACGCTTGCTTCGTTACCTCAAGGGAACAATTTATCTTGGTTTATTTTTGAATAAAAAGTCTCCCCTGGAGCTCACTGCGTTTTCCGACTCAGATTGGGGAGGCGTCTCCACAGCCGGTCGCTCCACCACGGCTTACATCATCTATCTCAGTAACAATATCATTTCTTGGAAATCTGCAAGCCAAAAGTCGGTCTCTCGGTCTTCCACCGAAGCCGAATATAAAGCACTATCAAATGCTACCGCCGAGCTCGCTTGGATAGAAAATCTACTCAAAGAACTTGGTCTCCCTGTGCCCTTGTCACCTAAATTGTATTGTGACAACACCGGAGAAACGTACTTGTGTGCCAATCCCGTTTATCACTCACGTATGAAACATGTTGCCTTAGATTATCATTTTGTTCGTGAGAAGGTCGCCGCCGGTACTTTACGAGTTCATCACATCAGTTCAACGGATCAACTAGCCGATCCTCTTACTAAACCAATCTCTCGAGCTCCATTTTAAGGTTACGGTCCAAGATTGGAGTCTCCGACGGAACCTCCATCTTGCGGGGGCGTATTAACACAAATGAATCAACTTCAAATAATGTTGATTGATATATTCAAATAAATGAAATATTCTAGAATCAATGTTTAGTCAAAGTTGTTGTAACTTCCATGTATATCCCTTTATTTGCTCCTGTAATCGTGCACCTCCTCCTATATGTACACGATGTATCATTGAATAGAAATTATGTCTTCCATTATCATTATAGGAACTAACCTTAAGGAGTACAACACCAGGTTTATGCAAAATTGGCGATTAGTTCCTCATTTGGTTATTTCCAAATCATGCAATGTTGTAAGCTGCATCTGGGCTACCAAGAGAAATCTGCGACTTGGTAAGATTGCACATGCCTCATACAAATTCACCAATGGAATTGGCTGGATATGTGACTAATGGTATGATTTGGAATCAAGAAAACGATAAGAAATATGGAATATTTAAGAAATGAGAAAGAGAGATGAAAAAGCGAAAAGGTGGAGAAAGAAGAGAAATTTTCAGACTACACACCCAATATGTAACACTTGTGGAAGGAACCACTTGGGAAAGTGCTGATTGGAAAATTCTTTGGTTTGTTCGAGCTAAAAAAGCCAAGTCATGCAACTCAAGATTGTTGGAAAAAGAAGATGCCTTGTTTTAATTGCAATAAGGTGGATACATCGGTTTTGATTGCCCAAAGAAAGCCACATAAAGTGGTGCTGAAGGAAGTAGCACTATGCAAAAACAATGAAAGAGAATGCTCAAGCGTTTGTGTTGAATACTTGGGAAGTTGCAGACATAAACCGGTACGTTCTAAACCGGTACGTTCGTCGTAAATAATGTCTACGCTAGGGTTTGATTGACTCGGGTGCAAATCAAAGTTTTATAGACTATAAGTTTTGTAGTTTGTTAAATGAACCCTTAGTTAAGTTAGATAAATTCCTTATAGTCGAAACCGCCATTCGTGATCTCGTTAGAATATTTAAAGCCTTGTAAAATGGCAAAATCCTGTTAATATCATACTTATTTGTTAAATATAACACTAGCCGATTTTGATGTTGTCTTAGTTATGGGCTTGTTATCCGATAACAATATTTGTATCATATGCGACTAGAAGACTATTGATTTGTGCAGCTGAGGGAAAGATTATTCAAATAGCAGGGAATAAGAATGTCAGTCACGTTAGTATAATCTTCATGATTAAAGCTAACAATGCCTGCAAAATGGATGCATTACATTCATGGCATACGTGACCGAGAATCCTAAAAAAATAAATAAAAGATAAGTTGATTGTAGTAGAATTTCCTGTCTAGAAGAATTACCAGGAATATCGTCGAATAAGGAAGCTGAATTCTAATTGACTTGATGCCCATAACTGCTCCAATTGCTAACTCTCCGTATAGACTTGTTCAGACATAAATGAAGGAGTTAAATAAGTAATTGGATAAGTCATAAGAGACATACTTTATTTGATCAAGTTCTTCACTTGAGAAGCTCCAATTCTATTTGTATAGAAGGTTAGGTTGATGAGAATGTGCACCGATCATAGACAACCTAACAAAGTAACTATAAAGAATCGACACCCGAGCCCGAGGACTGATGATCCGTTTCATCAACTTCAAGGGGAAAGTTACCTTTCTAAGATTGATCTACATTTAGGCTATCCTCAACTAAAGGTCCAAGCGGAAGATATTCTAAAAACAACATTCATAAAAAGATATGGACATTATGAATTTACAGTTATGCCATTGGACTCACTAATGGTCAAGCAACATTCATGGACATAATGAATAAGATATTTAAGCCATATTTAGATAAATTTGTTATCATGTTCATCGACGATATACTTATTTACTCTATATCATAAAATGATCTTAGGATACTACTCAAGCTATTAAGAAATGAGAAGTTATACGTTAAATTCTTTAATGATGAGCTTTCGCTTAATGAAGTGCAATTTTTTGGCCACGATGTGATATTCAAGTAGATCTTGTAGAAAATCGAGTCTATATCAAAGTGAGAAATTCCAAAATCGCCGACTATTGTTAGAAGTTTCTTAGGACTAGCTGGGTGCTATAGAAGATTCATCAATGATTTCTCCTGTATAGCCATCCCTTTGACATCATCAACTTGTAAGTCGATCAAATACAAGTGGGGATCAAAGCAAAACGAGGCATTTGAAGCACTTGAGCAGAAGCTGACAAATGCACCTTGTTCAGTCATTCTCGAGGACGAGATTAATTCATAAGTCCTATTGCATTCTTTTTACCTAAATTTATTAACGTCTTGTGCCCAACAATTCAATTAGTGCATCAATCTCCTTGTGATAAACAGTATGCTCCAGATCCTAATTTATCTCAAGTATACCATCAATTCAATCATGATATCATAAATCACTAATATCTCTCTCACCGCGTAAGAATTAAAGAAGACTGACTAATGACGTTGAAGGTGAGCCTTGTTTATTGGCAGTTTCTGCTAGTGGGTTTTAAGATGGGTGTTTGGAGCTAGTTGCCAACATAAGTAAATGTTTCTGAATATTCTTCTTGTATAAAGATGGCTAAGTATTATGTATTTGTTGAGGTTAATTATAATTAGTTATGCATTAGATGGTTAGCGACTAGCTATAACTATCTACTAATGTAAGTTCAACCTTGATTATCTTGCAAGTGGCAAGATCTTTTAGGGTTTTTATTGGTGTTAGCATTTTTCAGATGAAGAAAAGCAACACAACTTTCAGCATTCATGTTGTGAAGTTGGTTGTGATCCCAGGTTTAAATATTATTGAAAATTTATAGTAACTAGTGGCCACACTAATTACCTACTGGGGTATAGCTATGAACTATCAATATAGCTAGGTTTCACCTCAAAGTTTCTTTAAGACCTAAAATCAAACTCAACCTAATAATAAGAAACACTATGGATACATACTCTCCTTTTTGTTTCTCATTGTTTCATGAAAATGAAAATCCTACATCCATTGCTACCAAAAAAATCTTCCTGACAACCATATATGGCCCTTATTACTTAAGGTAACAGCAATAGACATTAAATCATATGGCCCAAGGAAGAGATCATCATCATTTTGTATATCAATAATTTATGTCCTTGTATTCTTATTTCTTGAGTTTAGTGTCTTCTCAAGGAGATCAATATTCTAACTTCCTAGAAAGCATATTACTTTGGAACACAAGATCCAGCAACAAAGCTGTAAACTGGATTGAATTGATTAAGGAAGAAGTCATCATCATTTTGTGTATCATATAATTTATGTTCTTATGTTCTTATTTCTTGAGTTTAGTGTCTTCTCAAAGAGATTGATAAGCTAACTTTCTATATATTAAGCACATTAGTTTAAAACACAAGATCCAGCAACACAGCAGTAAACTGGATTGAATTGATTGGTCTATAGACTATATATTCTAGAGAGAGAGAGGGAGATTAAAATGGATTGATTTGATTGGTCTATATATATATCTAGAGAGAGATATGTATGCCCTAATATATCCATTTGTAGCAAGATGACCTAAACATTTGGGCATGTATGAAAATCAGATACATGCCAATCAAGAGATGAAAGAAAGTTGACCTAACCTTGAGCTAGCGAATTCATGGAGTTTCCCAGTGCTAGAGAAGATTACAAATCCAACTTCTGCATCACATAAGATAGCCAATTCCCTAGCCTTCTTCAACAACCCATTCCTCCGTTTTGAGAAGGTCACCTGCCGGCTAGTTGCATTATCGATCCGCCTGATTACAATCTTCCCTCTCCCCATAGTTAAGGTTTCAGCAGCCTGCTACTAATCCTAATATCAGATCAAATGAAATCAACATCAAGAACAAATAGATTCGGTAAAGAAAAGTGAGACTACTATATGTCAGTGGCGAATCCAAGATTTCAAGTATCCTGTTGATGATGCTATAGGAGGAACAAAAGAAAATGACGATTACTAATATTAGAAAGTGTACTGGGCAAGATATAACAAAGTTTAGATTTCTTTAAGATCATTAAAGCAAAAAAGACAGAAATATTGATGAAAATTAATTAAGGGTGTGAATAAAGCTCACCAATTTGACTGTGATGAGGATTCTTAGGTGAGAGAGAGTTCTTATTTGGAAAGATGTGATTTATTCAAAGGAAGGTGTGGAGAGATAAGCTAATATAATAAATTTAATGCTACCATATATGTTAATTAATTTACCCTGTCTTTTTGACCGACAAATACCAGCTAAACACCGAAAAACTCTCAAGGGATTCGATGTCATAAAACCTAATCCACCCAGTAGTTTTTCATCCGGACTTAATCCCGAGAATATGACACACGAGTGGGATTCGAACTCGTGATGTCAAACTGAAGAAACCTTCGGATGAACCTAGGGCCGTAAACCTTCGGACTACCCCACCAATATGTTGTATTACTTCAGTAATAAATTATTATCGATCTATCATATATTAAAGAAGACTCATATAATTTGATATCCATTGTTTTCTTGAGTATGAAATAAACTATATACTTAAGATAAGGCGATGACATGTGACGTTGGAGAAAAGTAGCAACTATAGGTTGATTACCTTAAAATTAACAAATTACAAGTAGGGCAGACGTGATGTGGTCGGCCATATATAAGAAAATAACCTTAATTATATGTTATCTTGTACTAGGTTTTTGATACCTTATTTAACATATAGATCATCAACACGTGGCCCAATAAGAGCACTCGACTTCCTTTTTTAGATGGTGCTGAGTTGTATACCAAGTGCCAACTAGCATTAAAATACGGGAGGTGACTTGTGCCACTTTTGCTTGCATTATAAAGTTTGTTAGAGCATTCAGCAGCTATTCAAAAATTTTTGTGAGAGAAATTTTCTGAAAAATGTATAGAGGATTGTAATAAGTTGTGAGTGAAAATAGAGAAAATTTTAAAAACATAAGTAAATTTAGAGAAACACTGTTTATTCTCTATTTATTTTTTAATATATTTGAAAACGGTTGTGAGTGGAGAAGAGAAAAAATAAAATGATAAAGATGTAAATAAAGATTATTTAATTGTATATGAGAGAAAAAATATAGTGTTTTTAGTGTAATTATAGAGATTGAGATAGAGAAGCTGATAGGAATGCTCTTATATACTACAATTACGACTCTTATGGTAATTCATTGTGGGTTTGATTTAAGAGAGAAAAGTATAAAAATAATATGATTAATAGGTTGAAAATTGATAGATTCTTGCCTTTTATAGGGGTTTGAAGTTTAGCAATACGAATGCAAGTTTTATTGAATGTGTTTATTTGAAATTAATGGGTTTAAAATTTGAATTTGCACGATCATGCCTTTTGAGTATGGAGAATTGTGAAGATACCATGACCATATACACAGTTAGGGTTTGATTTTGAAAAGTAAAGAAGAAAAGATGATAAAATGTGTGTTCTTACAATTCTCACTAAATATGATATTCTTTGTCACTATCACACTACAATAACATTAATCATCAAAGTCAATAACTAGCGATGAATAAAACTCAAAAAAAAAAAAGGATTATAAAGTTTAGTCGGGAATTTGTTGGTAATTACCGATGGATCCAAGATGTCCTAAGTTATTTATCAACAAATTAACCTAGGATCCAACAAAATTAAAGAAAAAAGTTTATAGCTGCTATATTTGTCATGTCAATAATTACCTGACGTTTTTATGACCGACTTAAGGATAATATCTAGTCATGCGTTTTCACTCGTTTGTCTGAATTGATCTATTAATTGTGATAGATACTCTGTTGGCGATCTGTAAAAATGTTGAAGACAAGATCTAAAACCAGATTGCTTGCTAGGTTGCTTGTTGTTGTCAAGCAAAAGGTTCATTGACAAACGTTTCGTTGGTAATCCATCAGAAATAATGACTATAATTATCACTCGAGCTTCCAATCTTTTCAATTACATTTTTCACTGATTAATTATTTCTAAATACACCCTAAATCTCACTAGTTTTCAAATACATTATTCGTCTCCATATTCCTTCCTGGTTTTCACATGTATTCATAGTTGAATACTTATACACAACCCCCAAACCATAATGTTGGTTGGCATCAATGGTCTTGGAAGCTAAATATGAAAAATGTGGTGTTTAATTTATTAGCTCTCACATGACTTGATAGTTGATACATTGGTAATTAGTTTGCTAAAACTGGTGATCTCTAAATTAAAATCAAGCACTGTAGTAAAGTATGCAAATTATGCTCATGTCACTATATATGTATTAAGATTTCCAGGAACATGCATGTGGTCGATTGACATGTTTCAATCTAGGCATTAGCATGACCCTTTCTTGCCAAGTTCTTTGGGTAAAACAGATTTAGGATGATACATAAGACGATCACTCAATTTCCACGTCTTCTAGATTTATAACCAAGGATATGGAACCATGTGCATATATATGGAACAAGCTTCTTTATGAATGATGTATTGAAATGGATGGAAGTTAAAATATGGAAGAACTGGGTTTGCATTCTTTCTCATGTTTTTAGACGATCTTGCACTTTTAGAAACGTATGGTGTGCACGAATATGTATGCGAGTTTCAACATCGTCCGGAATAAGTGGTGAGTTAGTGATGCATCATACTAATAGAGAATGAAGGTTATCACGTTGATTCTTGGAATATCCGTGAAGATCATTCCCCAACCCCCCAAATTCTACCCAAAAGTCAAGAATTTGAAAAGATAAAGTTTGCTATTCAATATTGATCAATGATCAGTCACATTACATTCATAGCATATTAATAAAGTACCCAAAATAGGTTTGGGCCGAAACAAACAACCAAAGGCCCAACAACAGTCCAAAACAAAACACAAAAAGTAGACGAAAAACACAAAAGTAACAAAAGTGTATCTAGAGACCTTATTTAGAAAATATACTGTAAGCAAAGCCAACGACCCATCATAGTGGAACATGTTAAGAAATCTATTCATGCTATGAAGCATCGCCTCCGCTCCACTCTGGTCCCCATCCCGAATTAAAAATCACCAAGGTATTTTGCCATCTCTTTCCCAACACTCTTCATAGCCACTTTGGATACAAGCCTTCTCCGTATCGCGCCAACGACAATAGGCTTTATCCCATGTCGGGATTAAGCAGTGTTGTTAGGGGGGCAGAAGCCACAAACTCCGCCAAAGAATCAGGGTATCTCCCCTCTAACCACAAGTTAATCACCTCAGTGATAGCTTTAAGCAACCCCACGGCAATCGCGGATCCTTTCCCACATAGGGCATCCAAATATGTTGGGCCTAAGCCCATCTCTCCCACAAGAAGTCCTTTTAGAAAAAGATTTAATACACCTTAAAACACTTTCAACGTACACAACCAAAGGGGTCTCCGAGAGTAAGGCCCCATACAAGGCGGGCGGGGGCAAGATGGGATGCTTATCAAGCAACACTTTCATTGTAGCGACACCCGAAGAGCACAAAACCTTAACCGCGGCCGTGAAGTGCCTGTTAGCAACCTTTCGAATACACTGCTTAGCATTGAGGCCCTCCCTCGAATGATCACCCCCGAAGGAGCCCTCATCGGCTCTTGAGCCCATATCTATCGGTTGGTTAAAGAGCGATTGGATAAGATCAACACATCCGCTTCCATCACCCCAAGTTGCTAGGGCCTGCTGAATAGAATGACATTGTAAGGATTTCCTATTCCCGACCTACGCTCCTGTCGGCTGGAAGGCTTGACAACTTGTAATGTAAAACATGGTAATATCAAAAGTCTAACCCACGTTTCAATGGACTCTGGCCTAGACATCACCTTGCACAATGAAACCGATAAGGCCTAGGCGAGTCATAGTTCAATAGGAGAAAGTACGTCTTCTGTTTGCTAAGATCAAGTCATAGTTCAATAGGAGAAAGAACAAGAAATTAAAGTTTTAAAGTTCGTAAAAGGATTAATGTGAGAGTAAAAGGGTCAAGACATTTACCTTTTTATTAGAGAATATAAATATAAATATAAATATAAATATAAATATAGACCAGTAGATTATATATAATTTATAAAAGTTAGCTAGTTATTTTTACGTATATATGATATATCACTATTAAATAATTTGTTATTACTGTTATATTTAAAACCCTCGTGGTAGGTCGTTTTTGGATATTGGTGTAAATGTTACAGAAAAGTTTCAAAAATTGTGGTTTCAACGTTGTACTTGTGACCATCCTCCTTATATTTTGTGTATATTGTATACAATATAATAGGGTCAGAGAAATAGATTATTAAACTCTGTTCAAGTAATAATATATCCTGTACGAGGTTCTTTTTTTCACATTTTCTAATCATTCTTTGGAACCACCTTCCCAAGTTGCAAAGCACTAAAGCGGTATTCGTCTTGAATTTATTGTTTTATCGTTTGATACCGAATCAAAATATCAAATTAATTTTTGATATTATGTAAATCATCTCAGTTTTTCTATTTTTCTTTAAAGACATTCCACCAACTATTTTTCTATATTTTTTGTGTGTTCAATTATTCTTAATAGCTTTCTAAATCATGAACAAATTATTGTTAGATTAAATCATTCCATATATAGAGTATTAATAGTTGGAAAAGATAGACAGTCTGTATTGAAAAACATAAGGTTCATTTCTATGAAATTTGAAGCGTTAATTCAATGTGTTATGATCTGACCAAATTAATCAATTTATACATGGGTTGAAATGTCACAACAAAACATTGCAAATTTTCATGAAACGCATAAAATATATATGTGACAGCTATAACAGCTGCAATTATACATGTACACCAGTCAAAAACTACCATCTAATTGCCCGGCCAGTTGCAACCAATCCAAGCTGTTACCACGGCTAGAAAACATGACACGGAAGAAATATATGTTTAGGGTCGACTTCACACAATTCATTTATCATATTAACCCGAACACGATCTCTTAAAAAACGACCCACTTAATAAGTGGGTGACTTGTTAACCCTCTTGAGGGTGTTTTTAAAACTTTATAGTTTGATTTTGGGATTATCTCATAGAATAGTAACAAACTTTTGGAAGTGTCTCAATTAGGTCACTGGTGTAATTGTTTGTTCTATTTAGGTCACTAAGTTTTGTTTTATGTTTCAATAGTGGTTTTTTTACCTAGATAGGAGGTAATTCAAGTTTCCTTTTTTCAAATTAATAGAAAAATAACATAAATAAAAACAAGTCATCCATTCTATGTATTATTTTATTTAAGTTTTTTTTAATGTTATGAAATTGAAAAACGTAAAAGCAGAAAAGAAACTTTAAAATTCTTTAATCACCACAACAAAAAAACTTGTTTCTTATTTACTTTGAGACCTGCTGCAACCAATTTAAGCCTTTGACTTTTGGTGACAATTTTAAAACTCTTTAATCACTACACTAAAACACAGAACCAATGCAATAATAGGTTTTTAGCCGGCCGCAAATCAAAACCAAACATGCAAACACTCCTGGTCTAATTTAAATAATCCTTTGCTACCCTGATTAGTAACCAACTTGTTTTGGTGGTAGGAGTTGAACGCCGATAGTTTAAGGATCGATGGTAGGGTTTCATGGTGGGAGATGTAGCTGCAACATGAATCGTCACTTGTTTTTATTTATGTTACTTTTCTATTAATTTGAAAAAAGGAAACTTGAATTACCTCCTATCTAGGTAAAAAAACCTACTATTGAAACATAAAACAAAACTTAGCGACCTAAATAGAACAAACAATTACACCAGTGACCTAATTGAGACACTTCCAAAAGTTGGTTACCATTCTATGAGATAATCCCTTTGATTTTAGAGATGAAAATAAAATATTTTGATTTTGTAACCTTTTTTTCTCAAACTTTTTTTTATGAATGTATTTTTACTAAATAAAAATAGGCAAACGATTTACAATGAAGTGACAGGTAAACGGGCAACAAGCTGCGCCGCAACCCCCTTTTGGATAGCAAAACCAATCCTGTTAAAAACAAAGTTTCCGTTCTTATGGGTCGATAAGTTACTATGCACGACCTTCTGAACTCTATTCAAAAGGTCCATGGCATCCGGAGCTAAGAACCCAAATGTGTCAAAGGCGAAGGGGATAAACACGTGTTGGTTCTTCAAACAGGCCTTCTCGTGTTTAGCAACCTTGCCCGATGCCGCCTTCAACGCTGCCTGGCCTGCTACAAACCCATTGTCTCTAAGCCCAACAAGAGGGGACACTCCTGTGCGGTCGACACAGGCGTGTTTTCCCCCTACCCACCCGAAAACAAGAATATCGGCCGATCGTAATGTAGATCTTCCTTCAAGAGGAACCGTAAGAAAGTTTACGGGGCTTCCTTTCTAGCCGAAATTCCGGCTCGTTTAAGAACATCGCATAGAACATCTCTCACCAAATCATGTCTGTACTTAAACCCAGGCAACTCTTTGCAATGAACAGCATGCTCGCCAAAAGAATCCAAACAAACCTTGTGACAAACCAGGCACGGCTCATCTACCGGAAACAAAGGGATCATTAACCGATACTTCAGGATGGTCCTGTACTCTAAAGCCGACATATGTTGGCCCAATCCTTCAATAGGGAGAACACTTAAGAAATCCTGAGCCCGAGGAGCCCGAAGATACTCAAACACCGCTTTCTGACGAGGGGATAAATCAAACTTCATTTTCAAACTCTGGATGTTTCTTATCGTCTCGCCATTAACAATAATTTTATTTTATTAATTCTTAATACCCATTTTACAACCATTTCCGTGTGCTTCTTCCATTCTCAAGCTAAATATATAGCCAAGTTTACTAACTGAGAATAAACAATTGCGAAATAAAAACAATTAAAAGGACATCATGTAAAAAAATAGCTTCATTTGAGACGGAATATTTAATTGGTTTCAGTTATATTCAACAAGACGACCCTAGAGGAATTGAGACTCTGTGCATTCGTAAACTGACTCATTGTGTATATACATCATGTGTGTGATGTGAGTGGAAGAAAGATAAATAAATAATTAGAAAGGGAATAATAATGTATTGTTTGGATTAGATATGAGGGATGAAATGTGAGATGTTTTTCGAAAATGAGAAAGAAATTTATAAAAGGAAAATTGGTTTTAAATACTCCCAACTATGCTATATTGGCAAATAACATACCCGACTTTGCACTTGACGGGTGGCGGTCCCAACTATAGGGGTATTTGTTTTTAACGGTCCGCGACTAACGGATGACTAACTCCGTTAGTCTGTTGCTGAGTTGGCACGTCTAGTTGTCAATATATTGCTTATATGGCAGATTATGTGGCAATCAAAATAATATATAATATATAATAAGTAATTTATATATATATATATGGGTGGGATCTAGAGAGAACTCCTTTTAAAGAGAGAACTAGAGAACTAGTAAAGAATTATTTTTAACTATTTTTAAAAAAATATTTTGTAATTTTTTTTTCTTTCCTCCTTCTAATAAGAAGATATTGATACTAAAAAAAACAACAACAACTTGTCGGTGTAGTACTGTAGTGCATATGTGCACTAATGCCAATTGCATATACAATAGTGTTTTATTGCATATAATACAACACAATTGCATTATCCAATACACACTATTGAATATATGCAATACGACACTAATAATTGTATGCAAAACACATTATCGCATATATGTAATACAACACTAATGCACATATGCACTATATCGATTTTTTTTAATTTTTGTATATAATATAACACTATTGCAAATATACAATACAAACAACTATATATATGTGTCAGGTCTTGATTTTTATACTGAGGATCCTTTATCCTTGACTGTCTTATGGATAGTTTATCCTTGAAATGTACATCAGGATATAAAGGATCGACGATCCTCGGTATTACTTATTTACTAATGATTGCATTTAGTATGGTGATGTGTTAGACAGGTATAACAACTTTAAAGATGTACTTGTACGGTTATCCTCACGGAACATCCTATAGCTGGAATATGGATCCAGGATCCTACCTCAATGAAGCTATTAATAGACGAATTCATATGAAGATAAACGTGCAAATATCAACAACGGCTATGTGACTCATTCTTCCGCTTATTTCGCTACTGGGTGGCTATTGGCACGTGGTCAAAGGTCGTGGAGCGGCTAAGTGGAGGACTTCCGGATAGATAGGAAATATTGTTATTGTTATTATCTTATTTAAACGAGGTTTGATCGAGTAGGAAAACACATGTACTGACACACACACACTAGAGCAGAAGCAAATACTCTCTCTATACACTAGCTTTCTTTGTAATCTCGATCATATACTCCACAAATACTTGTAATCACATTTTTATTCATTAATAAACTTGACGATGATAGTTTTCACCGTCGGGGTTTTTTGTGCCGGAGACCACGATAACCACATACTCATCGACCAAAGGTGTAACATCCTAAAATTTATAATGTTGAATAAAGGAAGTTACGTTTAGTGATTTCGCGTTATTAATTAATTAATATCGAGTAAAGAACGGATCATGGATTTAGATTAATTGAGATGGGTTAAATAAGAATGGGCCTTAGGTCCATGGGCTTTAAGGGATATAAATATCCCCTAAACCAACCTTAAACCCTAAACCATCATTCATTTCCATCTTATTCTCTAACACACTCCAAAACACACACACCACACACCGCCATATACGGCCGGCGGCCGAGAGAGAGTAAACGATTAGTTGTGATTAAACAAGTTAAACGAGATCCAAACGAGCACAAAAGGTATGTTCTTGACCTTTAAAGTTTATGTTTTATTGAATGTCCTTAAGCTTAAAGATCCAAGCTTTACAGTATATACGGGATATATATACGAACGAAATGGTTAGGGAACGTTAGTGGGTGATGTCGAACCATAGCAAGGGTATTAAAATCGCCAAAATGCGTGATAAAAACCAAACCCGTAGCGAACTAGGCAACTTCGCCTGCGAACTGGGTAACTTCGCCTTCAAGGCTTAACTTCGCCTTCAAAGCTTAACTTCGCCTTCAAAGCATAACTTCGCCTACGGCCAAGTTCGCCTAATTGATAACTTCGCCTACGGCCAAGTTCGCCTAACTGATAACTTCGCCTAAAGCTAAGTTCGCTTAAGGTTTAACTTCGCCTAAAGCTAAGTTCGCCTAAGGTTTAACTTCGCCTAAAGCTAAGTTCGCCTAAGGTTTAACTTCGCCTAAAGCTAAGTTCGCCTAAGGTTTAACTTCGCCTAAAGCTAAGTTCGCCTAAGGTTTAACTTCGCCTAAAGTCAAGTTCGATTAGAAAATAAATTAAAACCTAATGAAAAATGTGTTAAGACAGTTAATGGAAATAAAATTTTTCCAAGCTGACCTGGCAGCTCGACCCCAACCAAGGGCTCTGCCCCTTGGACCCTGCTAGGGGCTGCCGCCCCTAGACCCCGCTGCCAGGGGCGCTGCCCCCGTACCCCCGTTCGTTGTGGGTCATATAAAGATAGAATTACAACATGAGTAGTAGTAGTTAATTGATACGTGTAACTTATACAGTCAGCCGAGCTCAGTTAAAGAAGGGATTTACAACTATCGGAGGAAGAAGCAGAGTTCAGGTGAGTTTCTAGCCCCATTCCTTGTTATGTTTTCGGGGCTGTGTGCATACTCGATGTGTTGTTAATACATTTATCCTAAGTGATAAGTGTATGCCATATGTGATATATGTGATGGATATGAATGATTGCTTGTCGGTACGCGAACGATCTTCGGATATTGCGCGTACTATCAGGTTAAAAATAAAGGTACGAATATTATATATCGAAGATGTATGAACATTACAAATGAATACTTGTCGGGGCGTGAACAATCTTTGGATATTGCACGTATCGACAAGAGGTTTGGTTGTTAAATGAATGATGTAAAGAACGCCTAGAGTGTTCTTATGCTATAATGTAATTATTGTATATGTGAGGTATGTGTATACAGGTACACGAATGGTATGTGAGTTCCACGTTCGACATAGTAAGTTAGGATGGCAAATCCCTCTAGCTTTTGTCGGACATAGACTCGGCTGGTGATGGCGTAGTTAAGGACTGCGGGCCTTATACGTAAAGTAGATGATAGATGTAAACGTAGATAGGGACGGTGGGCCTTATACGTGTTACAGATAATAGACGACAACGTAGTTAAGGACTGCGGACCTTATACGTATTATAGATAGGCATCAGCATAGGAAAGGACTGTGGACCTTATACGTGCTGTATTTGTATTGTGGTAGCATAGGGGAGGACTGCGGACCTCGTACGTGCTATGGTTTAGGTTGCAACATAGGGAAGGACTGTGGACCTTGTACGTGTTGTAGAAGTAGGATGGCATAGGAAAGGACTGTGGACCTTATACGTGCTGTATTTGTATTGTGGTAGCATAGGGGAGGACTGCGGACCTCGTACGTGCTATGGTTTAGGTTGCAACATAGGGAAGGACTGTGGACCTTGTACGTGTTGTGGATGTAGGATGGTATAGGGAAGGACTGCGGACCTTGCACGTACCATAAATGGTGAACATAGGTAAGGACTGCGGACCTTTTACGTGTTCACGACCTTGAGTACAGGTATAGACGGCGGACTATGAACGTACTCCCGGTAGACTGAGGTTAGTGATTGTAGATATGTATGTATGTATGGTAGTAAGTATGTATGTAGAACAGAAGGGTAACTAGTTAAGTATGAATATGTATCTTCGGATATGTAAGTATGTGTATGTATTGTATGGCGTCCGATTAACTAGAACTCACTCAGCATAGCTGACTTTTAGTATGCACGCAGGTGAGTAGAATGAGACAACTAGCTTGAGCGGGCACATGGTGGGCGAATAGGAGACTGGCATTTGAAGACTCAAGATGTTTTAATGTAATTGACGTTTATTTTGAAAGACAAGAATGTTTAATTAAGGCAAGTTTTGGATTGTTGTAACGTTTCATGAAAGTTTTTATATTCCGCGAAAGTTTTAATGAACTCTGATTTGTAAGAACTGTGTTTATGAGTAAATCCGACGCTAAAGTAGGGCTACCGGTAATGGGGCCTTACAAAAGGTTACCTTGTTAATCATTGACTAAAGTGCTACGACCAAAGATTATTCTATTAATCCTTGACCGTAGTTAATTATTTTACCAACGATTACCTCGATAAGTTTTGACCAAAGTAAGACTATCGTGATTAAGGGCTTTTTCCCTCGTGATCAAACCATTGTGTTCACCAACATTACGCTTATACGCTTGTTATTATCGAGTTAGCACCTTACCTCACATAATAGATTTGGATACTTGATCCTTTGCAGATTTTTGCCCAAAACAATTTGGCGCCCACCGTGGGGCAATTGGTGCTATAATCTGAATTATTCCTATCAATTTACAATTTTCATACCTATATCACTTTCAATGGTTTCTCAATCCACCTCTGCTTCGTCAACCATGCCCTCATCAATTCCTCTCTCATCGAGGACTTTGCCACCGATGCCTCCGCCAATCACGGCAGCACAACGAACTACTGCTACTGGAAGCAGAACGCAACTACCAATCTTCCAGAGCTCGAAAACCACTGCTGCTGCCGCAGTGGTTAATACTAACAGTGATGTTTCATCTATGTTTTCGCAGGTTAATGCATATATGGAACAACAGAACAAGACTAACCAGAGGATCCTTCGTGAGATAGAAGATCTCAGGAAGAATAAGAGGCCAGCAGAAGATCTCACTCCCCTAGTGCCTAGGATGCTGGATTTCACCAGTCCAGGATCCATGGCTCAGCTTTCGCAAGGGTTTTCACTATTTCAGCCAGGATCATCCATCCTTCAACAAGGATCCGTGGGTCAATAGGCTCAAGGATCCTCAATGTTTCAGCCAGGATCATCCATCCTTCAACAGGGGTCCATGGGCCAGGAGGCTCAAGGATCCTCACTCTTTCAGTCAGGATCACATATCCTTCAACAATGGTCCATGGGTCAGCAGGCTCAAGGATCCTCACTCTTTCAGCCAGGAACATCCATCCTTCAACAGGGGTTCATGGGTCAGCAGGTTCAAGGATCCTCACTCTTTCAGTCAGGATCACATATCCTTCAACAAGGGTATGTGGGTCAACAGCCTCAAGGATACTCGCAATTTCAGCAGGGGTCATCAGTCATTCTGCAGGGATCCTCTGGGTTATATGTTCAAGGGTCCTATAATTCTCAACCTCAAGGGTCCTTTGTTCAGGATCAAGGATCCTCAGGAATCCAGCACATACGATATTCTGAAGTCCATGATGGGGACATAATCCCCATGCAGACCATAGCCTCCGGAGGACCCACTCCGATTGCTGACTCCTCTTATCCCAGATACTTGTCTGGAATTCCAAACTCCACCCAGCAGAGAGGTAACTGGTATGATCATATATCTTTAGATACTAACCATGTTCTCATGCAGGATTCAGGTATCAACCAGGCCATGGCCAGGGAATTACAGAAGCTAAAGGATATGATATCCAGTGTCCCGGGGGTGATACGCCCAATTCCTGAGATACCGGAGGGAAGTCACAAATTATCCAGATTCGCTCCGCCCATATGTGATGCTGAAATTCCAAAGCGGTTCCAAACTCCCAACATGAAGACGTATGATGGGAGCACCGATCCGGAGGAACATGTTGCCCAATATAGGGAAAGGATGAAAATTAACCCTGTTCCTGAAAGACTCAAAGAGGCTTGCCTTTGTAAAGGATTTGGAGCCACGCTAACGGGAGCTGCGCTAAAATGGCTGCTAAGCCTCCCCCCTTTCTCGGTTGCATCTTTCTCTCATTTAGTTAATTTGTTTAACACTCAATTTTCCCGTAGTCGGAAATTTGAGAGGTTAACCAGTGATTTATATCGTGTTATCCAACCTAGTGACGAATCCCTTAGGGATTTCGTTACCAGGCTCGGAAAGGAAGCTCTAGAAATCCCAAACCTTGATATGACTACAGCTGTTGAAGCATTCAAGATGAGAATTCAAAGAGCTCCCCTTTTTATGATGATTTAGTAATGACTCCATGCAGGACATTAGATGAAGTCAGAAACAGGGCATTAAGATACATCCGCTTAGAAGAAGATAAAAAGATCCAGGATCGTCTTGGGGGACAAACAAAGCAAGAAACCCTCGAAAAGAATAAAGGATCCTGGAATAGGAACAACAATTCGAAGCCGTACGCCAAGTTCAACAATCAGAACGTACGGGCAGTTGAAGAAGGAGATGACGATGAAGACTATCCTTGCATCTCCGACTATTGTTTCTCTGTAGATACTCATGGCTTGATTTGTGCCATGAAGGACCTGGGAGAAAAAGCGAGGTGGCCCCGAAAGAATGAGAAGGTTGTCGGCTTCAAGGACAAGTCTAAGTGGTGCGCCTTCCACGAAGATTTTGGCCACGCGACAGACGAGTGCATCGGCTTAAGGAAAGAAATTGGATACCTCTTGAGCAAGGGTCACTTTAAATAACTCTTGGGAAGGAAGAAATCCAATATCCAGGATCCTGAAGATCTTCCACAGAAAGCAACACCGCCACCGCCGGATGCCCATGTGATCAACTTTGTCTCTAGAGACTACGATTATTTAGAGATTCTTGTGCCATAGAAGAAAGTCCCATAGAAGAATTCGAGTTGGATGATGAGAGAAGACCACTCATCCCCACTACTCGAGTGAATGATCAGAGAATCTTTTTCAATTCAAGGATCCAGGATCCTAAACAAGACAATCCAGATGTGCGAGCAGTTAATTTCATCTCAGGAGGTTCAGACATATGTGGAACTTTTTTTTCTGCAGCAAAAAGATTCGCCAAAGAGATCAAGATGGATAACGGAGATCATCCAATAGTGTCAACCACATTAACAACAGACAAGAGAATCTTCTTCGATGAGGAAGCAAGCTGAACATTCAGGATCCTCGTCGTGATCCTCACGACGGTTTGATTATTACTTTATTTATCTCTAACCATTATGTACGCAGGATCCTGGTGGACGGGGGCAGCTCGGTCAACATTATCCAGCATAATGTCCTCTAAAAGATGATATTGGGGGACATCAACCTCCCGATTTATATCGAAGGGTTAAATTCATACCAAAACTTTTGTGTTATAGATAACATTTCCTGTTGCAATGTTATTTTAGGTAGGCCTTGGCTCCATGAAATGAAGGCTGTAGCCTCAACCTATCACCAATGCATCAAGTTACCTACTCCTTGGGGAGTTGTAAAGATAGTGGGTGACCAAGCGGAGGCTAAGAATTACTATTCATCATCAATGAAGCCATCAGCCAAGCAAACTATAGCATAGAAACTACAGCAACATCCTAGCGACGTGCTGGAAGCTCAGGAGAATGATCTCAAAGAAGTGTCATTGGACCCCGAAGACCCAGAAATAAAAGTGTTCCTAGGATCTAGTATCCCCAGCAGGATCGAAGAGGATATAATATCCTTCTTAGGGCGAAGAAGATCTACCTTTGCCTTCAAGCACTCAGACATGACAGGTATTTCAAAAGAGGTAATCACTCATAAACTCGGCCTTGATTTGTCTGTAAAACCCGTCCATCAGAAGCGAAGGAAATTCGCTCCTGAGAGGAACAAGATCATACAAGAAGAAGTTGAAAAACTTCTTAAGGCCGGTATGATCAGAGAGGTTCAATATCCTCGATGGCTAGCTAATGTGGTCGTAGTTTCAAAAAAGAATGGAAAGTGGAGGGTGTGTGTCGATTTCACGGATTTAAACAAGGCATGCCCCAAGGATCCTTTCCCATTACCACATATAGATGCATGGTGGATGTAACGGCTGGACATGAAATGCTCACCTTTATGGATGCTTCCTCTGGATTCCAACAAATTCAGATGAAACCATCTAATCAAGAGGATACAGCATTCATGACTCCAACCGGCATATATTGTTATACTGTTATGCCGTTTGGACTAAGAAATGCAGGAGCGACGTACCAAAGACTAGTCAACATGATGTTCAAGGACCAATTGGGCAAGACTATGGAGGTATACATAGACGATATGGTAGTAAAATCGAAGAAGGCAGAGGATCACCTCAGAGACCTTGAGGAAGCATTCAATATCTTTGACCATTATAACATGAAACTAAACCCGTCCAAATGCCACTTCGGTGTTAAGGCTGGAAAGTTTCTGGGATATATGGTCACAAAGAGAGGAATTGAAGCAAGCCCGGAGCAGATCGAAGCCATTGTCAATCTCAAGTCTCCTGGGAATGCCAAAGACGTCCAGAGACTCACCGGAAGAATAGCGGCCCTGAATAGATTCATCTCAAGATCCTCCGAGAAGTGCAAAGACTTCTATGATATCCTTAGAAAGAACAAGAAGTTTGAGTGGACTAAAAAGCATGAAGTTGCGCTTACAGCCCTGAAGGATTACTTATCCTCAGTTCCAGCCCTGATGAAGCCTGTGGATGGAGAATCCTTGTATCTATATCTTGTTGTCTCAGGAAATGCAGTGAGTGTAGTCTTGGTAAAAGATCATGAAGGTGAACAACATCCTGTCTACTATGTAAGTAAAAGTCTTCTAGATGTGGAGTCCAGGTATTCTCATTTAAAAAAGCTAATTCTTGCACTTATTATGGCTTCCACTAAACTGAGACATTATTTTGAAACTCACCCTATTATTTTGAGAACTAACTATCCTGTAAAGAATGTTCTTAGAAAACCAGAGTTCTCAGGTAGAATGGCTAAGTGGGCTGTAAATTTAAGTGCATATGATATCCAATACGAGCCGAGAACAGCAATCAAGTGTCAAGCACTAGCGGAATTTGTGGCTGATTTCACTGGTGATCTACAAAAAGAAGCTGACTTGGAAGTCCAACAACTGGAAAAGATCAAGGATCCTTGGATACTCTTCACAGATGGAGCATCCAACATGAGAGGAACAAGATTAGGGATCCTACTGAAATCTCCGGGGACATATTACCCCAATCCATAGCTTGCGAGTTCCAGGCAACAAACAATGAAGCAGAGTACGAGGCTTTGATCGCAGGTTTGCAATTAGCCAAAAGCATGAGAATCAGGTATCTTCAAGTTTACATAGATTCTTTATTGATAACTAACCACTTTAACGGCTCGTATGTTGTTAAAGGTGAGAAACTAATGAAATATTTAGACGTTGTGAAGGAATTATCGAAATCCTTCGAAATATTTAGTATTACACAGGTACCGAGGGAAGAAAACGCTGGGGCAGATGCCTTAGCAAACTTAGCCTCATCTCTGAAGATTCCTGAAGATTTGAAAATCCCAATAATCCACATTCTCTCGCCAGCAATAGGAGAACAGGAAGTTGGAGAGATAACGAATGATAAAGAAATCGTGCTCTGGGATCCTTTATCCTCAAATAATAAAGGATCATGGATCAATCCTATCAAGAACTATATTCAGACTTGAGAGATTCCAGCCACAGAAAATCCCAAGTCCTTCAAGCTCAAGGTATCCCAATATATTTTGTTAAATGATATGGTATATAGAAAATCTCTTGCAGGTCCATATTTGAGATGCATTGAGGATCCTGAGATCCAAGAAGTACTCTAGGATTTTCATGAAGGAGATTGCGGAAATCACACAGGCGGAAAAGCATTATTTTCCAGAATACTTAGAACTGGATACTTCTGGCCAACAATGAAGAAGGATGCAGTGGAGTATTCAAAGAAATGTGATGCTTGCCAAAGACACGCGAATATCCTTCATCAACCAGCAGAGCCCCTATATCCTATATCCTTCTCATGGCCTTTCATGAAATGGGGTAAGGATATTGTAGGCAAGCTGCCAAAAGCACCAGGTGGAAAGGTCTTTATGCTTGCTATGACTGACTACTTCTCCAAATGGATTGAGGCAGAAGCATTTGTAAAAGTCCGAGAAAGGGAAGTAATATCTTTTATTAAACGAAATATTATAACTAGATTTGGTATTCCCGCCGAAATTGTTTGTGACAATGGTTCCCAGTTTATCGGGAAGAGAACCACTAACTTTTGTGACAGTTGGGGCATCAAAATGATTACTTCGACTCCGGTTCATCCTCAAGCCAATGGCCAAGCAGAGTCTAGCAACAAGATCATCATCAATAATCTAAAGAAGAAGCTAGGATCCAAGAAGGGAAAATGGGCTGAAGAACTTCCTTATGTTCTTTGGGCAGATAGAACTACACCCAAAAATGCGACAAGCCAGACACCCTTTTCTTTGGTGTTTGGATCAGAAGCAGTAATTCCCACAGAAATGATGGTTCCTACTGCGAGAACCAGCATCCGTGATCCTAAAGCCAATGAAGAAATCCTTCTTGAAGACTTGGATACTATAGAAGAACTTAGAGATCTAGCAAAAATCAGAATGGCAGCTTACCAACAAAGGGCAGCTGGGGCATATAAAAAAAATATCATAATCAGAAGATTTCAAGAAGGATATCTAGTATTGAGGAAAGCCTTCCAAAACACAACAAATCCGGCTGATGGGAAACTAGCGCCCAAATGGGAAGGACCTTATCAAATTGATTCGGAAGCAGGAAATGGGGCATATCATTTGCTCACAATGGAAGGCAACAGGTTACCAAGAGCATGGAATGCCATCCACCTCAAGAAATATTTTTTCTGATCAGGATCCACTATCCTGAAAGGACATATTATCCAGAAAAAGGATATATGATCCTTAAATAGGTAACATCTTTCTGATCTGTTATTCTTTTTGAATTATTATTATTAATTTAAGGATAATATATTCTTAACACTATGTATTTTCCAAGTTTTGAGTAACCATGCAGGATTGTAATGATTCATTTGATGTTCAAGAGGTTGGCCACCTCTCCTTTGCATATAAGGTACTTTACTATTTCCCTTGGCCTTGCCCACGTTTGGATATGACCCCCGATGGTCATATCCCCTAAGGTTTAAAGGTTTTCACCTTTCTCACAATCGCCAGTTGCGCACGCTATCCAACATGTAGTTCGGGGCAACGGGACCAGTGCACGCTTAGTGGCTTACAATTTCGTTGTCTCCGGCTATATAGAGGATCCTACGAATTATGGTAGCCGTGCCATACCTCCGGTTTATAACGTTTTCACGTTATCTCACGTTTGGGCTAAATCCCGGTTTGGGAGAGTCCCCAGTTAACATCTGCATCTTTGGGCCAGTCCCCAGTTTGGGCTTGTCCCTAGTTTATTGGGCTTGTCCCCAGTTTATTTTTTGGGCTTCTCCCCAGTTTGTTGGGCTTGTCCCCAGATTACACGGGCTTGTCCCCAGATTACACGGTCTAGTCCCCAGATTACACGAGCTTGTCCCCAGTTGCACGGGCTTGTCCCCAGAGTATTTGTTGGGCTTGTCCCCAGTCTAATGGGTTTGATCCCAGTTAATAATATGAATTATTTGTAGTGAATTTTCTAAGTTCTTACTGAAGATCAAGAAACTAAGGATCCCGGATCCTAAAGCTACTCTTATAAGGAACATTAAGAGTTCAATACTTCTAGTAACTTAGTCTATCTAGACCTTCTGGTGTGATCTTTATTGATTAACTTAAGTTTGATATTTGTTGCAATAAATTTGGATATTCCAGTTGAAAAGGCTATTCTTTTAAAGTTGTTTAATTACTAAAGTCTTTAGCTATTTTCGGGATACTTTATCCTAAAACTTGTCATTTGAGAAAATTTTTCATATATAAATTTTATTAACTAATAAAGATGTCTTGTCAAAAAATTTATGATTTAAGGATATTCTTTTCTAAATAATTTTTTTTCTTAAGGATATTCTATTCTAAACAATTTTTAAGGATCTTTTATCCTAAAAATCTTTTACTCAAGATTATTTATCAAATTATTAACAATGCTAAACTTATATGCAACAAGTTTTTGAAAATAAATAACAAGCAAATAGTTAAAAGATTTATATTAATTAAAATAAGCCCCAAGGACTTATCCAAAATCCTTAACCCGGATTTCACCATACGAAAGGATGGACCATCCATCCGGGTTAAGTAAGAGTTACTAACAGTTTAAAAGTGCAGGAAAATTAAAAACAGGGGCAACAAAGGCTTCATCCCCACAAACAGAGGATCCCTCCACCTCTGTCACCCCCGCAGATTGTCTTAAGGATCATAGATCCTTTATCCTAATTACTATTGTTTAATACAGACCATAGAAATTGTTCATAAAAACATCTAACACCAAATAAAAAGTGGGCTCGGGCCTTGTCTGTAATATCCTTCATAGCCCACTTAAGCTGCATCTTCAACCGCAGCATCACCTTCCCCCTTGCCAGCTTCAACCGCCTCCTTAACGCCACTGGTCTCAGCCTCGGTGTTCTCAACCATCTCCTCGTCGTCCTCACCACCAAGGTCGTCAAGAGCAGCCTTCCATTTCTCCACATCCCAGGCCGACTTGTCAAAAGCGGGATCACCTGCCTCCATCGCCATCTTGATCCGCGCTTAGAAGATCGACCTAGCAGCCCACACCTTGGCTTCATCAGTTGCCTGCTCCACTACCTCTTGACGTTGGGCTTCGCCTAAGGATAGCTGATCCTCCAGTTGCTTCTTCTCCTTGGAAAGCTGGACCATCGCCTTGTCCTTAACAACCGCAGCCTTCCCCAACCCGGACATTTTCTCGCTCATCTGAAGGATAGTCTTTTCATAGTGGTCCCTCATAGCGATCACAGCCTATCAATAAATTTCATATCAAGATTGGGACAATACTGGATCCTAAATCACTAAAGGGGAAAATACGGTATACTTACAGAGCAGACAATGTCACAGTGAGTCTCGGGATCAGAGGATCTTTTCCTCTTGGAAGTTGCAGATTTGGCCCTGGTCGTGGCAGTCTTGGGCTCGGAGCTGGTGCCTGCCTTTGAAGTCTCCTTCTTGACAGCAGGAGAAGTAACCATATAGTCGATGTCGTCAAGGGAGAACTTGAGAGCGGACTTTTCAGATTTCTTGGTGCCTGTAGAAGAGAAATCGACAGATAAGTATTCTATTTTATTTACTTTAAAATGATTAACTTACTTGACATATTTGAACTTGAGGAGATATCACAAAAACCTTCAACAAAACGAGCTTGAAAGGTCCTAACTTCGGTATCCAGTGCTAGGAACCGTTTTGCCTTTTCTTCTGTTCCAGGTAGCTTGCTCAATGAGGTGAAGTTCTCAACTGCAGACAACAGAAAAGAATAAGGCTTAAAACTGAAGAATAAAGGATCCTGCTATTCCTTAAGGATCCAGGATCCTACCCTTCGTGACCCACGTTGAATGAAGATCAGTTCCCCCTGGTATTGAGTCGCGTTTAATGAAGAAAAATTGATTCCTCCACACAGAATCATTTAGCGTGGCTTTGGAGATCGGATGGGGCTGTCGGGGCTTGGATTTGAAGATGAAACGGGCAGAACCGAAGGTAGTGAGGGTATACAAATATGACAACTCCGGAAGGCCAAAATCGATTTTTTCCTCCTTGATGATTCTTTCGATAGTGCTAAGAACCCTCCAGATCATCGGCATAGCTTGTATGTAAGATATGCCGGTAGAATCGAAAAAACTTTGGGTAAAAGGTGGAAAAGGGTATTTGTAGCCGATAAGAAAGGGAGTTGCCGGAAAGCAGACCCAAACCTTGGAGTAAACATCGCATCTAATGCTAGATTCATAGGGTCGGAACAGGGTTTCTGAAGGAAACAATGTATGAAAATTGTCGACCTCGGGATCCGTAAGCTTACAAATTTCAGAAGATGGGTTGACGAGCAGACATTGGGGTTCCATTTCGACTAGTTCGGAACCACCGGAGGACTCTTCAGAAGGTTTAGAAGGGGCCGGAGAAGAAGAAGAAGCAGCATACATGATTAAAGAAAATAAGATAGAAAGGTTGGAAGAATACCTGATGCGTCGGATGAAGGTGTGTGTATAATCAAAGATATAGGGCGGCATATATAGACTGTTATAATTAACCTTGGGGGCTAAATGGTAAATATTCTGGCAAAACCGTCCCATCTATCAGTTTTCACAGTGATTTTGAATTTCAAAATGACAGCTGTTTTCCACAATCACCCGCTATTTTGGGGGCAATTGTTAGGTCTTGATTTTTATACTAAGGATCCTTTATCCTTGACTGTCTTATAGATAGTTTATCCTTGAAATGTACATCAGGATATAAAGGATCGACGATCCTCAGTATTACTTATTTACTAATGATTGCATTTAGTATGGTGATGTGTTAGACAGGTATAACAACTTTAAAGATGTACTTGTACGAGTTATCCTCACGGAACATCCTATAGCTGGAATATGGATCCAGGATCCTACCTCAATGAAGCTATTAATAGAGAATTCATATGAAGATAAACGTGCAAATATCAACAACGACTATGTGACTCATTCTTCCGATTATTTCGCTACTGGGTGGCTATTGGCACGTGGTCAAAGGTCGTGGAGCGGCTAAGTGGAGGACTTCCGGATAGATAGGAAATATTGTTATTGTTATTATCTTATTTAAACGAGGTTTGATCGAGTAGGAAAACACATGTACTGACACACACACTAGAGCAGAAGCAAATACTCTCTCTATACACTAGCTTTCTTTGTAATCTCGATCATATACTCCACAAATACTTGTAATCGCATTTTTATTCATTAATAAACTTGACTGTGATAGTTTTCACCCTCCGGGGGTTTTTTGTGTCAGAGACCACGATAACCACATACTCATCGACCAAAGGTTACCTTGTTGATCATTGACTAAAGTGCTACGACCAAAGATTATTCTATTAATCCTTGACCATAGTTATTTTACCAACGATTACCTCGATAAGTTTTGACCAAAGTAAGACTATCGTGATTAAGGGCTTTTTCCCTCGTGATCAAACCATTGTGTTCACCGACATTACGCTTATACGCTTGTCATTATCGAGTTAGCACCTTACCTCACATAATAGATTTGGATACTTGATCCTTTGCAGATTTTCGTCCAAAACAATATGCTATTCAACACTATTTCAAATATTAAAATGCACACTATTGCACATATGCATTATAAAAAAAGTCGGTGTATTGTATATATGCATTACTCGTTAATTTTTTTTATTTTTTTTATTTTTATATTTTTTTGTGGTGAAGAATAACAACATATAAGAAGGATGAAAGAAAAAAAAATTTAAAAATATTTTTTTAATTAAATTAAAAATATTTGATTATTAGTTCTCTAGTTCTCTCCATAAAAAAGGAGTTCTCTCATGATCCTCTCCCTATATATATATATATATGTATGTATACATGTGTTGTCTTCGTCCTCCCTGTTTATTCTCTAAGAGTCACCAATGCACCATGAATCCATTGCCACTAGCAGCCACCGCCATTGCCATTACCAGCAACCATCATCGAATCACCGCTGCACCACGTTTTTCTGGCTCCTCCCTCCCACTGCATATACCTACCTGCACCCACGTTTTTCCGGCGAATAAATGAATCACCACCACCAGTGGGTAGTTTGAATCCAAAAAATCAAAATCGTTTTTCCGGTGGGTTGTTAGAATTCCGGCAAGGCTCTTAGAGCTATCAATTCGAACACCATTCGAGGTATAAAATATATAATTCAACTCGTTTTTATCAGCCAAATAACAGCCCTAAGATTTTAATTGCAATATGTAATCAACTAACACGAATTTTGGGTTCAATTTGGAATCCGTTTCTAGAGTTCTAATGAAAAAACCCACCATTGGAAACCTAGAACTAAAATTGACCCGAATTTCATCGTGAAGACATGGTGATGATAGATTAGTGGGCGGTGTATATGAACACGTTAGTACCTGATATATATATATATATATATATATATATATATATATATATATATATATAGAGAGAGAGAGAGAGAGAGAGAGAGAGGGGAAATGAAGAGACTGTGCCACGTAAGCTGCCACATATGCAATATTTGACAACTAGGCGTGCCAACTCAGCAACAGACTAACGGAGTTAGTCATCCGTTAGTCACAAACCGTTAAAAACAAATACCCCTTTAGTATATATATATATATATATATATATATATATATATAGAGAGAGAGAGAGAGAGAGAGAGAGAGAGGGGAAATGAAGAGACTGTGCCACGTAAGCTGCCACATATGCAATATTTGACAACTAGGCGTGCCAACTCAGCAACAGACTAACGGAGTTAGTCATCCGTTAGTCACAAACCGTTAAAAACAAATACCCCTTTAGTTAGGACCGCTACCAGCCAAGTGCAAAGTTGGGCCTGTTATTTGCCAATAGTGCATAGTTTTGAGTATTTAAAACCAATTTTCCTTTATAAAATAATGTCTTTTAGTTAAATTATAGAGACATGAATGGAGAATGAACTATGAACACTCTTATATGCGTTTAAAAATGATTTGATGTTGAAAGCGTTTAAATTATTTTCTATAGGAGATAAAACAAAGAAATAATATCAATGGGACTTTTGGTATGGTTAGCATGGAGGTTGACGGGTTGGCTTAGGTTAGGATTATTGGTCGCGTAGCAGGTGTAGTTAAACCCGAATGGCCCTAACAAAAGCACACATATAAAGTCATAAATATTAGCCACAAACAATATATAAACATAAAAAAAACTGCCAAACTTTATAATTATGAGGTTACGGATGTGGTTAAATCACATGGTTGTTTAACAATTATCACTCGTATAACTAATTATTTAAATCTAATAACATTAGATTAGACTAATAATTTTATAAAGAATATATCCGTGTGTGACGAACCATAAAACTCTACAATTCATGGATCATTATAACATCTCGAACATCATATTTAGTGTTGTAGATACATTACAACACATTAACACCTCAGACGATATGTTTTGCGTTGTGCATGTATATACGATCGATTTATAAAACATAACTAGATGTATAATCATGGTTGTTTTGTTTTGTTTTCTTTAAAAGAGTTGTGCAAAAATTTGTACCATCAAATATGATTTTTGAGTGGTGAAAATCATAAGTGCGTCTACATATATAAAGTATAGTTACCCCTAAGTCCCTAACAAGATTTTATATTTGAAGATACGTGAGTTCACTTTAATTCTACAAATAATCCAATTACATATGATAATACATGCTTGATCCACCTTTTATGTACCTTTTTCGTGAATTTTTAGGACATAAAGAAACTGGTTGTAGCTTGTATCACTAGAAAAACTAGATGCACTTGTTTATTCTAACGCAAATACTACTCATATTACATTTTACACTAATAATTATACTCCTTTGTTTAGGTTTAAACATGTGACCTCACACTTAAGAAGCTAATGCCTGTATCAAGTGTAATACCGTTCAAAAAAAATGGGGGTGGGGGGGGGGGGGGAAGTGGGCTATCCTGTTTATATTTCTTAATTATCATTTTATATTTTCGAGTGGAAGCAATAAAAGTCTTTTTATCAACTTAATGTGTGATTTATAGTACGTTAAACATAGTGTACTAAAATTTGTTGGTCAACTAACTAACTGCAAGTATTTTTATAACAATAAAGTTTTGAGGAGACAAATGAACGTGGGATGATAAGTTTAACTGCCCGAGGTATGGCACTATTACTATATGGCATGTAAAGAAATGAGATCCGCATATGCGGACTCGACAGAATAAATAACAGTACAACGTTGGAAATGAATGTAGTACTTTTTTTAAAAATAAAATAAATTTAGTACTTTTCTTAAACAGGAGCAAATACGGTAATAATGCATATAAATTATTGTATATTTTTTTTCTTTTTTCCAGAAAAAGTTACGTTATTTCATTATTTTAAGTTATTACGTTGATGTCATTCCTACTATCTCGATGTGGTGATTAATGTTGGGTTTTAACAAGATTATCAAAGTCCATATAACTCATTATATGTGAAAAACGCAGCGGAAATTAGTTTTAAATCTTGTTTACCGAATACACATAAAACACGTTTTATGTTAAACACAATCCAGGATCCAGATATGATTTGCATGCTATCAAAACAGCCATAGGATGTTAGATTGCATACCTTTTAATTTCCAGAAATTGAAAGGGATGATATTGAGAATGACGAATTTTCAAAGGAGAAGACCTCACGCTTGTATACCCGTTTAAGCTTTCCAACAAACACCAAGTTGCTAGGAATTAACACTTGCTTGATCTCTCTTGTGTTCTTCTTTTTGTTCGGCTGAAAAAGAGAGAGAAGAGAGAGAGTTTGTGTGTGTAAGAGAGAGTGTATTGTGAATTGTTCAAAATTATGATCCACCAATACCCACATTTGCATGTGATTGATATAATACAAAAGAGGGGAGAGAGAGAGAGAGGAGGGGCCGGCCGGCGGCCCCCTTGGGGATCCCCCACCCCCCAATCCCCAAACCCAAAAACCCATTTTGTTTATATTTTTCCTTTTATACATATTTGTTATTTATCTAAATAAATAAAATCTCTCAAAATATAAATTATCTATATAATTTATTTTCAAAGGAGAAGACCTCACGCTTGTATACCCGTTTAAGCTTTCCAACAAACACCAAGTTGCTAGGAATTAACACTTGCTTGATCTCTCTTGTGTTCTTCTTTTTGTTCGGCCGAAAAAGAGAGAGAAGAGAGAGAGTTTGTGTGTGTAAGAGAGAGTGTATTGTGAATTGTTCAAAATTATGATCCACCAATACCCACATTTGCATGTGATTGATATAATACAAAAGAGGGGAGAGAGAGAGAGAGGAGGGGCCGGCCGGCGGCCCCCTTGGGGATCCCCCACCCCCCAATCCCCAAACCCAAAAACCCATTTTGTTTATATTTTTCCTTTTATACATATTTGTTATTTATCTAAATAAATAAAATCTCTCAAAATATAAATTATCTATATAATTTATTTATCACACGAGTGCAAATATTTAGTAAACTCATTTTCCAAATATTATAAGTGTTGATAATTATTAGTTAGATCATATATAATAATAAATATCGTGGTGTTTGTCTAGCTTGTTATTGGGTATGACCCGACTTGGATCATAACGTACTAGCCACATCAACTCAAATATGTGTTTTGGGCATATCGATTCCAACAATTAAAGGTTAAAGTGTGAAATAAAAGGCATAGGTTCAAATCTTACTAAATGCAAAAATTTAATTGTTAGGCTTAGAGGTATACTTTAACGTTCATGACGTTAAAATTGAGTTGATAAGGATTAACAAGTGGCATACCACTCTCTTTATGGGTTAAGAGGCGTTAAGTGTAAGATGAGTTAAAATATTAACGGACTTTAAAATCTTTTACACACAAAATTATTTAAGGGTGTGTTTGGGATTGCTTATTTAACTGAAAAATGACTTTTTGCTAAAAGAACTTATAAACATGAATTTTTTTAAAGAAGTTTAAAAAAAATGTTTAGATTAGCTTATGTGTTGGAGGAAACCAAAATGACACTTTTTTTAAAAAAAGAGTGTAATGGGTTTTGAGGGTTAGATGAGTGTAATATGTAATTCAAACCCATTAAGTAAATAAGTTACATATTCCTAACTTTTCAAAACCATTTATTTTGCCTTGTCCATAAGTTAAATCCATAAAGTCTTATGGTTTGCCAAACACCTTATAGCCCTTATTAACTTTTCAAAAACTTAATAAGTTTTAATGAAAATCAGGAATCCCAAACACCCCCTAAGTATCAATTTTACATGAAATAAAGAAAGGTAAAGTTAAAGTGAGGTTAAACAATTTTTTTAACGTGATGTGGAGTGAAATGGGGTAAGGTAGGTATGTGATGCCTACATGAAGTTATGAAGCGTAAATGCATGCCATGACCTTAATACAAAAATTGTCTTACATTTAGATATCTACAATAATATTATAACTCTAAGGTTGCTAGTTGAGTTATGAAAACATTGTCTTACATTTAGATATCTACAATAATAGTGTTTTCTTTTCCAAGAAACAAAAAATTAAATGGAAAGACTGTTTAATATAACTAAAGAGGACTTTACAAATATACGCAATTTAGGAAACTGCAATATCAAAGAGTTACATAAACACATACGGTAACATATAAATATTCACTACATACTTTTAAACAAAATGACTTGGACATCTGAGTTTAAATTACCAAATACTAACAATATATCCTCACCATCATCCAAGAAGCACCAAAATCATGTTCAAACCAGCCTTCGTCACGAATCATCAAAATGGTGATCCGTCTCGTCGAAAATTTCCTCCTAAATGAAAGAAAAATCCATCATCAAAATGCATAACTTTTTAAATAAAAATGAGAGAATTTTTTAAAAGCATTTACCTGTAAAAGCTCTTCGATTACGTCTTCCATTGTTATTACACCAACTGCTTCCTCATCTGGGACCGGAAGTGGCTTTCCATCTATTTCTAAGATGTCTGAATACATTTCTTTATTCCATTTTTTACTACTGAAGTTTCCTTTAAACGAATTGTTTCCTTTGCCCGGGAAACTTTTCCACTGCTTAAATGATCGTTTCGTCTTTAAACTCTTTTCTAGAGGAGTTTTAAGATCTCCATCAACGTCCACGCGCACTTCTTTCACCCCATTCGCTATAACGTTCACATGACCAAGTGATTATAAATGTTAGGTATAATTTAGTTGAAAAAGTCATTTTCTAGTAATGAACTCGATTCCGCTTATATTTTTATTTTATTATTTCAATTCAGGTGATTTTTTAAAAACTAATATACTTACTATAACAATTTTTAATTTTTAAGAATAATGTGATATTTTTTTCTTTTATAAAACTATAGCAACGACGGTTATAAACCCCAAGTTATCTCTCCTGGCACAACACAATTTTGGAAAATAATACTTTTCTGATCTTGTTTAAGGTATGATCGAGTTTTTGTCTAATAATTTGTAATATTATATATAATAATACAAATCTAAATATACAATATTTTTAAGAACAATGTGATACTTTTTGTCTACAAATCAATATGAGTTTTAGTGGAGACTGATTTGCATCCAACGTACAGTATCTTTTGATCTTGTAATATCAATATTCCAGAGAATATTCCATGATGAATAAAACTCATTAAAAAAAAGATTACAAGACTGTTTATTTAGAATAGGAAAAATGGTTTTTATTGGTCCCAACTTTTTCATTTTTGCCGGCGCTGGTCCCAACTTTCATTTTGGCTGGCAACGGTCCCAACTTCAACATTCGTTGCTTCCATCAGTCGGAGCACTAACTCCGTTATGTTTTTGCTTACGTGTCAATCTGAGTTGTCAAAAACATATTACGTGGCAGCCACCGTGGATTATTGGTTTAGGAAAAATGGTTTTTATTGGTCCCAACTTTTTCATTTTTGCCGGCGCTGGTCCCAACTTTCATTTTGGCTGGCAACGGTCCCAACTTCAACATTCGTTGCTTCCACCAGTCCGCGACTGACGGAGCACTAACTCCGTTATGTTTTTGCTTACGTGTCAATCTGAGTTGTCAAAAACATATTACGTGGCAGCCACCGTGGATTATTGGTTTATTACGTGGCAGCCACCAGAACCCTAACTCTTCAACGCTCACTCAAAACCACCGGATCCGCCCTCTCCATCTTCGCTTCCGGTGAACCCCTCGCTGTCGCCGACCAAACTCCCGCCGTCCTCCTCCCCACCCCTTCCTCCACCTCCACCAAACCCCCTTCATTCCACCGCCACCAACCCCCACCACCACCGCCGGCGCCGTCGACCCGGTCTCCATCTGTTGCTAGCTCAAAACCCAGATCGGTTCCGGCAGCCGCCGTTAACCTCCATCAATGAACCTGTTTTAAATCGAATCTGATTTGAAGAGGAATTGGATGCATACCGGTAAGACCAAGGGAGAATTTGGTGATGATGGTGCCGGTGATGGCGAATCCAACGAGGAACGGCCAATTCCGGTTGAACTCTCGCTTGAAGAATACGGGCCATGGATCGAACTTCGTCATTCTCTCTCTCTGTGTGTTGTGTGGCGACTCAGTGGTGTTTGTGTGTGAAGGGGGTTTGGTGGAGGTGGAGGAAGAGGTGGGGAGGAGGACGGCGGGAGTTTGGTCGGCGACAGCGAGGGGTTCGCCGGAAGCGAAGACGGAGTGGGCAGATCCGGTGATTTTGAGTGAGCGTTGAAGAGTTAGGGTTCTGGTGGCTGCCACGTAATAAACCAATAATCCATGGTGGCTGCTACGTAATATGTTTTTGACAACTCATATTGACACGTAAGCAAAAACATAACGGAGTTAGTGCTCCGTCAGTCGCGGACTGGTGGAAGCAACGAATGTTGAAGTTGGGACCGTTGCCAGCCAAAATGAAAGTTGGGACCAGCGCCGGCAAAAATGAAAAAGTTGGGACCAATAAAAACCATTTTTCCTAAACCAATAATCCACGGTGGCTGCCACGTAATATGTTTTTGACAACTCAGATTGACACGTAAGCAAAAACATAACGGAGTTAGTGCTCCGTCAGTCGCGGACTGGTGGAAGCAACGAATGTTGAAGTTGGGACCGTTGCCAGCCAAAATGAAAGTTGGGACCAGCGCCGGCAAAAATGAAAAAGTTGGGACCAATAAAAACCATTTTTATTAGATTTCACAAACTATTAGAGAAAACTAAATGATATCTTAAATGAAAATTGAGAAAGAAAAATATAATTATTCCAAATTTGATAGTTTCCATGAGAGAGAATCAGTCGGCTACTTAAGTTTTAAAAAAGAAAAATAAGCAATTTGCATCGGTTTTAAAATTACAATAGTTTTAAAAATAATCCTTAACAGGTCAAATAGGTAAATTAAGAAAACCAGCTCAAAGACAAAACAATACGAAAAACTTAGCTGAGGGAAAAATAGAGGTTTCGGGTCAACCCAATCCGGTTTGACCCGTTACCAAAATATCCCATTTGGGCACATATAGTTTTCAGCATGAGGGGAGTACCTGATAATTGAGTCTTGGTGGCAGGCTGCTCGGTTTTTGTATTAATACATTGTCTCACAACAACAGCCATATGGCTGTGACCTTTTTGAAATTCGTTCAAGATATCATATAATGGAAGAGATTCTGCAACCCTATAACAATATTATCATTTAAATTAGTATAATCCAAATTCAACAATCATCAAATTAATCGGTTATGCAAATGTTTATATCTCACATTTTATGTCAATACGAAAACAATATGAAAAAAGACGTTATATGACATTTTCGTGAATCAAGTAAAACCAATATGACTAAAATATATTTAAATCACATAAATTTAATATCATACTTGGGAATCCTGCGAATGGTGACATTCTTGACGGGAAGTTCCTCATCGGCATGGATGGTTAGCAGATTTTTCACCTAAATTAAAAAAAAAGGTCCAATAAAACATTTAATACATAAAAATCATGAATTAATGTTGGTATAATGAGCATGTTTGGGAAAGAGTGATGGAGGCCAGACTTAGACGGGAAACTCAGGTTACGATGAACCAATTTGGATTCATGCCGGGGCGTTCCACCACTGAGGCAATACACATTATAAGAAGATTGATGGAAAAGTATAGGGAGAAGAAGCGCGACCTCCATATGGTGTTTATTGACCTAGAAAAAGCGTACGACAGTGTGCCACGCAAAGTTCTTTGGAAGTGCCTACAGGGTAGAAGGTTTCCAAGGAAATATATAGAGGTAATTATGGATATGTATACCAGGAGTGCAATAAGTGTTTGTGCGCCCGTGGGAGACACCGATTTCTTCCCTATGGAGGTAGGCCTTCACCAAGGGTCAGCGTTGAGTCCGTTTCTTTTTGCAGTAGTCTTGGATGAGTTATCAAAGTCAATTCAAGAGACACTCCCGTGGTGCATGATGTTCGCAGAGGACATTGTGTTAGTTGCTGAGAGTAAACAAGAACTAAATGGGAGGCTAGAGGAGTGGCGAACAGCCTTAGAGACAAAATGATTAATCGCTCTAAGACGGAGTACCTACACTGTGATTTTAGCGGGGTAAATGACAATGAGGATGTTCAGATCACCATTGAAGGGCATGTGGTTACGCAGGTAACGAAGTTCAAGTACCTAGGATCATTTGTTCAGAGCGATGGGGAATTAGACAGCGATGTGGCACATCGAGTTCAGGTAGGATGGTGTAGATGGAGAGCAGCCACAGGTATATTGTGCGACAAGAGTTTCCCAACTAAACTAAAGGGAAAATTTTATAGGGTTGCAGTAAGACCTGCAATGTTATATGGAACAGATTGTTGGGCTATCAAGAAGGCACAAGAGCGGAAATTGGAGATAGCAGAGATGAGAATGTTACGCTGGATGTGTGGGCACACAAGGTTAGACCGAATAACAAACAAGGTGTTTAGGGAGAGATTAGGGGTAGCTAACATATCCGACAAGATAAGAGAGTGGAGATTGAGATGGTTCGGACATATGAAGAGAAGACAGATGACGAACCCTGTTAGATCCGTAGAAAACATAACTATAGGGGGGAGGAGGGGTAGAGGCCGGCCAAAATTGACTTGGGATGAGAGGATTAGACATGATTTGCTACACCTAAGCCTCTCAGAGGACATGGTTGAGGATAGGAATTCTTGGAGACTTAGAATTAAGGCTAAGGATTTTTAGGGAGAAAAGAATACCTTAGCGGTTTTTCTTTACATGTTTTTGGTCACACACCATTATGTTTTCTCTTCTCATATAGTTCTATATGGTTATCTATACATGTATTAGTATTATTAATTTTACTACGTGCTATTATCAATTTTATCACTATTGTACTTTGATGCCCCTTATTTTCTCCCATACAATGTTATCTTGAGCTGAGGGTCTCCCTGGAAGCCACCTCTCTATCCCATCGGATAGAGGTATGGTGTGCCTACATCCCACCCTCCCCAGACCCTACTTATAGCTTTGCTATTGGTGGGATTCCACTGGGTATGATTGATTGATTGATTGATATAATGAGCATGTTTATATGGTACTTACCAGAATAAGTCCAATTATATTTGTGGGTTGCTCATAGTAGACAGGTATCCTGCTGTGCCCTTTCTCCAAAATAATATTCATTAACTCCCTGTAGCACAAGAACACAAATGTAATCACAAAGATTCTATATGTCGAAAAAGTAAAGATTTTGTTGAACTTATTGTAAGCATTCGCCACCTGTCAAGTTTGGCATTAATATCAATCGTGAACGTTTCCGATATTGGCGTCATTGCATCACTGGCTGTTTTTTCGGTGAGTTCCAGTGCTCCTGCTATTATTGTTGTCTCATCATGTGTTAATTCGCCACCTTTTCCAGCCTGTTTTCAATAATACAAAAAAAATAAAAAACTTTGAGAGAAAAAAAATTAAATTAAAATATCGAAAATGATTGATTTCATGTATACCCTTACAAACTTGAAAATTTTCATGTATAAACTAAAAATATCATATATAGTTATATACCCAACTTTAATAAATTTTTACTTAATGACCATTCTACCCCTTTCTCCATTATATATATATATTTTTTTATTTTGTAGTTAAAGATGGGCATATATGAAATATTACAGTTTTAAAAAAATAGTAGTAAATGGTCATTTATTAAATTGCAATTTCAACAAATCTGAATAAACCACTGATTGCAACACACATACCTCGTTACCATGAAAATTAACGAGCGTTTTCAACTCAGCTCTGCGAAACAGAGCAACATGTTCATGGCCCAACAAATAGTCTAGTAACTGTAAAATATGAAAAGTCAAACATCATAAGTTCCAACACTGTTTGACTATATATGAAAAAGTCAACACGACGTTAACAAATTGAATCACCTTGCTTATAGGATAGGCAACAGGAAAACAGACGCAAACGAGAACACGCACAAACGGAGACACAGTTGCACCGATCGCGAGTCCATGTCGAGTACAAACAGATTGTGGTATGATCTGTTCATGAACACACACAATGCTGGTTTGACTTTGATCTAAATTTTAATATATAATATAGGTTGTTAGTTGTTACTCACCTCACCAAACAGAAGTATTAATGTGACTGAAATAAGAATAGCGCCCCAAGCTGTGACCAGACTGTCCAGGAAAATTGGGAGAGCCTGTGAAAGATAATAAACGTTACAAATTTTAACTGCTATTTTAAGTTATAACAACTTGTTTTAATAATACAAATCAAAACATTTATGAAAATACCTCCATTGCAGCAGCATTGCATATAAGAAGTGTGCAAAGTAGTAGATGCTGTCTTTTGACCACCGGTAGTATCTTCTCTGTTGAGTCAAAGAATTCGGATTAGTGACATAAATTGCCCAAATTAGTTTACCAAATTAAGCTCAGGTATAATTAGGCTTATCATATAACACTTTTTTTTCTATTTTGGTATTAAAATTCTAACAAAGAATTTTGGTATAAACAGCTTTGGGTCTAACCCGCAACCCCATTCAGCTAAAATGGGTCGTGTTAATAATTAGGCTTATCATATAACACTTTTTTTTCTACTTTGGTATTAAAATTCTAACAAAGAATTTTGGTATAAACGGCTTTGGGTCTAACCCGCAACCCCATTCAGCTAAAATGGGTCGTGTTGATTATCTTTTGCCAAAATTTAAACTAAATTGGTATCTTTTGTTGTAAAAATGTAAATTAAAAGTATTAATATGCGAAAACGATAAAAAATAAAATAAAAATAAAAACTTTTCGGTCAAACGGGCCAATCCGCGATTATGTGTGTCGTGTTCGGGTTCACATGCGATATAGGTGTTGGCGTCATGTTGGGTCCACCCGAAAATAAAAACTTTTCGGTCAAACGGGCCAATCCGCGATTATGTGTGTCGTGTTCGGGTTCACATGCGATATAGGTGTTGGCGTCATGTTGGGTCCACCCGTTGCCCGTTAATATGTGTGCCATATTTGGGTTCACGTGCAGGACACGATATTCCTGTTCAGGTAGTTTTCGGATTCGACGTCAAATTTTATTTAACTAATGATGTTAATCTGTTACCATATATGAACGACGTGAATAATTCAAGTGCACGTTGTGACGTTTGTATCTTATTTTGGCGTTGCCGTCCTAAGGTATTATTAACAAATGCTACCATTGTCTTCCATAGGATTGAAGAGTTATCAAAAATGTGCTATCTAACAATATCCACAAGAAATGTAACAGAAATTCTGGTGAATGCTACTTTTGTTAAAAGTCGGCTGTACCACCATACCAAACACCATTCATAGTCAAAACTCAATACCTACTTATAACATATTTTCTTGAACACCAACCTCTTTATCTCAACCAACAACACATACGGTTGAGATCACAATTGTAAAAATCCCGTTTAGGCACCGATTAACCCCTGATTAATCTCTATATGGTCAAAATTGAAAATTTTACATATAAAAATTTGGTATCACCAGTCTCTACCCCATCGTTCGACTAGCGCCTAACGATTTCTACAACACTGGTTGAGATAATATAAAGTATGTGACAAAATATAATAACACTAAACTACCGATAACACAAAATGCGAGAACCATCTCATCATTATCGACTTATCTCAAACAACAACTTATAATTTTAATCAAACATCAAGATTATTTGTAACTTCTAAAAAATCATATCTTTCTTAAAAACATAAACTTCATCCCCAATTCACATCACCGAACCGATTCGAACAATTCCCGTAACAATTAACACCCAATCCCTCAAAACCCCCATTAATCTCAAACCCTAATCACCAAACTAACATCAAACCCACAAACCCATCGAATCAAAACAGTTACCTGCGTATTTACGGTCTTTCGGAGTGCCCGATTTGGCAAGCACTTCAAGATCAACAAGACTCAACGACATAAGCCCTAACGTAAGCCCAGACATCAACCCAGCAAACAAAACCAGCATCACCACTATCCCAATGTGTATAAAGAACTCAGTCTCACCCCATCGATACTCCACCGCCATAATAACAATATTATTGTTATTATTACCAACTAATTTCTACTCATTATTATGCTTGAAATAAAAAAACCCCCCTAATTTAGTTCAGGTAAAATGAGAAAGAAATGAGAGAAAACGATAAGAATGATATAGTGACAGCGTGACGGCAGAGGATGGATGAATCGTGTGGCATATAGGGGATTCGGGTGGCTATTGGATAGTGACACAGACAGACACAGGACTTGTCCTTTTGTTGCATATTTTATTATTAGTTTAGGATTATCTGTACTTTCAGTCAAAGATGTACCAATAAGTGATAAGACATCAAAATCTATTTTATATTTTTTTTTAATATTAAGATCGTATATTGTTATTGATAAAAATAATTACTATTTAATTTATTATACTTAGGTAGTGATGTGAACTATCATCAAAAGAGCAACTAAATAACATAATTAAGAGATTTGATAAGTAGTCAGGTAGACACTCTTTTTGATTGTTATACTTTGGGTTTTAAGTGGATATTTAAAATTATGGTAAAAAAAAAGTTAAAGTGACAAGTAAATAATTATATGATATAATGACGGAACTAGTAGCTATGCATGGGTCGTCTGTATGGTTGTAATATATGAAAGACATTGTTTTAGTAGACGTATGATTATATACTGACTGAACCTTGAGAAATGTTGAGTCTGACCCCATGAACTATTCATGACGATAAGGGTGGTCGTGCTGATCGGAAAAGAAAATTCGATACTACACCGATGGGGATGGTTGGGTACTTCATGGTGGAGTTTAACGCTCACTGGTTGTAGACTTGTGGTTCCTCTTTCGGATCTCTCAGTTGTTCTTGATCCTTGTTTTGCTCTTATGTTCCTTTAGACGATTGATTGGTGTTGATTTTCTCTTTTTATGGTATAAGACGGAGTATGGAGAGGATGAGAAAGGTTGGAAATGTCATTGGATGAGTAATACGTCTTTTTTTTAGTTCTGTGTATGAGTTTTAAAAGCATACATTGAAGCGAGAAAAGTAACTTGCAACCTTGTATTTTTTTTATCACTGTAAATTAGAAAGTAAAATTTGTTTTCTTTTATAATTGACTAATGGAAATTTATGAACCCTTCAAAAAATTTTCCCAGAGTCCATGTGATATTGTATTGGAAACATTACTAATGAGGAAATAATTTGTTGGTCAAATTTACTTTTGATAAGATGGATCCAATACAATAATGGTTTATCATACAATACGTACGCGACTCGTATACCCGTCGATCTTTAATTTAACGCGATGGCAGTTTTGTAATTTTCGTCAAATCTGATCCACTGCTCCCATCGATTCCGTCCACCTTCATCGTCACCATTTAACAATCTTCATCGTACAACGATTTCGTCCATTGTCGAAGCCACCATCCACAATCATCATACATCATCGTCTATTATTTGTTCATAGGTTTGTTAATATTTTGATAAAACTGAAATTGAAATTGAAATTGATGAACCTAATTCATCAATTAACCTTTAAATTGATCTAATTAATCATCAATTTGAAGATTCGGTCGATTAATTTTTTCAATTTTTAGTGGGTTATGCCTGAACGTTTAAACTTTTTTGCCTGAACGTTTAAACTCTCTTGCCTGAACGTTTAAACTTTTTTGCCTGAACGTTTAAAGGTTTAACATTTGAAAAAAAACAAAATTTAACATTTGTTAGTTTAGAAGTTCTGTTTAGAAGTTCTGAACTTCAGGTGTTTAATTTTTTTGGTTAGTTTAGAAGTTCTGTGTAGAAGTTCAGAACTTCTAAACTTTTTTGAACACCCAGAACTTCTTAGAACGTTTAAAGATGTTCATGATTTTTGAACACCCAGAATTTCATTGAAAGTATTAGAACGTTTAAAGATGTTCATTTTTTTAACACCCAGAACTTCATTGAACGTATCAGAACGTTTATAGGTCTTCAGTTTTATTTCAGAACGTTTAAACATAACATTTTGAACCCTAATAAGAGCTCGATTGAGTGCGTTATTTCTGCAATCCCATAATCAATTGATGATTTTAAATACTTCTACACATCAATTCGATTGATTAAAATCATCATTTTGGTGTTTATTTTGATCAGAACGTATAAACTTTGAGTAGAACGTTTAAACATGAACCATAATCATAGCTCAATTAAGTGTGTTAATCTGTATTTTCATAATCGATTGATGATTCTAAAGCCTCTTACACATCAATTCGATTGATTAAATCATCAATTTTTGATCAATTTGAAGATTTTTAATGTTCAGTGACGTTCTATTTCAATTTTGGTTTTTGACTTTTGAGATTTCATACTGTAAGCTGTGATTAGCGTTTAGAAATTGGATTAGATTGAGCGACAAGTTCCGAATTTGGATCAGAGTTGCTTTTTAATTGACGAATTTTGATCGCGAACTACTGTTGGGTTATTTACGAAATTGCCATTGCGCGTTTTTTAATCAAACGTTCTGGAATGTCGCGTACCTAATGTACGATAAACCCTTATTGTACGTTAACCCACCCCTAATCATCATTATGGTAGTTAGAGATTTTTATTGTATTTGATGATTATGACATATTGGAATTTTATAAAATATTGCATTATTAACATCAATCATTGAGTGAAATTAATTATACTCGGATTTTGAAATTATTTGAATGAAAACTTCAAGTTTTAATTACAAAAGTTATAGTTATAATGAAGCTATGACTTTGGCATTGAAATAACCCAAAAAACATGATATGATGTATTGGTCGGCCATATTTGTCAAAAAAAAGGGTCTTAAATGATATAAATGTCTTTATAAATATTTTCTAACTTAAAACTTGTTTGAAAGGTGATAAACTCACTTTTTTTTTGTTTTAAAGAAAAAGGGTCGATCAAGTTCAAAAAGCAAATTGAGGAGTATTTAAAGCTTACATATAGTGATAATGTGAGGTTAGATACTCGGTAAAAACACGTCTTTATGACCAAAACACGTCTTCGTGTTTCTTTTGTTGCTGGCGTTGTACACTCTTTTCTAGCTACTGGCTAGTGTTTAATATATGTTTTGTTAGTCGTTCAAAAAAAAGAATGAAAGCAAATCGTGCTTTGTAGCTTTTCTTGTAATAACAGTTGTGTTTTGTGTTTGATGAGATTCTTGCTTCTTGTGGGCTTGTTTTGGCATATAAAAAAAGGAAAAAAAAAACTCAAATATAATATAACTTCATAAACCAATTGATTTCGATGAGTGACTTTTCATGATTTGACTTAAACCAGTGATATTAAGTCACACAATCAATCTGATATAGATGCATTTTTTGCATATTTCATAACCAAATGATGTCATGATCTTTATTGATTAGACTTATATTGGTCATGTAATTGGTCGTATGGTTGCATTTATTGCATACTTTTATGATCAAAATGATGTCACTATTATTATTAATTATTAGAGGTGAATTTTATTTATTTTTTTGAAAACCAACTTCAAATAACATCCCTCTGGGTTAGAAAAGCCTAACCCAAAGGATAAAAAAAATTACATATAGAGCATAGGGTTTCTAAGCTATTCTACCCGGTTCAAATGAAACTTACAATGTCGATATGAATAAAAAATGTTTTAGTAGACATATGATCATTTACCGACCGAGCCTTAAGAAATATTGAAAATGATCCCGTGAACTTTTCATGACGATAAGGGTAGTCGTGCTGATAGGAAAAGAAAATTCGATACTACCAGGGACGTAGTTTAGTTGGGCCAGGGGTGGCCCCGACCCCCTCCGTTTTTTTCCTTGTTAGTGTAAATTTATCCTTTTTCGGACGAAAGTATTTATACGTTGTGTAAACTACCCGTTTTCAGCCGAAAATTTGAGACCGACCCCTCTACTTTATGAAATTTTATATACATATTGAGTCTGGCCCGTGAACATTTATTTCCAAGCTATGTATTTGACATTAAAATAACCCAAAAATCATGATATGATTGATGTATTGGTCGGCCATTTTTGTAAAAAAAGAAAGAAAGTCTTAAATGATATTAATGTCTTTATAAATATTTTCTAAACTTAAAATTTGTTTGAAAGGCGAAACTCATTTTTCTTTAAAAAAAAGGGTCGATCAAGTTTAAAAAGCAAATTAAGTACTTGAAACTCACATATAGTGATAATGTGAGTTTAGCCACTTAGTAAAATTACATGCCTTTTAAATGCATTCATATGACCCATCACATGATTTAATATGATCGGTTCAGGTCATATGCCTAGAATGAAAGCAAATTGTGCTCTATACTTTTTTCTTGAATGGTAATTGTGCTTCATGTTTGATGAGGCTCTTGCTTCTTGTGAATATTCCTTTCGTTTTTAATTTATTTTGGCATATAAAAAAAAGGAAAAAACTCAAATATAGTCTAACTGCATAAACCAATTGATGTCAGTGAGTGATTTTTAATGATTTGACTTGAACCAGTCATATTAGGTCACGCAATCGGTCTGATATAGATACATCATCTATATATTTCATAACCAAATGATATCTTAATTTTTATTGATTTGACTTAGACCCGGTCATATTGGTCATGCAATTGGTCGTATGGTTGCATTTATTGTGGAAAAATGGTTTATACAATTATAACAAAGTATTTTACATATCGCTTGTGGAAAAATATCCATTTTTTATATTTGTAGCATTTTAGTCTTTTAAAGTCGGCTCGTTGTCGGTTTTAAACGAAACAATGAGTTTAAGCTTGCAAACGGGCCGATTTTGTAAATACATTTTCCCTTAATCATTTCTTAGATTTTATCTAGCCGTTTAAACTCATAAGCCTTTGTTTCAAAAACACATTCTTATACTTTCCGTTTTTGAGAAATAACCCGTTTCCAAAAATGCCCTTTCGTTATCTTTTTAACAAAAACTCACTTTTCGTCACCTAACGAGTTAGGGCCTGTTAGAATAAATAAAATAGGTTGTTTTGACATCTCGTGAGTTTTAAAAGATGTTCATTGCTGAATTTTCGCTAACGGGCCCGGTTTTGGCTCTTTCGAGTCTTAGTACAGTTTTAATAACGATGATTCATGTAAAACAGTTCTGGGTCAGGTTATAACTCATCATAATAATATGCTTAGGGCTGTAAAAAGATGTTAAAGTATCAGTTAGGTTACAGAGCGTATTTCTTAGTTAAGCAAGTTACAAAAGTGTCGGTTTAAATGGATTTTATATCCCGATTTCAATATTATCCCTTGGGGCCGATTTATACAATTTCAAGGACTTAAATATGCACATTTAACTTCTGGAAAATTTGTTAAATGTACAGAAGTTAACAAGGCCACATGTCGGGTTGGTTTTCGAGCTAGTTTCCACTTAAACGAGTCACCGAATGACTATAAATTGTCTACGGTTTTAAGGTCTGAAATTTGTGTAACTTTTAGGGATTCATGGTCAAGGTTTTCTGTTATAAATTTATAAGTTTATACCCAGCTCACTTTATTACTGAAAATGCCCTTTCGTTCTTATATTTATTTAGAACTTGTTTTTAGTTAGCGAAACATGTCGAGACCTGTTTTAATACACAAGAATGACTTGTTTAAAGTTTCATATTGGTATTAGGTGCTCAGATTCTAAATAGTGGCTTTGGTTCGTTTTTGGCCCGTTAGCACCTTTATGCTATATTTTTAGCAAAACTCAATTTTGGTTATCAAACATTTTAGTACATGTTGTAATACATTAAAATAAGTTTTTTTTTAATATTTTATAGGTTTTAAAAATGTGTTCAGGGCTGCTCTTGCGAGTGCGGCCCCGGTTTTGGCCCGTTTGGGCTCTAGTTTGGTTTTAAAGCGATGTTTCAGTTAAAGCAGTTTTGGGTCAGATTATATATCATCAAAATAGTATATTTAATGCTGCAATAATATGTCATAATATCATGTAGGCTGCAGGTTTCGTTTCTTAGCTAAACGGGTTACCAAAGTGTCGGTTTAATAGCTTTTAATTCTCGATTCTATATTATAATTTGGTGCTGGTCTTTTCCAGGTTTAATGGCTTATTGGCTTAAACAATCAGGTTTAATTTCTAGAAGTTAAGTTAAATATCCAGAAGTTAATATGGTCACATATCCGGTTTATTTTCAAGCTAGTTTACCCTTAAACGAGTTTGTTTGGGCACGGTTTTGGGGCTGCATATTTTGAAATTTTAAAAGTTCCCAACCAGTAATATTTTCTGCATATTCTGGAAATATTTACAAAGTTTATTGGTTTGGTTCACGGCCGGCTAGTTCGTTCTCTAACAGAGAGGGAGCAAAGAGAATTCTGATGAAGGTTCGCAAACGGATTTGATGCTGATAAAAGATGGTATGTTAGGAAGAGGATTAGATTGCAGAGAATTTCTTGGGTGATGGGGCATGCAAGAACTCTGGTTGGGGGCAGAGACTGATCAAACATGGGCAGAGATTTGCTTTGATTATTTAGTAGAAAAACTAACTAGTTAAGGTCAAGGACAAACGCCGTTGAATTTGTAGACGTAAAAGATAAAATAGTTCAATTTTGAAGATAAAGGACAATGATTGAAATTTGATACAAACATAAAGGACGCTATCTATAATTTTGTCTAAAGTTAATTATCTAGCTCGGGTGGTTGCCAATAATCACAAATCACAAAATATGCAGGTTTAATATTCGCGCACTTAACCCTTCCACACCCAATCTGGATGCCTTCTTTAGCTACCACTTGAAGATAATGCCCGCACTCTTTGCCAGGCGCGCATGTTTTTGTCACAGGATCCCAATCAGGCTTCTCAGATTCCCACATTGTTACTGCATCCTTAGCCGTACCGCCCATTGCAATATTCTCGGCATATCCTTGATCACCCATCGAGTGAACCATGGCGCAATCAGCTTTTCTTTTATTAGCGAAGTTTTGTGCATATTCAGCAATGGTAGCATTCCACGTTACAGGACCCAAACCATGCTCTTTTCGAACAGCATTGTGGGCATTCTCATAATCTTCTCGTTTACTGGTGGCATTCCCATCATCTACACCATCTGTTGGTGCATTATTGGAGCCCCCTGGTCCGCTGCTCGTATAGAAGCCGACCTCCTTTCGAGCAACATTGTGGACATTCACGTGATCTTCTGGTGCATTTTTGGTATAAATGAAAGGCAAAATTGATATGACTACAACAAAGATAAATGGCCAGTAATTGTGGAATTCCATATTGCTAGTAGATTATTGGTTCATAAATGAATGAAAATGAACCATAAGAAAGATATTTATAGAGAAAAACAAGTTAAATATATAGAGGTGGAACCCCGACAAAGATTTGCAATTTTTTTGTCCACTCAAATTTGGTACAGTAATTAACCATCGTACATCTATATTACTATATTAGGCAAGTTTCATGCAGCGGGGAGCAACACTTAAAGATTGTTAGTGAGTCAACGGTTGCTTGAGCTCAACTCAAACTTCACACCGAGCTGACTCATGTTAGCTCAAAATTAAAGTTGAAGTCTTAAACTCGAGTTCGTCTTTATTGTTTTGATATTTATATAATTTGAGTAATCTTAATCATATTCATGTAAAACAAGTAAGCGGATAAAAAAAGAATAAAAAGGAGTAGTATTTGGATAAACATGTCAAAGTTGTGTACTACATAGTAGTATGTATAGATAAATTGTTGAATATGTAATTATATGAAACAACCTTTTGAATTATAACAAGTCTGTTTATGTTTTTTTTATCAAATAGAGAAAGAACTAGATATGCAATTATATGAGAACATGAAATTGTAAGTATTTAGCCTACGTAAGTTCCCAACATCTACATAATTGATCTTTAAACGTTGCTTTAAAATTCAGGTCCATCACTTTAGTTGATAAATAAATTAGCATTTAACTCCACAAGTATCATTCAATCATTCTCATCCAATCATCTAAAATTATGTGATGATAGTTTGCAAATTAAAAGATGGAGTTTTAGGTGGCTGTTAGTGTAAATTATAGGGTTGAGAGAGAAAATGTAGTGTTTTTTTTGTAAATTTGGGGAAACTTTGTTTGCCCACATTTATTTTTTAATATTTGTTGGATTGGTTGTGAGTAGATGAGAGAAAAAACTGTACTGATAAAAGCATAAAAAAATATTATTTAATTGAACAAACGAGAGAAATGTAGTGTTTATTATAGAGATGTGGATGAGTGATAGGTTGAGAATGCTCTTAGTATTTTAGCTCGTTCTCTTATAATCGTTCATTGACTCTTTCTTCTTGAGATCTTTCAATTTTTTCTAAGATCCGTTGTTGTCACTCCCGACGGCTCCAAACCTACAAAATCAACAAAAACGATCCAAATAGATCCCATTCCTTCAAACAAGCGTTTCACAAAATAATGTGACATACGAATGATAAATGCATAACTTGAGCATTTAAAGTGTTAATAAACATGCCAAAAATGCAACCAATAGATTACTGATCTATGTTTGGTATTGATGTATGTTCACATCATCATCGATTTGATATGGAACACAAAACAAATTTGAATTTCAAATAAAAATGAAGAATTGTTGATCCTAGATTTCTTCATCCGACCTCTGGAGATTCCTTCAAACAAACTGGAAGGAACAACCAAAATGATCAATAACCGAACGTCGACTTGGACTTCATGAATTTTTGTTTTGAGCCGTAAACATTATATGAAGTTTATTAGGCGAGTTTTATCAAAGTTACCATTTATGAAAAACGAATTTTAGGGTAAAAAAACATAAGAATTTATGGCCGATAATGCACCAGCACTAGTGCTAGCAGAGAAGCAGATAATGGTGATGCCAAAAGTAAACCAGAAGATTATGTGAATGCCCACAATGTTGCTCGACAAGAGGTCGGAGTGTATCCTATAACGTGGAATACTATTGTAGCTAAATTTGCACAAAGCTATGCTAATCAAATAATAGCTGACTTCACTCTTACACACTCGAATGTCGATGGTGGTATATATGGCGAGAATTTTTTTAATAGGCTACACGGCTAATGATGCAGTGATGATGTGGGTTGCTGAAAAGCATGATTATGACTATGCAACAGACACATGCACACCTTCAAAAGTGTGCGGGCATTATAGTCGAGTGATTGCTCCATAATCGACCAAACTTGGGCGTGCTCTTATATGATATATATATATCGATATACGGTAGGGAATAAGCTGGGAATGCTCTTAGTAAAGAAAATGATTTGCGGAGAGGTGCACAAACCGGATTTAAACCCTTAGCCAGTCCGGGTTAAAAATGATTCAGTTTGATCAACAAAAGGCAATATGGTAACATATTTTGAAACAAAGGTTAAAATTGGTTTATGAATCCGTCAAAACATTGTGTGTGCGCTTATATATATATATGTGTGTGTGTATGGTGGTTAATCATCGTACCTAAATTTGAGTGGACAAGAAATTGCATATCTTTGCTAGGGTTTCCACCTCTATATATTTAGCTTGTTTTTTTTTTCCTATAAATATCTTTGTTATGGTTCATTTTCAAACATTTATGAACCAATAATCTATCTAGCAATATGGAATTCCACAATTACTGGCCATTTATCTTTGTTGTAGTCATATCAATTTTGCCTTTCATTTATACCCAAAATGCACCAGAAGATAATGTGAATGTCCACAATGTTGCTCGAAAGGAGGTCGGCTTCTATACGAGCAGCGGACCAGGGGGTGCCAATAATGCACCAACACCTGGTGTAGATGATAACAATGTCACTAGTAAACGAGAAGATTTTGAGAGGGCCCACAATGTTGTTAGAAAAGAACACGGTTTAGGTCCTGTAACATGGAACGACACTATTGCTGAATTTGCACAAAACTTCGCTGAGAAAAGAAGACCTGATTGCGCCATTATTCATTCGATGGGTGATAAAGGATATGCTGAGAATGTTGCAATGGGCGGTACGGCTCAGGATGCTTTAAATATGTGGTGCTCCGAGAAGGAATTTTACAATGCCGCGACAAAAACATGCCAGCCTGGAAAAGAGTGTGGGCATTATCTTGAAGTGATCGCTAAAGAAGGCATCCAAATTGGGTGTGGAAGGGCTAAGTGCGCGAATGTTGCACCTGCATATTTTGTGATTTGCGATTATTGGCAACCACCGAGCTAGATAATTAATTTTAAACGAAAACGTTATTAGGATTAACAAATGGTACCAATCGAATATGTATGATCGATATATAATAATGATGTTTTGCTAGTGAAATCAAATTATATTTTAATTTTTTTAATCACAAACTATACAATTGCCCAAAATCATCGAATCAAAACACGAACCGGTATTTACGATCCTTTGTGTTGGGTCAATTGTTGTTTGGCCCAAGTGTAAGGCCCAACCCAATAATTAGGTTTTATTATATTTGGTAATGTCTTGACTAACAAGTTAGGTTAGTCTATATAAACCGAGTTATGGTTAGACATCAGATGTAGGTGAGTTTGGTGTAACCGAGTTAGGGTTCATCAAGGGTCAAACCGAGTTAGGGTTTGAGGGTTTGTAATCAGTTTTTTGAGTGAGATTTTCTGATTAATATAAACGAGAGTTATTCGTTTAATTCGTGTGTTGATTATCGATACGGGACTTGAATTGGTATCAGAGCCAAGTTCAAGAAATCGATAATCGGTCGGCGGCGAGCGGTGGCTTGAGGAGGAGCTATCATCGGCGCATATAGGAACAAAGTTGGGTTTCCAAGTCGGAGTTCTGAAACCGGTATCTACGAGCAGCGGCAGGTCACGGGACTTGTCGGCAGTGGATAAGCAGAGAAGGGATTTTAGTTATCGCGTGAGAGTTTCGATTTTACGGTAGTATTTTGCTTCTGATTCTATACGTGTTAAAGAAAGAAGAAAGCTCGTAAAGTCAAAAGTATTTGTTTGTGATTTATTTGTTTTGTGATTTAAGTGTCACAAAAATCAATAGCAAATATTATTTTAATTACAAGCACAAAGCACCAGGGGTTTGTTTCTTGATTTTTTTTTCGAACGTAACAGTAAGAAAAAGGGAAAAAAATCAAGTTGAGTTTATTTTGTTCGTGTTTCGGTTTTCGAGAGGTAGTCGTAACCGGGTTTCGTGAATACACGGGTTTAGTTCTGAAAAGTTGTTCAGATTTTTTGGTTAATTTGTATTTGTCAACGAAGTGGAGCAAGGGGGTTTGACTCCGTCAATGGCAGGTGACAAAGAAGAGTCGATAATCCAACCCAAAGCGAGTGGGGGGGTATCGTTGCAGGTTCCAAAGTTGAACGGAACTAATTACATCACATGGGCGATTGTGGTGGAAGCGATCTTAGATGATCAAGAGTTATGGGAAGTTGTTCAACCGAATGAGGGTGCTGTTATTGATGCGAAGAAAAATAAAACGGCAAGGTCGTTTTTGTTCCAAGTTATGGAAGGTAATATTCTTCTTCAGGTTTTTCAATACAAGAATGCTCAAGAAATACGGGCGGCTTTGAAAGCACAGTTTGTTGGGGCCGAGTGAGTCCAAAAGGCTCGACTACTAACTTTGAAAAATGAATTTGAGAAACTCAAGATGGCGGAAAACGAGACTGTTGATCAGTTTGCGGGAAAAATAACCGGTATGGTTTCAAAGGCAATGGGTCTTGGTCACGTATTCGAGCAAGATGTATTGGTGAAAAAGTTACTTGACGCGGTTCCGGACAAATACTTCAACTTGGTAGCCTCAATCGAGCAAACGGTTGATATTGATAGTATGAGGTTTGAAGATGTTGTTGGAAGACTTAAGGCGTTTGAGGAACGTCTACGAGGAAGAGAACGCGCCTCAAATTCACAAGGTCAGTTACTTTTCAATCGGTCGGAAAGTAATTACAAAGGGAAGTCGTATGATCAGTCCGGTAGCCGAGGTAAGGGTTGGCTGAGTTCACAGGGACGTGGAAGAGGCCGGGAAACCGGAGGTCAAGACCGAGAGGATGAGGATCAAGATGGTTGTGACAACCGAGATGGTCAACATCGTGGGTCAAGGTATACGGGTCAAAGAAAGGATCGTCAATGGAGAATGAAGGATATGTCACAGGTTCAGTGTTTCCGTTGTGATGAGTTCGATCATTTTGCGTCTACGTGTCCGGAACGTATGAAGAAAAAGGAAGAATCTAACCTGAACAAAATAGATGATTTTGATCCAAGCTTATTTATGATTAAAGGTAATTAGAAAACGGTTTTTCTAAATGAAGATGGTGTGATTCCAAAGCGTTTCGAAACCGAACCGATGGAAAAAGATGTTTGGTATCTCGACAACGGTGCATCGAATCACATGACGGGTAATAAGGAGTATTTTTATGAATTGAATGAACAAGTCACGGGAACGGTGAAGTTCGGAGATGATTCTTGTATTGATATTCGGGGAAAAGGGTCGGTGTTAATTGAAGGAAAAACGGGGGAGTAACGTTTGTTGACCGATGTCTACTACATTCCGAGCCTACAGTGCAATATCATAAGTCTTGGTCAAGCAACGGAAGGTGGATGCGAGATTCACATGAAACATGATTTGCTAACCATGAAAGATGATACAGGTAAGCTTTTGATGAAGGTGACAAGGACCAAGAATCGATTGTACAAGATTAATCTCAAGATAACAAGTCCCGGTAAACGTGCTATAAGTGGAATGAAGAATTTTGCAGGTAGAGATCTTCAAAGTATTGGACTGAAAGAAGACGAGCCGGTTACGAGTCAGATTCCAATCAAAAATCCAAGTTCCAAAATTCAAAGTCCAAAGAAGAGTGTCCAAGAAACTAAATGCGCAGTCAAGGAAGTGATTCAAGCCCAAGGGAAGGCGTCTAATGATCAAACGAAGCAAGTGTGTCTTCTAGCCAAGTGGAGCCGAAAGAACATTGCAAGAGATCATGAAAAGCCTCGGGAGAATCAAGAGAATGATGACAAGCGTGAAGTTTAAGACTCACCAATTTCGAGTAGGAAATTAGGGGGTGAGTCGGGTGACTCGGGTACAACAATTGCGGGGGTGATTGTTGGGTCAATTGTTGTTTGGCTCAAGTGTAAGGCCCAACCCAATAATTAGATTTTATTATATTTGGTAATGTCTTGGCTAACAAGTTAGGTTAGTCCTATAAAAACCGAGTTATGGTTAGACATTAGAAAGTGGTGAGTTTGGTGTAACCGAGTTAGGGTTCATCAACAGTCAAACCGAGTTAGGGTTTGAGGGTTTGTAATCAGTTTTTAGAGTGATATTTTCTGATTAATATAAACGAGAGTTATTCGTTTAATATTCGTGTGTTGATTATCGATACGGGACTTGACTTTAGAGTCCCCGATTTCGCAAGAACTTCAAGATCAACAAGGCTCAACAACATAAGCCCTAAAGTTAACCCAAGTATCAATCCAATAAACAAAACCAGCTTCACCACTGTCACAGTGTGTATAAAAAACTCAGACTCGCCCCATCGACACTCCACTGCCATAATAATAATATTATCAATTAACTCCCTTTGTGTACGCCTAATTTCTCCAAATTATTATGCTTAAAAACTCTAGTTTCGACAATGACCCCCCATGAACTTTTGATACAATTCAACTCCTAAGAAATTTTGATACTGACCCCATGAAATTTTCATGGCGAGAAGGTTGGTAGTGCAGCTTGCTGATGTGAAGAAAAAACTGATATTACATCGGTTGGGATGGTCAGGACTTCATGGTGGAGTTTGACGGTTGTTGGTTGTAGTTTCTTGTTCAGATATTTCAGTTGTTAGTTGTACTATTATCATTCCTTATTTTGTTCTTTTATTCCTCTAGACGGATGGTTGATTTGGTGTTTCATAATGTTGTTTTCATGTCAAAGACAGATAATTGAGAAGATGATCGATTGGTGTTGCATTTGTTGTTTTCATGTAAAAGACAGAGAATTGAGAAGATGAGTAAGGTTGAAAATGTCATCGAACAAGTAATATGTTTTTAGTTTTGTATACGAACTTTAGAAATATACAATGAAGTGAGAAAAGTAACTATGTAAACTTGACATTTTATTACAAAAAAATAGGAAAGTGAAATTTACTTTTATTTAACAATCGAACTCTGAAAATTTCCAAATTCATGAAAAAGAATTATGGGTCCGCCATTGTATGATATTGCACAGGAAATGCTACTAATGATGAAAGAACTTGTTGGCTGGGTTTACTTTTGATAAGATGGCTTAATCATCATTATGATAGTTAAGATTTTGGTTATATTTGATGACTAGGTTAGAACCCATATAATACACGGGATAGTAATAAAATGAAAAAAAACATAAACAAATAAATATAATAATGTAAATAACTATAAAAATTTTCGGCTGAGATAACTTTCTTTTCCCACCTATTGGCAATTAGAACCAAGTGGTAACAGGATTGTAGTGAAAACAAAGAAGAAAGATAAGGATTAAAATTATTATAATAATAATAATCAATCTTTGTAGCGAACAATGGTGTCGGTACTCATCACTAAATACAGGAAATTGGCAGGTAACCGTCTTGTTAATCGTCAAAACGGTTTGGCGCCAACAAAAAACTGTTTTATGATGTCGTGTTGCCGCCCTTTTTTACTACGGTACCCAGCCAAAATACAAATAATCCTAATACTAGATATAATGTCACATAATACTAAAGTACATATTTACAACATAATATATGTAAACATTAACTAATATACTCTCCTAAACTTTATTATGTTGAGGAGTTCTTCGGTTGGCTTTTGACTGCTTCCTCCGCTGCATGAATGGCTTGATCGAAATCAAATTTCCACATCTTCATTAATCTTTTAGCAGCATTCCAGCAACCCCCTAAATATAAAGAGTAGTCATCTTCATTCATGTGACTGGGCGTGTTGTTGGTTTCTTCAATTTGATGCACGTACGGTTTCTTGTTGAAAGGTTGCATTCCCAATGCTTCCCGTTGTTGAGTTTCTTTGTACTTTTTTGTCCATTCCAAGACAACCAAGTATTTTGCATATAGAATCTAAACAAGATCATTGTCTTCATAGTCTAATCCGACATCCTTGGCAATAAGTACTCACAAATTGTATTCCGTGACCGTTGCATGCCCACCTTCATTTTTTACTGCAATGTACAAATCAAAGAGTTCCACTTTCTTGCCTGTATCATGTGGTGGAGGTACTGGTCGATTAGGGACTCTTAGATACAAGTTTAAGAACCAATCCACCATTTGAAGGAACTTTGTTTTGAATATGTCACGAAAGACCCAAATTTATGTGGTTATCTCAATCATATCGAATAAACCAACACAATCTTCCATTGAATTAAGCTCAAGATCATTTAATAAAGAATTAATCTTATCATATCTGCTATGATCTTGGCTTATTCAAGGGATTCAAAGTAACTGTTAAGATGATTATTCTTGTAATCTTCATGCAAATATGCGTGGGTCACCAAGATCATCTAAATGTTTCCCCATATTTGGAGTATGGACCCCGGTTTTGAAAATCTTCATGAACATAGGTTCAATTGAACGTTTATCACCATTAAATTTTACATCAAAGCCTTGTAGTCTTAATAAGGATAGAAACATTTTTATTCAAGTCTGGTGAATAACATACCCCCTTTTGTTTTCAAAAGATTTTCCCCAAATCTCATTTCACTTGCCCCAAACCCTGTATGAACAACAAATTTGATTCCTTTGTTCGAGTTTCGATCCCAAAGGTTTTTTTAATTTCGTCAAACTGACTAAGATTTCCACATGATATATGTTGGTCATATAATCTGAAGAGGGACAAAAATCACGTTTACCAACCGAAAATCACATAACAAAATATCAAAGTAATTATCGATGAAATATCGATATAGATCCCACATAACAAAAATAAATAAATTTAAATGTTGTGAGATAGTTTATATACAAATTTAAAGAATTTTTTATCTACATATACCAAGCACCCTAAAATAGTAAAACACATTTTTATTGTTTTTTACAAATTTTTGGAAATTATTCGTTGCTAAATATTCATTGGAAAAATTATTATTCGTGCCAATATTTTCAAAAAGCTTTCAATGACGAGTTACCAACAGATTTGTTTATAGTTGAAAATCCTTTATTTTGTAATGTCACCATTATATTGAAATCAAACTATTTAACTAGTTGTGAAAAGTTTGAATTGTACATAAAACTTTTTCATATTATTTTCTTAACTTATATAAAGAAGGTATATTTTAAATGTAAAGATGGTAAATAAATGTTAAAAAACCAAAGGGCTTAATTTGGCCTAGCGCGCAGTAGGTGCCCTCATCCATTCCGAGGGCTCGATCTCCACGATAAAGTGTTAGATGGATTTAATAAGTGTAATTTAGGAGCATGCCTTTCAAAAAAAATACTCCAATATTAAAAGGTGTTGATTTAACATCATTCACGGGATAGAAATTATTGTATTTGGTTTGACTTGCATGTACGTACTAATCAACGCCATGAAACAAGGGTTGCGAAGGCCGAAGAGAATTACTTGGTGGCGAACAATGCCTTTGAAATTTTCAAAAAGCTTGTTTTCGTAATTTACTTTAGATATGTTTATTTATTTATTGGCATGTTTGTCTCATTACGTTGCCATGAGAAAGCTATGACAAACAATAGTCTTAACCATCTTCGGTTTTACTAATAACAACTAATATACTAATTTTTAATGTTGGAATGTGGAGTGTGGAACTAACACAATATGAAAACTTACTTGGAATTATAAAATTTGGACACAATAGGCGATTTATCAGATTGTTAGTTAGTTATTATTAGGAAGATTGGGTTTTAATAATTTAATTTTTATGCAATTAGCCGATAATAATTTTATCTTAGAAAATAACCGTTATTAGGCAACAAGTTGCGCCGCTATAATAATAATCACTACTATTATATATCATAATTGTTATTAATAGTCCTTTCTAATGTGGTGTGTGGAAGGAAGCCTGGGTTTTTCAATGGAGGCCCAGGCTCAAACCTCGCTGACAACACGTTGGATAGGGCATGAGTGGTTCAATGAAGGAAGTCTGTGATCTCCAGTTCGATCTTGAGGGCCTCTGGATTTTACCACCAGTGGGCCTTCGGAAGGGTGTGCTTTCCCTGAAACTTTAGATAACTAGGAGGCGCTTAAGGGTTCTGTATGACCGGGTTGGGCCAGCAGACGGTAGCATTTTACCATTGGATCACCCCATATGAAATACCTATGTGATTCTCTGGTCCAAAAAAATAATAATTGTTATTACTATTATTGTTAATTAATTATCGTTATTACTATTACAAAATGAATTTAAAGTAAATAATATATTTTTAACTTGTCATTTATGTGTGATCTTTAGTGGCAAACTAAGATTTAAAAAAATGAAGTGCACTCAATTTTTACTTTTTCGTTCTTATCTTTTTGTATGAGATGATGTTGAAATCCGAGTTTGGAACGGGATGGAAGCATTAGACATGTGAACTTTCTTTTTTTGTTTTCTACTCCATGTTACCAATCGTTAATCTCTTCAAGATTAATAACTTAAAAACTATTGGATATAACTTTATTGCCAAATTCATTGTCACATGTACCTTGTAATGCGCATATTAACCTGTGACTTTATAACCTACAATAGTTTTCTTGTTGTGGGGTAGGATAATCAGTAATCACAATCATGACCAAAAGTTAAGGAACAATGTGATCATTACCTAAAATGTTTAAATACCCACAAATTATGACTTATAAGGGAATGCCATATTTTATAATTAACCCGAGATTTACTTTGGTGTACAAGTGGCTCCCATCATGTTAATGAAAAAAAGGGTAATGAAAGTATGAAACACCAAAAGTTTAAATATACGGAGTAAAAACTTGTACATAAATAGAAACAAGTATTGCCCTTGTGTTATGCTTCATTCCACCAATACAAATGGTGCTGAAAGTGACCGAGTCACTAGCCACTCTTCTTACAATAATCTCATGCTTCGCACACTTCTCGTATGCTGTTATTCGGCCTGTTCCTCACAACCAAGATTTGGGCTCAGACTTCCTTGTTCCCCACAACAAAGCACGAGCCCAAGTCGGGGTGCAACCACTCACATGGAACACGACGGTAGCGGCCTATGCTCGTGGGTATGCATACCATAGGCTCGGTGATTGTGACATGGAGCACTCTCAAGGCCCTTTTGGGGAAAACCTAGCAGAAGGTTATGGCGACCAATTTACTACAAGTGACGCTGTCAACATGTGGGTCGGAGAGAAACAATACTACGAGTATCAATCAAATTCTTGTGTCGGTGATGAGTGCCGTCACTACACGCAAGTGGTTTGGCGTGATTCTGTTTACCTAGGTTGTGCTAAAGTTAAGTGTCGGAATAGTTGGTGGTTTGTTATATGTAGTTACGATCCTCCAGGGAATTATGAAGGCCAACGCCCTTATTAAGCGTATAGATCAATGCGCGGCCTATAACAATGTTATTTAAGGCAATGATTAATAATAATATTTGTGTAACATAAGTAATCCATGCATTTCAAACGGCTAAATATGTTGTAGCCCTTGTTGTTTTGATGTTAAAAAGACAAAATGGATTTAATGTTGAATGATCGTCTTGTACCTCTTTTGTGGTCATTTATATTTTTGTCATTATATATTTTCAAAAGTATAATATAGGCTAATGAATATTGTCGATCTGGCCGGCTATATGCTGTTTAGTGTTTTGTATTATTCTTCTCAACGCTTTATTTGTAAACCTTTTAACATTTTTTTACGATGGGCAACACATCTATCTAATATGCTTCTAAAATCTACGTAACAGTTGATCGAGCGTTTCAAACCTTCACCACCACGGGATAGGACACCATATAACATCCTAATATACATACCATTGGGACAAAAGTCTATTTTGCAAAGAAACTAAGTTCTCTCTTCGCAACAACAAAATTCCGTGGATAGAAGAGAATTAGTTTTTTCATGCGACACAATTCCTTATGAAAAGGAAAATATTGTATTTAACATATTATAAGTTTAATTAATATAAGTCGTAATAATCTTAACAAGCTATATGTTTTTCTTTGAACTTAGTAAAAAATCTACGTTGCACTTGATCTCATGTAAAATACTTGTTATTTGAACCGCGCATAAACTTGTGAGTGTCACACCCCAACCTACGGCGGAAATGCCGGGGAGTGAACTATTGGTCACAGCTTTTCAAATGTACTATCATGCAATATTAAATGTAACAATATCTATTAGATTTAATTAAATAATCATTTACATCAAATTAACCAAGTATGTAAATTAAAATTAAATCAAATAAAAATTTAATATTCTAATTCTTGTGTCTTCTTCTCTAGCATGCAACCTAAGTTTTCTTCAAATACAAGCTTGAGAATCACATCACACGATAACCTGCATATGCGTTAAAAATAGAATAGTTTTGTCAACACAATGTTGAGTGAGTATAACACCAGAATTGAGACGCTATATAATAATAAGTAAAAGTGCAACTGTTCCTGTGAGATATACAGATAAGTCATAGCACATAACAATCAAACAACTATAAAGAAAGCAAACCATAAAGAAAGGGCTCAATCAATCCATATAAATGGACATTGGTTACCAAGCAAGGACTAAACCGTTGCCATAAAAATGGACATCGGTTTCCGAAGTAAGCAATAGCATACAAATAAAGCAAGTAAGCAAATAGCAAGTTAGGCAAAATAATAAACACACAAGGATAAACAGTTGCGGTTGAGTAATACGTGTATAATATAAAAATATCTATAAACGCATATGTCTCCAAAACGGTTAAAATAAGTAAAAGAGGGGAGTGAAATACTCACCTTAGCGATTAAGCAAGAGATAAAGGTAAGGAAGCTCTTCGAGATATACCGACAAGAATCCTAATTACAATAATTGCGGAAATAAATATTGATGGAATAACGAAACTAAGACTAGATGGAGGTTCCGGATTTGATATCGAGTGTAACTAACGAAAGTTTTATAAATCTTATTATCAAAGTTTTATCATAATAAATATGACTTTAATTATATAAAATACCCAAAAATATTTAAATGAATAACTATAATAATTTTATAGTTTATAAACAGATTGTTTTAAAAACTAACTATTTTACTTTAAAGTACCTTACTTTAATATATACATTTATTATTAAATAAGATTTCTTATTAAATTAATGTTGTAAATAATAAATAATAATATTTATATAAAATATGATCTTTTAAATAAAAATGCTTGAACTTATCGTAATATATAAATTAACGAGATTATATTATGCATTTTAATGTAAAACACTTTCTAAATATTAAAATCTTTATAAATTCGAATACTATATATATATATATATATATATATATATATATATATATATATAATTTTAAACCAAGATTTGGAACTGAATTTAGTTAGGATGTCGGTTAACACAAATAAATTATAAGTTGTTAAACATTAATATGATTTATTTGATTAATTATATTACTATATATGTTTAAATAAGATAATTATATAAAAAACAAAACAAAACAAAACAAAACAAAACAAACGGGCTGGGGGGGGTGGTTCAAACCCGCGCCCCCGGCCATTAAGCCCTGCAGACAACCAACAAACACACATACCAACTGATCTAGATGCATATTTTATTAAACACTGATATTGAAACTTTAAAAATATAACAACACAGATCCATTATTCAAATATGAATCCTAATAAGATCAATCGGCCAAATCGTTAATCGATTGGCCGATTAACCTTAGGGGAAACGATGAACGAAGTCAGACGACCAAAGTAACACTATTAATTACCTAACACGATGCTCCGATGATGGCTTAAGTGGTCGCTGAGGCTGACGGCCAAGAAGAACACGAACAGTGATGTCGAGGCTGTTTTAATATAATTAAATTTAGGGGTTTTGATGTAGCCGTGATAATGATCGATCGTACCAGTTTAATTGCGTTTATATAAACTATTACATGTATAAAGGGCTCGTGACAGGGTCAGCTAAAATAATATGGTAAAGTGAATCAAATTGATTGATTGGACGCAATTAGAATGTCGGTCAGGCCGTAAATGGCAAGTATAATACATTTGATGATTCACTTGCTATATTAAACGCGAGAATTGAGGTCCAAGACTCATAAATTGCAATCGGGTTCAAACAACCAGGTATAGATTTGGGTCGGGTAAACGAGTTAACCAGGTTTGGATTAGAACACGGGTTTGGATACCAGCTTTGTAAATGGGTTATATCATAAATGTTTCACTTTAGACCTTGGAGTTTGGAGATGGAAACATATAAGGTTAAAAGTTCAGGTTTGGGTGAGTTTTGTCAAAGTAGGAAAGTTATAACATATCATATATAAAATTTATATAAACAATAATAATATTAATAAATCTTCCCGATAAACGTGATATATATATATATATATATATATTTTAATAAAATAACCCGGACATCCAAACGGGTCAGGAATTTATATAAATTGTTAATATAAAAAGGTCCGAGTTGTTATAGTGAGGAAGGAAAATTTTCCATCAACTATCAAGAAAAATATCAAGTAGCACTCTTTTCCTATCAAAGTGCTTTGTCCTAGCGGTGTATATTAAGGTGTATCAAGAAAAATATCAAGTAGCACCCTTTTCCTATCAAAGTGCTTTGTCCTAGCGGTGTATATTAAGGTGTGTAAAACGGGGCTTCTTCTCACGAAATTAAGAGTGAATTAATGTGTAGTTGACAATAGTGTATACTCAAAAATAAAATTATAGAGGGCATGTGTTAGCGAAAAAAAAAAGACCTTTATCCTTCATAAAACAGTTTGAATTCTGTTGCGTAAGTTGGGTATATTCAGGTAAGAGTAATAATGTCTTGTTTCATCTAAGAAGCCTAGTTATATTAGTTGAGAAACACACGCTAAAACCAAGTAATATTAGGTTTATTTTAATCGGGTTATATTAAGGGAAAATGATCAAAATAGCTACTATGACCAATTTACTTTCAATTTTAGCCATCTCTTTCAGAAAATCCCTAAAATAGCCATTCAAACCGTCCAGCTGCCGATGGTCTTGGTCCTGTCATACAACAAAACTCGTCAACCACTACGATTTTGCTGGTTGTTCTAACACGCATCCTACATAACACAACGATCAAACAAACAAGCATTATCCCATAACTCAATTCTGATCATGCAGTTTATGAGACAAATTTAGCATGTGCAAACATATTTCATTAGCTAAGCATAAAATGGAAATAAATTCTACAATGTTTATCACAGTCGCATACACATGTTAGGTTTACCAAAACATTTTTGTTATATATTTCCCGTGCTCACAATAATTAAAAAAATTCAATCATTACATATAGGTACATGTAGTTCATTACAATGTGTAACAAAAAGTATTAACTTGGTCATTCCAAAATACTAATCCAAATAAAGCAAAGCAAATTGGATTATCTTCCTAACTCATAACATTAAGTTTCATAAGTAAAACCAACTCATTTGGTTTTGTCATTAACAAGTTACGATGTTGGGCATCTAAACCATAAACAACATTCCCGAATCAGATTTGACATACAATCTTGTAAAATCAGAAAAACTATCAAGCACATGTTTAAAAATTACAAAACCTAGTTTTTTATAAACTAGGCTCTAATTAGTATAACCTAGCAACAAGAATCGATGAAAACTAATCATGTATAATCAAGCCGCATTCAAATCAACAAGCGAGTACAAATCTGTCATAATTATGACTTCAGCAAAACCCGAGAAACAGTTATATTAACGACAACGCTAATTATCTAATACATAAACAAACAATTATACCACATCACAATCATCATATAGCATTCCTGTTACAGAAAGTCCTATGTCAATCCTATCATCATATAACAATCAAGTCATCTAGAGCACTGCTTCGATGCAAGTGTAATATCAATCCATTCATATTCTCCTTTCGATCAAAAGTCCTAAAAAATCAGTTTGAAATTCTGAAAAAATATAACGGAGTTAAGTTTTTTTAACGGATATCCATTGAATACAATTAGTGTGAAAGTCGGGACCGGTGAAAACTATATTTTTCAAGATGAGATTGTTATCGACCAACTGCAAAAAGATGAGATTATTTAAATCCAATATTCCTTATTATAATTATAATATTGCCATTATATGATTTTTTATTTCTTAACTGTTATTATAATTGTTACTTCTCCTATCTGTGTAATTAATGTTATTATTATATTATAATTTTTATTTCTATTACTATTGATTCAGTTAGTGTTACATCAAAATAGAATACAAAAAGGCAACAAGATGCGCTGCTATAATAACTATTATATCATTATATTATAATATCATAATTGTTATTACCAATCCTTTTTTATGTGGTGTAGTGGTAGGAAACCTGAGTTTCTTAACGGAGACCCATATTCAAACCTCAATGGCAACACTTTAGAGAGGATATGGGTGGCTCAATACTGAAGGAAGTATCGGATTTTTGTGATCTCCAGTTCGATATATCTAAGGCGCCCGGGTTTTACCACCAGTGAGCATTTCGGGCGGACGGGTTTTCCCCTGAACCATAGATAACTTGGAGATGCTTAAGGGCTCTATACGGTTGGGTTGAGCTAGCTGGCAGTTGCATTTTATCATTGAGCCACCCCGTACAGAGTATTTAGGCAATTATATGTTCGTTGGCCGTTAAAAAAGTAATTGTTATTACTATTATTGTTAATTTGTTGCCATCGTTACTATTACAAAATGAATTTACAGTAAATAATATATTTTTAACTTGTCATTTATGTATGATCTTTAGTGACAAAATAAGATTTAAAAAGATGAAGTGCCCTCAATTTTTATATTTTCGTTCTTATCTTTTTATATGAGATGATGTTGAAATCCCTGTTTGGTGCGAGATGGAAGCATTAGACATGTGAACCTTTTTTTTTCTACTTCATATTACTATTACCAATCATTAACCTCTTCAAAACTAGCCGTCTACCCGTCCTGTGAACGGGAATATCAGCGCCGTATTGTGATACTAACATTAAGCCAATAACACATGTGACGGTTTGTCAAGCTATGTTTTAGATTAAGAGATTCATTTAAATACTCATAAATGTATTTTACATTAATATATGACACGAAATTAACATAGTCATTTAACTACTTGTAAATATTACTTCTTGCAAGATCCATCCCCTATATAGGTGTGTGTGTGTGTATATATATATCAAAACAATTGTAACACTCATTTAGATAAAAACTTGAAATAACAAACTTAAAAACCGTAACATAGACTTGAAATAACAAACTTAAAAAGCATAACATAGACTTATAAAAACCAGTCAAAATCGAACAACCCAATTGCAGCTCAGGATCCTAATTCTTTGAATCTTGGAATTTGGCGGAGAACTTGAATATGAGTCTCCAGTATCACCTTTTTATTCTCCTCGTCATCGATATAAACTTCAACTACCTCGTGTCGGTTTTCATCCTCGGAACTCGAAACGTCAGTTACCTCATCTCATTTCCAATGAATAAGTGCTCTTCCCTTTTTTGCTTTGTTTTTCAAGTTCGCGATCCTATTAAAAATTAAGTTAGTCTAATGAAGAACATTAAATTTAAGACAAAAATACGAACGTACCTCTTCGTTGAATTCACGTTGAAGTTGAGTTTTGTACGGACTAAAGTGTGGACTGAAGTCAATAATCTGAACACTGTCACTATTACTATTACATGATATTAACAATGTAATAAGATTAGTGTATTTTAAATTAATAAACAATTAATTTGATTGAAATTGACTTAAGTTATAAATACCTTGGTGTCATTAGGAGAAGGTGGTGTTTTCTCATACTCAACTTCATCATGTTTGGTATTTAAGTTCACCATTTAAGTTGTAAGTACGAAATTATAATCTTAGCTATGATTCATTAGAATTACAAATAAAAGTTTGTAGTAAAAAATTTAGGATAATGTAATAGATGAAAAAACCTATGTTTTATTAGTAGTTGGCATAATTTTCGGCACAATATGTCATATAATTAAAAATATTGAAATCTCTTAATAAGAATGGTAGTATAAAAAATATAAGAGAAAATGAAACATTCACACATTTACATTGATATGAAGAAAATCTCTTGAGATTAAGCTATCTTCCATGATTTTCTGTTTGTGTGTGAAAGTATGTTTAATTGAATAGTTTACCATATAATATATACGTATAATATAAATGAAAATATAGCAGTTGTAAAGTGGTATACATTTTTAAAAATGTTGTTTAAAAACATGTTCCCTCTCATAAACTACAACCCCCATTTTGTGAGAGATCATGGGTTATATGTAAAATGGGGTTAGTGGGTGTTAGGATAATAGAAAGATTTATTACTTTGAATGTTGAGTATATATATCTATAACCGTCACTTGGTATGCATGCTTACATAAATATCAATGCAAATAATAACTTGTGATTAGTGAATTACTTTAAAATCCAGAAAAGTTAACTGCTACATATAACAGTGTTTGTTAGCATAATTAATAGTACAATGGATTTAATTGACGTTTCATATATTGTTAACCAAATTCCTAGCAAATTGGAAGTTTTATCAATGTGTGTGTGTGTATAAGTAATCGAAAAACTAAGTTAGTAAATGGGCCGAATGTATCTAAATAATAAAAAGCTAAAATATCTAGTAACTCTCCACTAACACAACCACTATTCAATTCGGTTACATTACAAATACAAAAACATGTGATTAAAACTTGCATTGAGAAACAAAACCAAATTCTAGCAACTCGACTATCACAAATCTATTTATATATCACTAATAATTACACCCGTTAAACTGCTGATTTCGACAATGTCATTCCATTTCCATTCTAGCAAGGATCTGGTTCCTTTTCTTTTCTTCTCTATACCACGGATCTACAAAACATAAATAATTTGTTTGTTGGAAGTTCATAAACTCAATAAGACATAAATATATTAAAAGTCGAATAGAAGAACTTCATGCAAACTACATCGTCGTTGAACTCACGAGAAAGCTATGATTTGTACGGACCAGATGACACAACTTCAACACCCTCGCATCGTGTCTAAAAATAAGCAAGACTACAAAGCAACAAAAGAAAACATTAAGAGTACATTATCATTGCAACTAAAAATACAACATAATCATCTACATATAATATGATTAAATGATGAAGGTAAGACAAAAGCAATTTACGTATGTATTGCACCTTACTTGGACATATTTATCACTTTGGTTTTCTTCCATCTTGTGTGCAATTGTTGATGTATGCATAAAGAATGCTTCAAAGTTTATATAAATATATCTAGTAGTGGGTGGTTACCCATATAAATAGGTGTAGTGAGGTGGTTACATGTGAGGAAAAATGTGTAGTGGGGTAGTTACATGTGAGGAGAAAATGTGTAGTGTGGTAGTTACATGTGAGGAAAAGCAACCGCTTTTTAATCCATCCTTATCAAACGGTCAATATTCAATCTTAAATCTTATCGGACGGCTCATATCAAATTTCACTCTTCTGTAACCTATTATATTAATTAACAACATTAAAAACTATTAGATATAACTTTATTGTCAAATTCAATGTCACATGTACCGTGTAATGCGCATATTAACCTGTGACTTTATAACCTATAATAGTTATATACACTAAACCATTATATAATAAATTTCAATTATAAAAATTTGGGGGAAAAATTGTACCTAGGCTCAATACAAACCTAGATGGTTGACTAGAATTTTTTTTTTACTAGAAAAAAAAATCCCTGGGAATTTTTTTTGGTGGATATGGTGATTTTAAAAAAATGGTTTTAGGTGGTTGACTAGAATTAAGTTGTTTTAGATAATTTGTTATCTGAGATAGTGGATTACCGGTACACGTCAACTTACTTTCCACGTCATCCAGTTGTTCAACAAGTGCCGTCCAAGTAATAATGTCCTGTCACCCGACAAAACTCGTCAACCACTAAGATCTGGGCGGTTGTCACCTTCTTTTGCCGGACCGATGAAACTCATTTGTACATCTTATTTCTCTTGCAGTTACAACATAAACCAATAGACAAAAATAAAACTTTCATCTTTTCGCTAGTTGTTCTACCTAAATTTTTAGGAATGGTAGTTAATCTACCTAAATTTTTAGCTGAAGATAAAACTTTCATTATTTTTGCTAGGGTTTACACCTTAAGTTTGGAAACTTCTCACCCATTATGCCTATAAATATCATTCTTGCAGTTCATTTGATTCCAATAGACCTAAAGCATTTTAAACTTTTTATGAACCGATAATATGGGATTCCAACATGTCTGGCCACTTGTTTGCTGTGTTCATATTGATATTACATTTCATTTATACCAAAAATGCACCACAAGATTTTGTGAATGCCCACAATGCGGTTAGAAAAGAGGTTGGTCTGGGGCCTATGTCCTGGAATGCTACCGTCGCTCAATTTGCAGAAAGCTATGCCAATAAAAGAAAGGTCGATTGGGCCCTTGTACACTCGAATAGTGAACAATATGGCGAGAATATCGCAATAGGGTATGAGGAGTTCTCAGGTTTGGATGCAATAAAGTTGTGGGTTGATGAAAAGGCTGATTACAATTACGGGTTAAACTCATGCCCACCTTTTAAGATGTGCTTGCATTATACTCAAGTGGTTTGGAAAACATCCATCCACATTGGGTGTGCGAGGGTCAAGTGCGTGAATAATATTTTGTGACTTGCAATTATCATCCTCCGGGAAACTATGATGGCGATAAACCTTATTAGGTTCTAGTACAACTGGTACCAACTGAATATATTGTTATGATGATGTTATACTAGTTAAATTAAATTGTTTGTGTAGAAATTCTAAAATACGAAATGAATATGATTAGAATTAATAAATTAACAAATAAATAAAACATGCTTAATGGTTTTCAAGCCATATTTTTTTAACCAAAAACGAATCCTTCATATGAGCTAGTAGCTAAATTCACCACATCATGATATACTCGTCTTTTGATCCGGATAAACCCTAACCTAAGGCCAACGCTCGTAAATACTCGCCTGAAGGCTTGACATTGCGGTAAGATAAAATCCGTTCAGTTTAAGGATCCAACTAGTGAAAGCCACCTATTCGCCTAATCTCCCGTCATCACCCTGATGTCTTTCAAACTAAATGTTACGGGCATTAATCGAACTTGGGTCACATGGAACACCAAGTCTCTCCCTTGCCACTCCACCACCAAGTCTCTCTCTTACCACTCCACCACTAGCTCAAGTCATATTATATATATTATACTTAAATACTTAGGTAGCGTTTTGTATACAGAAATGACATGGTGAATGGAATAATTCATTGCGTGTGAATGAAAAAATGGTGTTTGGTTGCTTAATGGAATGAATTCATTCATTACACATGTAATCTCATTACATCAAAACCATTCATTCTCACTCCTCCTGTTTTTCACTTCATTCCTTTTTCACCCTACTTTTCCAACTACATCACCACCATCGTCACCACCACCAACTAACAGTCACCGCCACTGTCGCCGTCACCACCTGACCATCACCGACACCACCAGTGTTGCTGCTTGACCACCACCTCCGTCGCCACCTGACCATCACCGACACCACCAGTGTTGCTGCTTGACCACCACCTCCGTCGCCACCTAACCATCATTGACACCACCAGTGTTGTTGCCTGACCATCACTATTACGCCGCCACCCTACCATTGCCATCACTACCAACGCTACCACCAATTGACCCACCACCACAACCACCATCGTCGTCGCCACCACCATTTTCGTCGTCGGAGCTACCAACACCGTCGCTATTTTTATTTTATTTTTTGGTAAAAATTTATTTTGAGATCGGAGTGTTTTTATTATATCTATTTCATTCCTAAAATTTTTTTGGAACCAAACATAAAGTTTTAATTTATTTCATTCTCATATGTTTACCAAACAAGACAAATAAATGTTAATGGTTCATTTCATTCCATTGTCCATTCCATTTTATCTCCCATTCTTTTCCCCTTCATTTCATAACCCTAACCAAACATACTCTTAATATTAAACATCAATGTCGTGTGCCACATGGCAAACTTAGGATGTGCCACGTCATCAATATTTTTAAATATGTTTTTATTGTCATAATCTATACAAATGCTGATACTATTTTGGACGTTTATATTTGTATCCAATGAAAAATGTGAGTTTTTCGGTCAAAAACAATTTTTCCCGACAAATTGCAACTAATGGAGTCAGGGTTCCGTACTTCTGTTAGTCGCGGACCGTTGTAAACAAATACATACATAGCCACCAATCAAGTGTTAAGTTTCAACTGTTATTTACCAATAATGCATAAATGACTCCCTTTGTTTCTAATTTATTTTGCTTAAAAGCCGTACTTTCCGCAAAACGTTTTGACTTGAATGAAGTTGGTATTTTTTTCAAAATTTAAAACCATTTATCCTTTTAAAAATGACTCCCATTGTTTCTAATTTATTTTGCTTAAAGCCGTAATTACCGCAAAACGTTTTTGACTTGAATGAAGTTGGTATTTTTTCAAAAAGAATTCACTTTAACCTCAAATCAAAATTTTTTGACATTTTTGTTTTGACCCGAACTTACTTTAGTTAAAAGTTGAAATTTTTTTCACTCGAACCAAATCGAAAGTTTCTTAACAAACTGCTACATTTTTTAATCTTTCAAGATTTCACTCTAATCAAAGATATATATATTTAAATTTTAAAATGGTTGTATTCTAATCAGTCAGCATAACAGAATGTGTGAAGAAATATGTATTGGTGGTCAATCAGTGTAAAAATATGGAAACAAGATCACATAAATAAGGAAATGGTTGTTTAATTAATTACATATATGTATTTCTTCCAAATTTTAAACTATATATTTGTTAACAATTTAATTAGTAAAGACAATGATTACATGTAATGACGCATATTCAATTACAATTTAAATGCTTATGCGCAATTTGGTATCAATATTAAATTCATGATTTGTAACCGTTTCTGAATTTTATTTTATTTTATTTTACTGATATTATACAATTTCCCTATAAATATCTTTCTAATGGTTCATTCTCAAACATTCATTAACCAATAATTATCAATCAAGTAATATGAATTTCCACCATTACCAGCCACTTGTTTACGTCGTCTTCATATCGACTTTACCATTCATTTATACCCAAAATGCACCAGAAGATCATGTGAATGTCCACAATGTTGCTCGAAAAGAGGTTGGTTTCTATACGAACTACGAACAAGGGGGTGACAATATTGCACAAGCAGATGATGCACCAGTAGATGACGGCAATGCCACTAGTAGACCAGAAGATTTTGAGAATGCCCACAATGCTGTTCGAAAAGAGCATGGTTTAGGTCCTGTAACATGGAATGCTACTATTGCTGAATATGCACAAAACTTTGCTGAGAAAAGAAGACCTGATTGTGCCATGGTTCACTCGATGGGTGATCAAGGATATGCCGAGAATGTTGCAATGGGTGGTACGGCTCAGGATGCGGTGAATATGTGGGTCTCTGAGGAGCCTGATTGGGATCCCGTGTCACAGACGTGTGCGCCTGGAAAAGAGTGCGGACATTATTGTCAAGTGGTTGCTAAAGAGGGCATCCAAATTGGGTGTGGAAGGGTTAAGTGCGCGAATATTGAACTTGCATATTATGTGATTTGCGATTATTGGCAACCACCTAGCTATGATAATTAAGTTTAAATGAAACCTTATTAGAATTGGCAAATGGTACCAATCGAATATGTATCATCGATATTTATATATATAATGATGATGATGTTTTTGCTAGTGATATCAAATTAAATCTTTTAAATGTTTTTAATCGAAAACCATATAAGTGTCGATACCACTTAGGTCATTTATATGTTGTATCATATATCTGAGTGTTGGAAGTTTATTTATGTTTGTTTCCCGTGTTGCTTTTTTGTTAATATGTTATTTTGTCGTGCATTTATTATTTTTTTGAAGTTTACTATCGGTACAGTAACGAAATTAATTAGTTACTGAAGGATTAATCTTGAATACTAGTAAAGTTAAGGGTTTATTTTGTTAAGTTATAATTTAGTTATTTGAATTGTGGTAGGTTTATGAAAGGTATGTCTTGGAGAGCAAGTTTAATAAATCTATAAATAGGGTCTAGATTATTAGTTTTATTTGTGAGAGTCGAGAGAGTTAAGAGAGAGTCAAGGAGTCTCATCTCCATGTACGTTTGAGAAGTTCGTGAAGTTCGTTTGAGAAGTTCGTTTGATTATATGAAAAGAGTCGCGGGTTGTTACCCCCAATATATCGTGTTAGTTTGTTTGATAAGTTCGTTTGATTCGATTGTTTGATCCGTCTGGGCCAACAATTGGTATCAGAGCTTAGGCTCGTTCACATAAGAGAGTTTGAATATATGTTTTTCTCATTCGATCGTCGAGTTAATTCCGTTGACGTTTGATGTTTGCGAGTATAAAAAAGATTTTATTATCTTGAAGTCTGTGCACCATATTTATTAAAAAAGGTGAAGTATTTTTATTATATACAAGCCGTCGAAGCAAGTCGTTTGTGAAGTTTAATTTTTGGGAGGTTAAGTGCTCTAGATATTTGTGCCATTCTAAGTAAAGAAAAGAATTATATTTGTAGCTGCTCGTGAATATCACAAAAGAATAAAATATTTTTCACGTTGTCTTTGTATCATTAAACTTGCAAGATTGTTAATGTTATTAGTTTGGTGGTGTTATTGTTTTTGTTGATCGAGATCGAAGAGTTTGTGGTGTTTGGTTATTTATTGGAGATTGATTTCGGATCGGGAATTAATTCCAACTGAAAGAGTAAACCAAAGAAGAAAGTAAAGATAGGAAAGACAAGATGGTGAGTGGAGGACTTCCAGTATTGACGAAATTGAACTACGAAGTATGGTCGACCAAGATGGAGGGATTTTTGAAAGAGTATGGCTTTTGGGACGTTATTGAACCTACAGTCGGCGTAGCTGTAGATGAAAGGAAGATGTATACAGCGCTAGGGTTCATATGTCAAACCCTACCGGAAGACATCTTGGTACAAGTTGGCATACTCATGAATGCTAAGGAAGCATGGCGTGCTTTGAAGATTCGATATCTTGGATTTGATTATGTACGAAAGGAGGAAGATGAAAAAGCAGCTCAAGAAGCCGCTGAGAATGAAAGATTGGATAAGATCGTTGAGAAGTAAAGGTTGGATGCTATTGTTCAAGAAGAACAAGAACATAATAATGAAGCTCAGGAAGCTACAGAGAATGAAGAAGCTTTGCAAGATGTTTTGAGAAGTGAAGGAAAAGAAATGTTGAATGAAGAAAAAGAAATAATTTCTTCAGAAGAAGAAGAAGAGAAGATGGAGAATCTTAAGGTATGTTTTTGTGACTCAAACAACCTTGAAGATGAGGAAATTGATAAGATAAGTGAGCAGAAAGGAAGCAAAAAATCTGTTGCTGATGATGATGAGAGGGAGGATATTGTACTGAATGAAAGGAATGATGCAGCTAACAAGTCTGCAGATTTAGAATCGTGTGTAAAAGTCAACAATCGAGCATTTGTTGATGAAAAGTTAGAACCGAATGAAAGGTTGAGAAGAATTGTCAGAATGGAAGGCATAGTAGGGTCTGATAAAAAAGGAATGAATAACCCATATGCAAGTTTTGATGAGCAAAGAATGAAAAGAAAAGTGACAAAGAACCCTGGAGAATGGGAAGATAGAAGGAAGTATATAACGTGCTACAACTGTGATAAGATTGGGCACTACTCGAATGAATGTAAGGAACCGAGTAAATGGAATGATGAAGTGAATTTGACAAAGAAAGAAGATGATGTTGATCCTTCTTTGCTCATGGCAGTTTGTTCAATAAAGAAAGTAAGTTTGAATGAAGTAAGGGTTATCCCTGGTGTGTTTGAAAAGGATGAAAAGAATGAAAGTACATGGTACTTAGACAATGGTGCAAGTCATCATATGCCAGGAAAGAAAGAGTTTTTTACAACCTTAGATGAAAGAGTTTCGGGTCAAGTGAATTTTGGTGATGAATCCGAGATCGAAATCAAAGGTAAAGGTAATGTGACTGTGGTAAGTAAGACTGGTGAAAAGAAAACGTTTTGTGATGTTTTCTATATCCCTAAGTTGAAGACCAATCTTCTTAGCTTGGGAAAGTTGGATGAAGAAGGATGTAAGATTGAAATAGCCAATGGGATATTGAGGCTATATGATTAGAAAGAGAGATTGTTGATGAAGGTTCAAATATGACATACAACATCAAGCTTCAGGTATGTTGTAATTCTAACAACTTTGAAGATTAAAAGAAAGAAAGTTATGATGTGAAACCGATTATGAAAGTGAAGGAAATTCGGTTTGGAACGATACCGAATGATTTCTTTGGAGTTCGTGAAAGTATTGGTCAAGAACGAGTCGATGAGAAGAAGCAAGTTGAGAAAGAAAATTGCAACATGGTTTCAAAGTTAAGTACGGAAGGAACGAATGCTAAATTTGAAGAATCGGTAAAACAAGTATGCTATAGTCAGTTGAAAAGGAGGAACAAATACAAGAAGAAATACAATTCAAGATTAAGAGGGTGAATGAAGGATTAATCTTGAATACTAGTAAAGTTAAGGATTTATTTTGTTAAGTTATAATTTAGTTATTTGAATTATAGTAGGTTTAGCAAAGGTATGTCTTGGAGAGCAAGTTTAATAAATCTATAAATAGGGTCTAGATTATTAGTTTTATTTGTGAGAGTCGAGAGAGTTAAGAGAGAGTCAAGGAGTCTCATCTCCATGTACGTTTGAGAAGTTCGTGAAATTCGTTTGAGAAGTTCGTTTGATTATATGAAAAGAGTCGCGGGTTGTTACCCCCAATATATCGTGTTAGTTTGTTTGATAAGTTCGTTTGATTCGATTGTTTGATCCGTCTGGCAAACAGTTACGATTAAATTTGCGGAGCTTCGTTGTCGCAACATTGGGTTTTGTTAAATGTTTTTTTTTTCTTTTTCTTTTTCTTTTTCTTTTTCTTTTTATAAATCAACTAGTTAGAATACGAAAAACTACCTTAAACCAAATTATTGAAGTGAGCAAACAAATATAACCCAATCCAAACAAAAATATTTTAGAATACTGGTTTCAAATAATTTCAACTATGTTTGGCAAATTGCAATCTCAACTTCACTCTTTGCCAATGATGGTCCTAACTAGAAGTGTATGTGTCTAACAGAGTTAACCATCCGTTAGTAAATGCTTACGTGGCACGCCTAGTTGTCAATAAACATCTATATGACAACATTACGTGGCAATAATCATTTGTTTCTTTAAAAAAAATTGTTTTGGATGTCAACTATGCCTAATTGGCAAATAACACTCCCAAAATAAGGCAATTTTTTTCTGACGATTCGCTAGGCGTGCCACATGACTAACGAAGTTAACCATCCGTTAGTCGCTCAATTTAGTATCAATATATATATATTTTTTGAACATTCAATTTGGATCACTGACTCACCCGATTATCTCCAAATTCACCCTCAGGAGGAAACCCATCGATATATTAGAATACCCTCTGACCCAACTTGAGTCCTCTATTTGTTGTCTCAAATGAGATTTGAACCTAAGACCTCTCCATTATTTGAAGTCTTTAGCTACCTCACTCTAGAGATCATTGACATTTGATATCAATTAAATTTATGAGTGGAAACCGTTTTTGATTATAACGTTTCTTATTATTATTAATAAATTTATAATACATATTTCTACGATTTACTAGCATTCCATTTTCTCATACCCTATTAATAATTTAGCTATTCATGGAAATTTACCGGTTATGGTTGTTATTACTTAATTTAGATGTGAATCTGTTAAAACATTGTGTAGTATAGATGTATGGTGGTTAATACCTAAATGATTTGAGTGGACAAAAAAATTGCATACTTTTGCCAGGGTTTCCACCTCTATATGTTTAGCATGTTTTTTCCTATAAATATTTATGGTTCATTTTCAAACATTCATGAACCAATAATATATATTCTAGCAATATGGAATTAATCCACCATTACTGGCCTATTGTTTATGTTGTATTCATATCGATTTTACCTTTCATTTACACCCAAAATGCACAAGAAGATCATGTGGATATCCAGAATGTTGCTCGAAAAGAGGCCGGTTTCTTTACCCAGTGCGCACCAACAGGAGGGGGTGGCAAAAATAATGCACCAGCAAAAAAGACGATATAGAACCGGATGATGGCAATGTCACTAGTAAACCAGAAGATTATGTGAAAGGCCACAACGTTGCTCGAAAAGAGGTTGGTGTGGGTCCTGTAGAGTGGAATACGACTCTTGCTGAATATGCACAAAGCTACGCTAATCAAAGAAAAGATTGCAAACTTATACACTCGGAAACAGAATATGGTGAGAATTTGTGCTGGGGCGGTGTAGCTCAGGATGCAATAAATATGTGGGTTGGTGAGAAGCCTGATTGGGATGCTGCGACACAAACATGCGCACCTGGAAAAGTGTGTGGGCATTATACTCAAGTGATTGCTCCAGACTCGACCCAAATAGGGTGTGCAAGGGTTAAGTGCACAACTGAAAAGTATGCATATTTTGTGACTTGCAATTATTTCGCTCCCCCGAAAGATAATAAAGATAAAGCTGAAAAGAAACCTTCCTGTGGCGATCGTAGATTGTTTTAAAAAAAATTGGAATGTTTCATTGGAAGGAATAATTTTTTTTTATTGTGTGTTGGTTTGTAAAATTATAAACACAGTTGAAATGTTAAAAAGATGGAATGACAGTTCTTCTTATTCGACAATTTTTGGTTTGATTTGTGTTCTACGTTTGGTATTGATGTAAGAATTACATCTTATGTTCGCATCATCATCGATTTTATATGCAACATATGACAAATTTGGATTTCAAACAAACATCAAGAAATGGTCGATTTGTAGATTTCGTCACCGAGATTCCTTCACACAAACTGGAACAAATAATGAAAATGATTGATAGCCGACCGTCGAATTGGACTCCATGGAGTCTTAAAACACATTATATGAAGATTATTAGGTAAATTTTACCAATGTATACTGTTTATGAAAAATAATAAATTTAGGTACGAAAAAATTAAGAATTAATGGCCGAAGATCTTTTTCCCACATATTTGTTTCTGTTTGGTTTAGTTGGGTTTCATGTACTATGTTTTAGTTTAGAATCGAGTTTCACCATTTTTTAATACGATAAGGTAGTGTGTTTTGGTCACGTTTAAACTTTCCAATGGAATGTTTTGAATTTCATAGGAAGGAAAGTTGAAATCCATCAAGAATGTTTTCCAATTCCAAAAATTCTCTTTTGGCCAACCAAAATTTTGGATGGAATGTTCTCCGGTTCTAATTCACTTATGTCACGTGGCGTTGATCAGTCAAGATGTATTGAATTTTAGGTGTGTGGTGGTGGGGGAGAGATGAGAGGAATTAGTGTCATAATTTTAGTGGTTGGTAACGGCTATGTGAATAAAAAGTTAATAAATTAATAAAAGTCAGGTGGGATCTACATGTTTGGCCGAGAAATATTTCTCGGTCACTTTTCAAAGGAGGGGGGGGGGGGGGGTTCCTCCTCATTCTCCCCCTCTTCTTGTCATTCTTCTCTTCCACTACGGGTAGTCTAAATCAGTCAGCACCAAAATATGATCGGACCACTAAAATGAAACATCTGAATCAGGCATGTTGTCTCTTAATATAAGCATGTTAAATATATCATCAAAATTTGTCAAGTCGCTTAACTACTCAGGCGGTAAGTTCTAAACACCCTTTTTATACAGGGGGATCAAACGAAAAAATGATGCTTAGAATTCCTCCGTTTTTTAAACGTCTAATAATTTTCTCATACAATATTATTGTTAAAAAATAATTTCATCATAAAATCAAATCATAACATTTTTTATCTTTAATTTGAGTAACATATTGCTATATCAAAGATAATAGCTAAAAAAAATACAGAAAAGTGGGGTTTTTTTATGTTGTATTAACACTTTTGTACTAGATGTGCTTGGTTAAATTTTTATGCTAGCTAATATGTAGTAAAATATTTTGTGCTGATCTTTTTGTACTAGATTTTTTGTATTAAATATTTTGTACTATATTTATTGTGCTTTATTGTTTGTATGTACTGATTTTATTTTTTTTGTTAAACTTTGAGAAAACAAGTAGTGGAAGTTTGGGTTTTAGGTCCTAAATGTCCTTTAATCGTAATCCTTCTTAATTAGGCTACTTAAGCAAAAACACATTTTTGTAACAATGCAAATCTTGGTTGTGGTAGAGTAGGTGTTTTATTTGGTTATAAACCCGTGTTTATTAGTGTTTCTTTGAACTTTTTCAACATAGACCAATATGCTCTCAAACAAAAATAAAACCGCATTGCATCTTGCCGATTTTCCTGTCACTATATCGTTTGAGTATAATGAAAAATTGAATTAGAAAACAAAACCGCACTTCAACTAATAAAAATTTCACTTGTTTGCTACGTACGTACGTTTATATGATTTATGTGTGGTGGTTAATCATTCTACCTAATTTTTGAGTGGAATAAATGGCATATATTTGCTTGGATTTTCACCTCTACTTGGCTTGTTTCTCCCTATAAATATCCTTCTTATAGATAATTTTCAAACATTCATGAACCGATTATCTAGCAATATGGAATTCCACCATTACTGGCCACTTGTTTACGTTGTATTCATATCGGTTATACCTTTCATTTATACCCAAGAAAACGCACCAGAAGATTATGTGAACATCCACGATGTTGTTCGAAATGAGGCCGGTAATATCAGAAAATGCTGAACAGGGTGTTCCGATAATGCGCCTGCAGCCAATAACTGCGATGCCAATAGTAAACCAGACGATTATGTAAAGGCCCACAATACATCATCATCATCATCATCGTACTCAGTATATCCCACCAATAGCAATGCTATGGTAAGGTCTGAGGAGGGTAAGATGTAGACAGTCTTACCTCTATCCCATAGGGATAGAGAGGCTGCTTCCGGTGAGACCCCCGGCTCGAATGTAAAGGCCCACAATGTCGCACGAAAAGAGGTTGGTCTGGATCCTATGACGTGGAATTAAACCGTCGCTAAATTTGCACAGTCTTACGCCAATCAAAGAATAGCTGATTGTGCCCTTGAACACTCGGATTGCAATGACCAACAATATGGCGAGAATCTTGCAATAGGTGGTTCGGGTAAGGATGCAGTAACGATGTGGGTCAATGAGAAAGCTGATTACGATTATGCATCAAACACATGCGCGCCTTCAAAATGTTGTGGGCATTATACTCAAGTGGTTTGGAAAAATTCGACCCAGATTGGGTGTGCAAGGTTTAAGTGCGCGAATAATATTGCATATTTTGTGATTTGCAATTATTGGCCTCCGGGAAACTATATTGATACGAAACCTTATTAGGACAGATGAATGTTGCTGATCAAAAATATATACAGATAGATGTATATATTGTAATGATGTTTGCTAGTGACATCAAATTGTGTGTGCATATTTGTGAAGAATATTTTCTTCATTTTACTTGTATTGTAAGCATATAGTAAATTTTACTTTTCATCCTTAAATTAAATTAATAACAGAAATCATCTTTTATATTCTTTTGTTTTTGGAATTTATGTCCTTAAATCATTTTCTATAAAGGTCGTCTTTTATATTCTTATTATGTTTTTGGAGTTTTGGTTTTCTGGTTAAAAGATTCGATTTGGTTGATTTGCTCATATAATTGAATTGATAGTTGTCTACATAAACTTAGGTGTATTTTACTACATTTATCACTCACCAAAAGGAACAAAATACTGGATTCCAAACATACCATCATATGAGAAACCTTAACTAGAGCGGTATTCGAAAAATGGGAAGATGTCATTACGATTTCTAGGACAAATGATCTCTCAACTCGTAGGTATGTTTGCAACAAATATGGTAACACGTGTTTCAAATTTGTTGACACTGTTATGAACTCATCTAAGCCCAATGACAAAGCCCATTTCAGCAGCCCAATCTAAAGGTCCAATAAACCTTGATGCGTGATATAAGCCGGGAACACTAGAGTAAAAGATCATGAATGAATAATGTTAGAATGTTTGGCTTATTCTTCTCATCCAATACTCTATTAACATGTCCTCCCATCCTCCTAGTTTTTAATCAGTTTTGATTTTTCTATTTTGTAATCTTTCGATGAATACAACAGAGATTTGGTTAATTCAATAAAAATTTGATTTACTAATTCTAGTTGTGAAATATCCGTTCACTTCAGACACCATGGATACGACATCAACATCTTCCTAGCAACGCAATACGCATGTTAAGGTTACAAATTTCCAGGCATGATTTAAACTGAAAATAGTTAAAGGTACAATAGGATACATTGTATATGATTTCATCGACCTCAGAATCATGGACTAGTTAGTGAGGACAATGTGACACCCCAAAACTGGGGCTCAACGAAAAGTTGGATTTACACAAAAACAGAGCCTCTTTATTGATAAGCACAGCGGAAGTCTCAAGTATTTATTTAGAAACAAATGTACAACAAACTTGAACGAGGCTATGTTTATCAGAGTTCCTTGTGCCAAATACTGCTCGTGCCAAATAGCCACATGATGCCTTCTACGACACTTACTACTTTATTCTGAAATACATGCTAAAACAAGTCAGCTTTCGTTGGTGAGTTCTAAGTTTAGTATTAATAAACAATAAAATATAAAATGCTTTAATATGTAAAATAAGTTTGGCACTGAAATTTATTTCAAGGTCACAGTTATAGATTCTTAAGCTGCTCGTCTGGTTTCGGCTACCTATTAGAGTCACCCACTTTACGGTAACCTCTACCTAAGCGTTGTTGGATTTTGGTTATCTATTAAAGCCACCAGCTCTACGATAACCTCACCCTTTACTCGTCAATTCCAATGTAGTCCAGCTACTGAAGTCTGGAGAGCTCTTCAGCTCTCAGTGTTACACTGTATAGGTACACAAATACCCCAAAGCCTTAAGGTCTTACATACGGGTTATCCAGCCCGCAGGCACGTGGTATGAAACCACCCTCTAATGCCCATAAGGTCTTACATAGAGTTTCCCAGCCCGTAGGCCCCGTGGCATAATACCACTCATAAAAACATTTCAATTTAATTTCCTTATGACCGTGCCAAGTCATTTAAATTTGTTTTTATACATTTCTAAAATCATTGTTGGTATGTAACAGTGCTAGTTTTGTTAAAAACATTCTATAACTTTAAACAAACATTTAAAACAAGTGAAGATGAGACCATTGGGACTTGAAAAGCATACCGTCTATATAAATAATTGTTTTAAGCATTTATTTATTTTATATAAATATAAGGGTGTGTATCTCGACTAAAAATAATTAAAAATGCGGAGTCTTAGAAGATCGTAATTTTATTACGTGATACTACACGAGCATGTATCTCAGCCCATAGATAATATTTAAAAAGGGGCAAGGTCAAAGAACTCACCTATTAGACGTTACCGCTAGTATAGTCCAGTCCTTGTAAATTAGTATCGTCTTTTATTTTTACAAAAATGTCGTCAGAGTTGGCATACCTGAATATATACCAGGAATACTCTAAGTTATCTAACGAGTCATTAAATACTAAGATAACCTACTAACTAGTTGACACAATTCGTAAAGATAATCTTCTTATTTATAAACCGCTTGAATACATATGAACTTATTTCTCATATATAAAACATGTTTATATTAGTTTGGTGTCCACGTAACTTTTATGTGTGATACAATATATTTTCTTTACATATTTATTTAATTATCTTCTTGATGGATTTTACCATTGTTAAATATTATAAAACTCATTTTTAACAACTATATATAATCGAAAGTTAAACTTTTGATCACTAGTCATTATTAACTATTCAATATTTTTACCAAATTTCATAAATAAAAAGGTTTATACCAGCTTGTTAGAATCATCCGGACATTATAACCACTACAATATTGATCATCACCGCGAGACCCATTATTTTTGTTGGTGCATAATGTCAGTAGTTCATAGTCTAGTGTCTGTAATCGAGTCTGTAATGATTAATTATGTTTTATATGTCTTAAGCGAAGTTACTGACAAGTTCGCTGTTTAGGCGAACTTGTTAGTCAAGCGAAGTTATGGACAACTTCGCCTGAACATGCCAGGCGAAGTTGTCGTGTATTTAAATAGGTTACGGTTTTGTTTGAGTTGAGTAGTTGAAACAGTTGTTAGTTGAACGATAGTTGAACCAGAGAGTTCGGGTCTGTAATAGTGATATCGTATCACGTGTTTTGGTTATAATATAACGTGTTTGTTTATCGTATCGTGTTTGATCTATTCGTGTCTTCTACGCTCGTAACGACCTACGCAGGGATTCCGCACCTACGTAGATCGAGATATCTCGTGTTGATCCGTCCAGGGAACCTACAATTGGTATCAGATCTTTTGCTCGATTGTGTGGTTCGGGATATTCACGCGGGTGTAGAAATCGTCCCGTTTTGACTATTCGCGGGACGTGTTTTCTGTGTTTTTGTGTCAATCTTACCTCCTACCATCGTATTCAACCCTTTACACCGTCAAAAACCTTGAAAAATCCATATTCCAGATCTGCAGAAACTTCGTGTTCATCAGGCGAAGTTGCCGTCACTGTTCGTAGGGTTTCGGCGAAGATATAAGGTTAAGCGAAGTTATCCACAACTTCGCCTACCTTCTCAAGTTCGCCTAACTCAAGCGAAGTTCTCTACAACCTCGCCTACTTCCTGAGTTCGCTTACCCTAAGCGAAGTTACACTCAACTTCGCCAAGTCACGCGAATTTAAGAAAGATCCAGCGAAGTTAAGACTTAAGCGAAGTTATCCGTAACTTCGCCTACAGTATTTATCGAAAAAAAAAAAAAAATTCTTTCGGGTTTCTTAGTTTTCGAGAAAGATGTCATCAATTAACATCTCTGAGTTAGTAAAGATGGAAGTAGAAGCAGGCTCAGCTACAAAAGCACCAAGGTTGCTGAAGGGAACCGATTTCGTTGCATGGAAGGATCGGTTCGAACAATATGTCAAGTACCAGGATGCAAAGATGTGGGTATGCATCCAGGATGGTTATATTCCACCAACTATGGAGTACGAAGGTCGTGATCAGATCAAGAAGTACAGCAAAATGGAAGATGAAGAGAAAAAGATGTATGAGGCCGAGAGCAAGGCTCATGCTGCTATCACTATGGCTCTTCCACAAGAGATCCTTCATACGTTTAGAAAGTATAAGACAACAAGAGAGCTTTGGGAAGCTCTTGAGAACCGGTTTGAAGGAAATGTGGGAATCCGTGCTTCGAAGATCAAATTGCTCAAAACCCAGTTCTCAGTCTTCAAGTATTTGAAGAATGAATCTCTAGATGATATCATCACCCGATATTATCATCTGATGACTGAACTGAGCAACTATTCAATTTCTTACCGAGAAGAAGAGATAGTTGAGAAGCTTCTTGATGCTCTCCCACCAAAATGGGAGATGTACACGGTGCTGATGAGGGAAGACAAAGACTTTCCCCAATATGATCTCGAAACGGCAGTCAACAAGCTCCGAACCTTTGAGCTTAACATGGTTAGAAAGGAGACACCTACGGATCAGGTTCAAGATCCAGGTATGTATGGTGCTAAAGTCAACTCTAGCTCAGGTTCGAAGACTGAATCAGCTACCTACTACTCGAAGGGAGAGTCGGGTGCCAACTCATCACATGAGGGGCATGTGTCAGTCAACACGAATGGTGATGTTTGCTTTGTAGCAGGTGGATCTAGTGCTTCTAAACCGCAAGCAAGCAAGAGTAGTTGCTCTCCAAGTATTCCTAGCAACAACTACTCTAAGATGCCTATGAGTGTCAAATCTGCTGAAGAGCAGGTTGCTCTCTATGCTTCTTTTATTGCTTCCTATGAGAACTACATTCAGGGGAAGATTGTTGATCCAGCTATGTTGGATGAAGACTATGACCAGATTGATGCTGATGATATGGAAGAAATGGATCTGCAATGGCAGATGGCTATGATCGTGAGAAGAGTGAAACGGTTTATGAAAAAGACCGGAAGAAAGTTTGTCAGTGGAAGGCCAGGGTTTGACAAGACGAAGGTAAGATGCTACAACTGTCAGCAAAACGGCCACTTTGCTAAGGAGTGCAGAAATGAGCGTGTAGAACGTGGTCAAGGCAAGTCTACACAGCATAATGGGGGTAGTAAAGATTATAGTGCTATGATTTCCAGAGAAGATGGTGAATACAACTGGAACCTGCATTCTGGAGAAACTTTCGAACAGGCCAATTTGGCGAAGGTTGAAACTGAAGGAAATGAGAAGGTTACCGGAGAAGAAAAAGCTCTCATGGCAGATGTTAAAGACCAGCTCTCCGAGGTATGTTCTAAACCTACTTGTTCTAAATGTGAAAACTTGTCTGAGCAATTAGCAACTATAACTGATCAGTATGTTGGTTTGGATGCTGAGTTTAAAACTTTAAAAGAAGATCATCACTTTACTAAAGCAAGAGAAAATAGCTATAAAGTTAAAATAAAAGCTTGTGAAAAGGATATTAAAAGTCTAAAAACAAAACTTGCTGAAAAAATACAAGTGATTGATCTAAGCTATGAAGTTTTGGAAGAAAAAACCAAGCTAATAGCTGAAAGAGAAAAAAAGATTGCTGATCACCAGGTGAAAGTGGTGGAACTGAATAGAAAACTTGAGCAGTTCAGAAATTCCTCTGCTATTCTTGATCACCTTGTTAGTGATCAAGGTTCCTCTGTTAAGAGGGGAGGAATTGGTTATCATGAGGTTCCACCACCTTATAATCACAATTACACTTTTAATCCTAGTGTTCAGAAATCTGTTGACTTTGAGGTTGCTCAGACAGTTCCTATTCCAGTTACTACTAAAGAACCAGAAGTTAGTAAGCCTGTTGCAAGTGTTAAAATTTCTGCTCCGAGTCCTGTCTCATCTAACTCGGACAAGTCTTCTGAGTCGAGTGAGACAAATCAAGAGGAAGTATTACCAAAAAGTGGAGAGATAAAGAAAACATCTGAAAAGAAATCTCCGCTAAACCCGTATGTCCCACCTTATGTGAGACAAACGGGCGGTAATAATGCCTCGACATCTAAAACACCTGTTGATAAAAAGGTTGAACATAGGTGTTGTTTTAGGTGTAATCAATTAGGGCACCTAGTTTCAGATTTCCCTCTGAAGCAGAGATTCAGAGGTGTGAGGCCTACTAAAACTGAGAATAAGTCTAATGGTAATCATAATACTGGTAAAAATGAAAACCATTCAAAATTCAGAAATGTGACAAATTCAGGTTTTCAAAGAAACCAATCTCAGTTTTACACTGCTAATAACCAAACCACAAGCTATAATTCTTTCAATTCACAAAGGTTTGGAAGGCCTCACAATCAATCTACAAGGAGGTATACTAATAGGACTCACAGAAATAATTATAAAGAGACTAACTTTGGAAAGCCAAAGTTCGGGATGTACAGATCCAAGACCAATTGGTCTTGGGTCCCTAGATTCTAATCTTTTGCTTTAATCGTGCAGGAACAGTTGAACAGGGCTGCCAATAATCTTTGGGTTGTGGATAGCGGCTGTTCCCGGCACATGACGGGTAACAAATTCTTGTTACACGATTTGAAACCTGTTCAAGGAGGGAGAGTGAGCTTTGCAGGAGAAAGTGGAGGCAAGATTACAGGAATGGGAACGGTGTCTAATGGAAAGATGACTCTAGAAAAAGTAAACTTTGTCGAAGAATTGAAGCACAATCTGCTGAGTGTGTCGCAGATCTGTGATAAGGAGTACACTGTACATTTTACAAAGAATGAGGCGATTGTGTTACATCCTGGTTTTCAGATACCAGAGGAGTGGATTGTGATGAAGGCTCCATGTGATAGAAATACGTATATTATGGATATGAGGTCGACTGAAATGGCCACGGAAGAATCATGCCTTATGACAAAACGAGCGAATCGGAGTCCGAATTGTGGCATAGGAGAATGGGGCACATTCATCTTCGGAAGATGAACCACATTGTCAAGAATGGACTTGTGCTGGGTGTTCCCTTGAAAAGTTTCAACTTTGAAGACAAATGTCTACCGTGCAAGAAGGGAAAGCAGCACAAGAAATCCCATCACACCAAGAAGGTCAATTCTATTGTCAGTACTCTAGAATTGCTTCACATGGATCTCTTCGGTCCCGTGAATGCAAAAAGTCTAGGAGGTACTTCTTATTGCTTGGTGATCACTGATGATTACTCACGATATTCGTGGGTATATTTCCTGAAATCAAAAGATGAAACGGCTCAGATGGTGAAGAATTTGATTACCAAAGTTGAGAACGTTATGGATAAAAGGGTTAAGTTCATCAGGAGTGACAATGGAACGGAGTTCAAGAATTTTGAAATGGAGATCTTCTGCCTTCAGAAAGGGATTGAGCACCAGTACAGCGCTCCGTATACTCCGCAACAGAATGGAGTGGCTGAGAGGAAGAATAGAACGTTAATTGAAGGAGCCAGAACTATGCTGGCTGATTCGAAGCTTCCTGTGGTGTTCTGGGCTGAAGCTGTTGCTACAGCCTGTTATATCCTGAATAGAGTCTTGACTGTTAAAAGACTTAATAAAACGTGTTATGAGCTTATGCATGGGAGGAAGCCCAACTTGAGTGGTCTTGAACCATTCGGGTCCCCTTGTTCGATTTTAAAGACGAATTCTAAATTTGGTGAAGTAGCCGATGAAGGAATCTTAGTCGGTTATGTTGTTGGGACTCCCAACAGACGTGTCTTTAATACATCGACCGGCAAGGTTGAGGTGGTGTGTAACACCGATATCACAAGTTACCAACCGCCAAAACCAAGCAACGGACCTGCTGAGTTTTTCGACTATGTTAGACTTTTTAAGTCTTTTAACATACCGTTTTTGGATAGTGCAGAAGAAGAAGAGAGAGTTGCTACGAAGATGATCCTTGATGAGGAAGAAAATCTAGTGCAAAGACAGCTGTTTGAAAAATGTCAACCTTCCTCATCAAATGCTATCGATACCCCTGCTGCCTCCCCTGAAGAAGAATTTTTCAATCCGTTTCACTCTCAGCAAGAAACAACCATTGACGAGCTCTCTTCTAACTTGGAAGACAATTTGCATGTCGGTTCTGTTCCGACCACGAGAATTCATAAAGATCACCCTTTGGAGAATGTGATTGGTGATGTGTCCTCCGGTGTACAAACAAGACGTAGCTTGAATGAGCACACCTGTGTTTACACAAGCATTAAGGAGACAGGCATAATCAACGAATGCTTGTACACCTGCTTTATCAGCCAGATTGAACCAAAGAATTATCAAATGGCTCTAAAGGACAGCTCGTGGGTCGAAGCCATGCAAGAAGAGCTGGCTCAATTCAAGAAAATGGAAGTTTGGACTTTGGTTGAAAAACCAAAGAATGTGCATGCGATAGGCACAAAATGGGTTTTTAAGTGCAAGAGAGATGAGAAAGGGATTATTATAAGAAACAAGGCGAGGCTAGTCGTTAAAGGTTTTAATCAACAAGAGGGGATTGATTATAATGAAGTGTTCGCTCCTGTGGCAAGATTGGAAGCCATTAGATTGTTTTTGGCATTTGCTGCTTATAAGAAGATGAAGGTATTTCAGTTGGATGTGAAAAGTGCGTTTCTAAATGGGAAAGTTGATGAGGTTGTGTATGTTGAGCAACCTCCGGGTTTTCCTGACCCAGACTTTCCTGATCACGTGTACAAGTTAAGCAAGGCGTTGTATGGACTACATCAGGCACCTCGTGCCTGGTACTCAACCTTATCAGATTACTTGCTTGAAAATGGGTTTGAAAGAGGGAAGATAGATAGCACGTTGTTCGTCAAGAGAGAAGGAAGCGACTTCCTGCTGGTGCAAGTCTACGTGGATGACATTATCTTTGCTGCATCACAAGTCTCCATGTGTCAGGAGTTTGAGGCCGTCATGAAGAAAAGGTTTGAAATGAGTGCTATGGGTGAACTAAATTTTCTTTTTAGGATTGCAGGTTGATCAGAAGAAGGATGGGATGTTCATTCATCAGACCAAGTATGTCCATGATGTGCTCAAAAGTTTCAAGATGGAGGACAGCACTCCATTTGATACTCCAATCTGCGTCAACCATAAGTTGGGTGCTGAGACAGACAATGACGCAGATGTGGACCCAACTCAGTATCGGGCTATTATAGGTTCTTTAATGTACTTAAGTGCTTCTAGGCCTGATATTATATTTGCAGTTTGTCTTTGTGCTCGTTTTCAGGCAAACCCAAAGGAATCTCACATGAAGGGTGTGAAGAGGATCTTGCGGTATCTCAAAGGCAAACCTAAGCTGGGGTTGTGGTACGCGAAGGGAGGAGACTTGGAGCTAGTCGCTTACACATATTCTGATTATGGAGGGTGCAATCAGAGTCGGAAGTCAACAACTGGAGGATGTCAGTTTCTAGGTGGCAGATTGGTGTCGTGGCAATGCAAGAAGCAGACTTCAGTCGCAATTTCAACATGTGAGGCAGAATACATGGCAGCATCCAACTGCTGCTCCCAGGTTCTGTGGATTCAACAACAGTTGCGCGACTATGGTCTGAATTTCTTACTTACTCCTATTTGCATTGATAACACAGCTGCTATCTCAGTAACTAACAATCCCGTGAAGCACAGTAAAACTAAACATATTGACATACGTCATCATTTTATACGGGATTGTGCTGAGAAGAAACTGATTGTGCTTGAAAAGGTGGATACGCTTGATAATTTCGCTGATTTATATACTAAAGCGTTTGACAAATCAAGATTTCAAAACCTTATTGAGCTGAATGGGATGATCATACTTAGTTCGAAGGACACATACTAGTATGTGGTCGGTCCAGCTGATCCATTGGATCTTCGTGATAGCCGTTGACCTGAAGACTTTGATTTGGTCGGGGCGATAGAAGTTAAATTTTTCTTTTAGGGAAATGAAATTATTTTCCAAGTCTACTACTTCGTAAGAAGTTCGTTTGCTATGTTTAACAAAAAATTGATCCAACCTTGGAAAATGATAGATATACTGATTCTGTGTGCTTAACTAGTGAAGTTATTAGGCTTAAAAGGCTTAAGAACAGTAATTGTATGTCATGGTAGCTTTTTATGGTGCGTAAAAGTAGATGTGATACAAACTAAATCTACTCGATTTTACGTGGAAACTCCTTAAGAGTTTTGCATGTCTTCATATATATCTTTCCGAATGATAGGCAGAAAAGCGATTACCCAGTCATACACGAGCCCGTAAGTGTTCTGATTCCCGTAAAGATAGTGTGTGAAGAAACTGCAGTGATCCAGATTCGGGACTTGCAGTTGTTTACTACTCTGAAGTCTATGTAAATGTTTATCATAAAAAAAAAAAAAAAAACCCTTATGAGTAATTGAAACATTCTAGAGCTGACAATGTCAAGACTTCTCAATCATGGAGTAAGAAAGAGAACGGGAAGCAGATAAAGAGTACTTGCAAACTTAATCAGACACTATGGGTCGAAGTCAATTCGGGGTGACTTGGGGAAAGCCAAATACGCTTTGAGAATAGATAGGAGGCATCATAATCTCTGAGTTGTTGCCCACTTAATTTTTGAGCTTAATTGAACTTAACGCGTTTCACAGAAACGATGAAAACCATCTTAAGTTATTTACCTGCCTACAACCTGTTTCTTTATGTCATACTACAGCTAAACACGGATCTATGTGACAGTCACGTAGTTAGTATGATTCCTGTTCGGATCTTTTCTAAAACGTAGTAGTCCCTATCGAGACTGAAATTTGATCCCTTGTACTTTAAATTTTTAAAAGTTTTTCCTATTTATGTAGTTGTTGATTTTATACTTGGTTACTTAGACTTGATCGTGTCATTTAATTCTTTAAGGAAGTTTTAAAACTTAATTGCAAATTGTTTAAATTATAGGGGTTGATTTTGTAAAATTTGATATATCGGCGAACTTGTGAATAACTTCGCCCTAGGCGAAGTTATCCACAACTTCGCCTGTATAACTCCGCCCCTATATAAAGGAATTTTTAAGGTCAACAGTTTCATAATTCTCAAAACCAGCGAACTTATCCTCCGAAATTCCAGCGAAGTTATCGATCTGAACTTATCGATCTTCTGTTGTTCTTATTTCGATTCCATTCCGTGATTCAAGGTGTGTAAGGTTTCTAGTATCGTATAATCAATGTTTTTGAGGTTGATCATCGGTCGTTTCGACTCGATTATCGACCTCGTCTTTCGAAACCTTAAACACCCGATTTTCAAGCTTGATATTACGTGATAGTAATTTGCATGAACGTCTAGACCATCATAAAATCGAGTTTTACGGAGTCCACAATCGTTAAAATCACCAACTGCACGTCGTTTCGTAAACCTAACAGTCGCCGATTCAGATTCAGGCGAACTTAAGGATTAGGCGAAGTTATCAGTAACTTCGCCTGAGGTTTAACTTCGCCTGAGGCGATGTTGTGGTGACGCGACGTTATCATTAACCTCGCCTGGACCTTTTTACTTATTAGTTATTAGACGAACTTAAAGATGAAGCGAAGTTGTTCCCAACTTCGCCCCATCTTTAACTTCGCCTATACAGACTTTATCACAACTTCGCTCATGGTAACAAGCGAACTTGTGTTATGCCTTAACGTGTATCTAACTTGGTTCGTTTGTTGCAGATATGGCTGCTGTTGCTGGTGCTGGAGGTGCTGGTGGCGATGACGGGGGAGATAACCAGAGACAATTCTTCCCTGGGCATAATATGTATATTACGTTAGACCCAGAAGCGAGTGGTGTGGAGGATTACCGCGAAATCATCACTTTCCTCCTTCGCTCACGGATATTCCACGCGATCACTACTACTCTGCCGATATCCTTACCCAATACTGAGGATTTTTGGCAGACGGTGGAATACGATTGCCGCGTTGAGCCCCCGGTTATGCGAGCAACCGTCAACAATCAAGAAGTTCAGTTCTCTTCTGAACAAATCCGGGCGGCTTTACGTTTCGGGAATGAGACCAGGGATGACCCGACGAACTTTGTGGCTCCTTTTCGAGATGGAGCGTTTTTACGGATGGGCTATTCGGGCCCGTTGGGCGATACACAAAGAAGGAAGGGTTTCCTACTCGATCAGTGGCGCTTCCTCATGCACGTAATGATTGTCTGCATGTCAGGGAGGAAGGCGGGTACTGACGGGATGGGTGCGACCATGCAGTCGGCGATGACTGCTCTGACTTATAACAAACGTTATAGCTTCAGTCAGATGGTCTTCTATGAGATCGATAGACAAAGACGGGCAGTGGCGCGTGAGAGGTTCATTATGTATCCAAGATTCATCCAGATGATCTTGAACCATGTAGCTCCAAATCTACCTCAGCGCCGCCCGATCAGATACGTGGAGAGTGTGAACAAACGTATCTTCGCTCAGTGCAGGACATCGAGCGCGAGGAGCAAACCTGAGCTCCGTCCCAGGCATACTCCACTCTTTGGGTATTTAATCAACCCGGAATATGTTCCTGCCAATGGGGACGAGTTCAGAGACCCTCGACCACAACAGGCAGGAGCACCTCAACATATACCTGTTGCGCCTGTTGTGTCACCGGAGGAGGAAGTGGACCTTGATGAAGTGTTTGGAGGTCAAGGCTACTTCGATATGGACCGAGTTGATCCTCAACAAGATGTACAGGTCTCGGTAGCACAAGTTTCGAGGGTGGATGTTACTAGAGCAGCTACGACAGTGGCTGACTCAGATTTTGATGAAGTAATGGATGAGGCAAGACGTATGATGGTGACTCGAGAAAGAACGTATGGGAAGAGAAAGAGGACGGATGACGACAGTGAGTCAGAAGAAGAAGAAGACATTCATAAGTTGATCAGACGTTCAAGAAGGGACAGGACAGGTGCAGGTATGGGAGCAGGTGAGAGTTCAAGAGTCGTACGTTTCGCTCCGCCCGCACTGTCAGGTATGTCGATTGTCCCTACATCAGTACAGGTTACAAGTTTAAGCGTCGCGGATGTTCCCGTGGTGGCTACATCATCTTCTTTTGGCATCCCATCTATCACTACTTTCCAGCTGACGACTCCGGAGATTGTGTCTTTACCACCTCCAACTCTTACTCCTTCAGAGGTGGTTGCACAATTTGTTGAGTCGACAGTCGTTGCAACTGCAGGGTTGTCGGTCACGATACCACCTGCGGTTACGTCCACAGCTGCTTCTGATGTCCCGGTTTCATCGGAAATCCCTCCTCAGTACACTCACGATTTATCGCATATGAGGTTCTATTTCGATGCAACCCTATCAGACTCGGAAAGAATAGCTGCACTGGAACGGGTCGTGGCAGAGCAGTCAAGGGTGAATCTTATCCAGACCCAGGCTATTCAGCGCCTAGTAGCAGAAAATCAACTACAGTCGTCCCTCCTGGTTGAACATGGAAAAATTATAGATGCTATGAAGGAGTTCTTGGCATCTCAGGGGGAGACGAGCTGTAAAGGCGACGAGCTCAGGACAAAGAAGAGGAATGACAGAGACGATGATCCCAATGCATCGAAAGGTGCAGGTGGTGAGTTGCCAAGAACTACTCAAGTTCTTGGGACTTCCACAGCTCAGGGGGAGTCTGCAGGTGCAGCTGGCGGTTCTGGTGGTGATGAGGTGGTGACGGTAGATGACGAGGAGATGGGAGATGATGTGATCGATGCCTTGAAGGAATTAGATGATGATATGTTGGATGATGAGTTTATGTGTGAAGATGATGTTCTACCAGTCGAAGAGATTGAAAAGATTGGTGCTGAAATAGTGATTGAAGATGATGTTGAAGAGGGTGAAATAGTTGAGGAGAATGTTGAACACGAGATCCCTGAAGTTGAAAAGTCAGATGTATGTGAAGATACAGCAGGTGATGATACAGAATGGGAGGAGCAGCCTAGATGGAAGGAAGGCTATGCTCATTGGTTTATCAAAACTAAGAAGCCTGCTGTTCCAACCATGTTCAAGAAAAGTTATAATATCAAAGGCTATGATGAATCAAAGAAAGGAATTATCTGTTGGCTATATGATGAACAGTTAAAAGTGTTCGTGTTGAAAAGATATGATGGGATCCAATACTTTAAGAGGACGTTGAGATCTCTCAATACATTGCCTGAATGTGAGGTGAAGGATTTGGCTAGATTGGGGTTGATTAATAGAAGCAACGACAACATGGCCAGAGTTATTGGGAAGATCGTGTGGAAAGAAAGTATTAAAGAAAAGAAGTTTGAGTTATTAAAGCCACAGAAGGGAAAGCTAGTGGAAGATAAGGAAAGAGGAATGAGAGCAGATGGCAAGCCATGGATGGTAATGAAGTACAAACCGATTCGATGCATGAAAGAGGTTCCAATGAAGACTATGCCTCAAGATGTGTTGAAAGATCTTAAATGGTGGTATGTTGATTGCCAGACTGCTGAAGCCGAGATGGAAGACGAAGATGAACAAGAAGTGCTAAGAGTGTATGATCCGATGCATCTTGTTAATTTATCGAAAGCTGATCTGCAGGTGTTAAATGAAAAGAAGATATTTTATATTCCTGCTTGGAAAGACGAAGCGAGGAAATATCAGCGAGTAGTCACGGTATGCGTGAGAGAAGGAGTACATGCATGAAGACCAAGAGATTGAAGATTACAAGACACGTGCTTGAAGATCAAGACATGAAGCTACTGCCAAGGGGGAGTCTGTTGGTGCATAATGTCAGTAGTTCATAGTCTAGTGTCTGTAATCGAGTCTGTAATGATTAATTATGTTTTATATGTCTTAAGCGAAGTTACTGACAAGTTCGCTGTTTAGGCGAACTTGTTAGTCAAGCGAAGTTATGGACAACTTCGCCTGAACATGCCAGGCGAAGTTGTCGTGTATTTAAATAGGTTACGGTTTTGTTTGAGTTGAGTAGTTGAAACAGTTGTTAGTTGAACGATAGTTGAACCAGAGAGTTCGGGTCTGTAATAGTGATATCGTATCACGTGTTTTGGTTATATATAACGTGTTTGTTTATCGTATTGTGTTTGATCTATTCGTGTCTTCTACGCTCGTAACGACCTACGCAGGGATTCCGCACCTACGTAGATCGAGATATCTCGTGTTGATCCGTCCAGGGAACCTACAATTTTTACCATAACCGTTGTGTCTCCGCCATAGCATCACCGTCACGCCTCTGTTACGTAAAACCGTCACCATAGTACCGCTGCCAAGACCATCGTTGATCACCATCTTGGGCCGCCTTTAACTACCGTTCCCATCACCCTCAAACAATGATGGCACCCGTCATCTTACCACTGCAGTGACGATCGTCGCTGGCTACCCTTTTCTTTTTCACTCTTGACTCCCTTTTTCTTTTTACTGTATTTCTCTCTCTATATTATTATTATGATTATTTTGAGATGAGATGAATAAATGAAAGCCTTATATCTCAATGAATATGTGATGGTATGTATATTCATATAATATGGTGATATATATGTACACATAATATGGTGATATGGACGAGAGCTTCATAATAAAAAAAGGCATATTTGGGGGAGGTGTTAAATATCCAGGGGAGGTTTTATACACCTACGTGGCTTCACAAGGGATGTTGCTTTGTGGCTTCAAAAATGATGATTCATTTGTTGGTCATTTAAAACAAATAAAGATATGATTCAAGAAAAACTTGGCCAGCACTCATCATTCAATGTTTCATAGTGGCTCCTCCAAGCTAATATAAATTCCTCCTATAACTATTCTTAAGTTTTAATTTGAATGTTAACTAAACCTTCAACTTATATTAAACTTTTAAAAGTGGGTGTCACAGACAATATTGATATATCAAGAGGTAAAAGACATTTATCATTTCTAGATTAGGAATTTATTCACGGACTTCAATCTCTGAGCTTGGATCAGTGGGTGCAAGTGTAGCTCACCGTGTGCAAATCTCTTTTAAGGGTGGACAACACTTGGTAAGAGGTACAAAGATTGATTACAAAAGCGTAGTTCGAGATATCATTATATTGCCGAGGGAGATGCTCAAATGGTTATAGTCTAGATGAACGATCATATGTTTCATTTAGATAACCTCTTTTTTGAACTCCGATGTTAGCAGTATTGTGCCAATGTCACTACTATTCTAGGCGGAAGATATATCTAAATGCATCTACACTTTGTTTGATAATGTATTAGCAAATGATGCTACGCTAGACACAAACAAGTAACCTACATATATGTTTCATATTATTCGTTGGCATTACATATAACATTTGAGTATCGCAAAATTTACTAACAAATTAAAGTTTGTCACTCCAAAATTTCATTTGAGTATCATGAGCGAGAGGCTCATGATGTTTGTTGGACCTAGTTAATACACCTTATATTTAGGATTTACTATATATAGTGGAATAATATGAAACATTTTCCTCCATCAAAGTGTCCCCTTGAATACTGCTTTCCTGTTGTTCCTCCTTACTTTCTGCATTTCACTTCCTTCCTCCATATTCACAAGACTATAAGTACCCTTTTATATTCTTCAAAACATATATAGAACACCCATTCATCATACATACATACCAAACATGGGATATTCATGTAACATTGCGCTCGTTCTTGTTGTATCAATAGCAATTCTACATGTATCTCACGCGCAAGATGCAGCGGCAACTGGCAACTCACCCGACGACTACCTTAACGCGCATAGTTGTATCAGAAGAGTAATGGATTTGCCTCCTTTGTCATGGGATGAAAAATTAGCCAAAGACGCACAAGCTTATGCCGATCAAAGGAAGGATTGCAAAATGATCCACTCTGATAAGTGCGGTGAGAGCATGGCGGCTGGACAAGCCCTCAATGGTTCATATGCAGTGCAAATGTGGCTTGATGAGAAGCGTAATTATGACTATGGCGAAAACAAATGTGTGAAGGGTATGTGTGGCCATTACACACAAATTATCTGGAAAAACACCACAAAATTAGGGTGTGGTAGTAGTAAGTGTAGCGATGGTGGTTTGATAGTTGTTTGCAGATATGACCCGCCCGGTAATATTGCTGGAGAGAAGCCTTTCTGATTCTAGTTCGGTTTACAATGCGTGTTAAGGTATTTGTTATGCAACGGAATAATTAAGAATCGTTACCAGTCGTTGTCTAATGGGTCGGTTTCATCGGGTGGAAGGCTATAGTTGAGGTGATTATATTTTGAAGATTTGACTTATGCAAGTAATAAAAATGTGTCATTTAGATATGTAATAATGTAAATGAAAAAGAAATTAAAAGTTCACTTAAGTTTGTAGTAACAAATTTAAATATCAATCGTTGTTCATTAGTAGTGTTGATTCGGATGTTTGCATTCATTTACTAATTTATTTATTATTTTATTCATTAACTAGGTTATTGACCCGTGGGCGCCACGGGTGAAAAAATATAAACTGCTTAACATGAACCGTTAATATTAACATGCTAAACATAAGTTCATACATACATGTCGAAAGGATAAAGATAATACACAATGGTTAATAACGTGGGTAACAAAATAAAAAACTTTACTAAACATAACTTATGAAGCAAAAAAAATGCATTTTACAATCATTCTATAAATTAAAAATAACAAATTCATATATTACTAAAGAGTTCCTTATAAACAACATTTGTAGTTTTATTTGTCACTTTTCCTTCCTTGTCTAATATTAGCATTTTAACACCGTCTCTACTCTTCACCCGTGATAAAGCAACATATAGCTGACCATGCGTAAACACCGGTGCTCGTAGGTATATGCCAACTCTTGCTAGTGATTGGCCTTGACTTTTGTTAATGGTCATTGCAAAACAAACAGAAACAGGAAACTGTCGTCTTTTTAATTTGAATGGCAGTTTCTTATCTGTAGGAGTTAGACCACTACGAGTTATATAAGTGCGAAACCCAATATTGGTACCTGAAATGACCTTGACTTCGATAAAACGCTTCCCCAAACTAATAACTTGTAATCTGGTCCCATTGCATAAACCGTTCTTTTGATCAATATTCCTTAGTAGCATTATCGGCACACCAACTTTTAGAACCAATCGATGATTAGGCATACCAGAAATCTTTAAACCATTCAGAAAATCGGGTGAGTGTAATGCTGAATCAAAACCAGGATCGACACTTTCAGAGTTGTCTAAACTATCAGAACTAAGATATTCAATTTCTTCGCCATGAAAAATAGACAAAAATCGGTCATTAATTTCTTTGACAACCTCATTTAGAGGTGCAAGTATGGCCCTTTCTTGGAAATATGAAATATCATTACATCTTTTCAATAATGCTGGATAAACAAAATCAATCAAATCAGAAAGAGAATCGTTAGAATCACGAATCAAAAGATCATCCGGTATCTCTATAATGGCGTTACCATCATTGTCACCACCAAGTTTTCCTTCACCGAGCTCCAACAACCATTCAGCAAATCTAATGGTGTCTTCCAAATTTGATGATTGACATCCGACAGTTAACCTCATATTTTTGGTTAACCTAAGAACCTTGCATTGGGTCCAAATGTGGGATGAACTAAGTGAAGCATTAACAATGTCACTACGTGACCCATTTTGTACCAGGGGTAGGATTTTTCTGAAATCACCACAAAAAACAATCACTTTACCACCAAATGGATGCTGACAGTTGTTACGGTTACCATCTTTTATAATATCTTTTAAAGTCCTATCCAAGGCTTCAAAAGCATGTTTATGTATCATAGGAGCCTCGTCCGAGATAATGAGATCAGTTTTCTTGATTAAGTTGCAAATATCTGGATTTCTTTTTATTGAACATGTAGAATCCTCAATTAGATTTATAGGAATTAAAAATCTAGAGTGAGCGGTTCTACCTCCCTCAAGTAACAAAGATGCTATACCGCTGGAGGCAACGTTTAAAACAATTTTATGTTTTGATCTTATGGAAGCCGATAATGTCTTCCATAAAAATGTTTTTCCCGTCCCTCCATAACCGTACACAAAAAAAATACCACCCCTCTTTTGATCAACTGCTTCGATTATTTGATTATATACATCTCGCTGCTCATCCGTTAAGGAAATAAAAAGACGTTCAAACTCACCAGTCATGACTTCTGTGTCATACGCTAGCTCCTCATTCATAAAACGATTTGTTGATGACAAAACACTATCATCATCAGGGAAAGGCATTGTAGGAAAACAACGGAGAGTACAATTATTTCTGAGAAGGAAGTTCTCAATTTCAAGTAACGCTAGGTTCTTTAGTTGAGACTCTTAGAGCACCAAATCTGTAACGATAAATATAAAATATTAAAACTAAGTATTTAACTAAACATTTAATGAATGTGGGAAAGAAGTTCAAAAAATAAGAAATTAAAAAATAATTTGTACCTGGATTTTTCTGGTCATTTTGTTGTTTGTAAAGAATTCCATCAATTAAATAATGCCAACACTTTTTCCATACGTCGTCCGGTCTAGATAAACTGTAAGTGATTAACATTGTAGCAAATAAACTACGTAAATAATAACCACTTACAGTATGACTTGCTTCTTCTATAGCTTCTATATACTCGTTGTCATCGTCTAGAAGCCCTCTTTTATAACACGCATCCCTGTAAGTGTCACACACTTCACCATCAACAGTACGGATATCTTCAAAACGCATAGGCCCTTTAACCTTCTTCAACAAAATTCTAAGATAGTATGCTTCATTGAAAGACGGGGGGACATGATGAACACGACCAATTGAGAAACCTCGTTTACGTAGGTCCCAAACCCTTTCATCTGCTTTCCAAACAAATTTTGTTGGAAACTCAGCGTAGGTTAGTGTTTGAGCAAGAGCAGATTGCTGATTACACTCCATCCAAGCAATGAATTTTGAAGAACCAACACTCGGTTTGTTTAAAACGTCTTCCACATCGTCGTCATCTGCGAAAACAACAGTTTGTTGTCCAGGTAAATGAAACGGAAGCCGAGTCATAGAAGGTACCCTGTAATGGACATCAAAAGCAAAAATTCTCCATGCAGCCTCACATGCAGAGAGATATCTGCAATCATAAAACGCCTTAACTTCATCGACCACTTCTCCTTGATTGTCAGTCTTGTCTTGTACCTCTTGATTACACCATTCAACATTGATATGGGCCTGATATTTTTTTAACTATCTGGTGTTATATGGAACAACATGTATGTTGTCTAAATTCACACCAGACTTGACAACAACATTACCCAAATCTCTTCTTCGGTAAACAGGAAAACCATTCGAATCAATTGACGTCTCGTTCTGAAATTTTTTTGGGAATTTTTTTGAACAACAATTATCGACCATGCAAACGCATTTTGGATTAGCCACACCGCAAGGACTATGCATCATGTGGTCGCTTACAAGAGAATACATCTCTGGATCTTCATTCGGATCTGGAATTTCGGCTGAAATGAATTTGTCTATATTCTCAGGATTATGAATTTTGTGTTCGGAATACAAAAAAGGCAAATATGTGCATGTGGCAATCCGCGTTTCTGAAATTCAATAGTATAAACAACTGCAAAATAACAAATAATTGTAGATTAGTATATAATATTGACTACAAATATTATATAAGTTAATAATATTAGTCATATTAACATAATTTTCAAAAAATAATTATGATCAACAAATATAAAGAAACATTACCGGCTTGCAGCTTTCCAAAAAGAGCCCTATCTTTCTGGTCTTTCATTAATGAATCAAGCTTCATCTTGAATAACCGACACAGTATATCTGGCCTGTCTTCGGATTTTCAATTTTTGTTTAGTAAAAATTTCTTGATTTCTGGCCAGTTTGGGTTGCATGTTATGGTGAGAAAGAAATCTGGATAACCAAACCATCTACATATAGTCATTGCATCCAAATAATTCTGCATCATATAGCGAGCACCTCCGGTAAATGATGATGGTAAAATGATACGTTGCCCGGCGTTAGAAACATCGGAGGTCCCAGCCGAATGTATGCTTCGTAGGTTCTCATAAGTTTTTGACCTAAGATTTTTTTGTTGTGTGCGGATGTAATGCAACGTTTGAGTCTCTATCATTGTATAGGCATCAACAAACAGTTGTTGAGTTAACGCCGTTTAAAGTCAACGAAAAACAATGTAGCCTATCTTGAAACCGGTATGAAAAGAATTCACGCATTGTGCACTTCTTGCGTTTGCGCTTTGTCGACCCTCGAAGTTCACGATGAGCTATGTCAATTCTATAACCATCTTCACCATATGGAAAAAATATAGGATACTGAAGAGGAACATAACAAGGGTGCAATTCACTGATACGTTGTAAAGCTCCACTTTGAGTTGTAACAATTATATATCATTTATCAATTGCTTCACCAATATCTCTAACTATTAGCGTTGCCACTTCAGATGTTGTTGGCAAGTTGCAAGTCCTTGCATCTGTCTGTCGTGTTCCAATTATTTTCAACTTTAAATCCATTTTTGGATTTTGTTGAAAACAATCCCTTGCCATCCGATAACTTTTAACCAATGGATTTTTAGAATCCAACATGTCTTTAAGATAATTAATTATCTGGTTATCTAATACTTTTGAATTTGATTCCGTATCCCTAAATAACAAAATAAACATCAGTTAACATATACATATGTAGAAAAACTTAAGTTGATTTAGTAAGGTATAAAAAATTTAGATTTCAATATTTACAAAATAAAAATACTTACCGAAAAATGGATCGTCTATTTGATATTTCGTTCTCCGTATCGTAAATGTATAGTTGAGAGAAACGTGGGCCTTCACCAGACATAGGAAGAAGACTTCCCAAGGAATGATAATTCTCTCCACCAAATCTGACACTGTAAGGCGCATTTCCTTTATTAAGTGAATTATCTACCTTCTCACCAAGAGATGTAAACGAAAACATCGAATTATATCGCCTGATGTTTTTCAAAAAATACTTGTTCGTACTATCATGACCAAGGAACAGATTTACGTAACTCAATGGTGGCGACTTCATCTCAGGAAGTTGCACGTCACCATAACTACAACAAAGTGAGTAAGTTGTAATCCCGTTGTTTGTTTTTCCTCTTTTGCTCTCGGCTTCCCATAATAATGCATTTCACATTCCACACATGAATTTTTGATCACCATGATCTAAATACGCTGTCAAAAAAGAAATGAAATAATTTTATAAAAAAACAATATAAAAGTTATAGAAAAATTGTCTAAATAACATGTACTGAAAAATACACCAACAATGATATAGATTATTATTTTTATGCATACATATAGAGATCCTTTCTTAAACATTGCCATGATCGGCTGGTGCGTCATTCTCTTCAAATTCATCTAAGTTTGGCATACGTATGGGTTCATTTATGTGAACATTTCCGTGAGATGTACGCTGCGTTGATGACGATCCAACACTGAATGTATTAAAAGTGGTCGAACATCCAGGGGTTGATATATTTGAAGAAGAGCTAATATTTTTCCTCGTAATATTAGACAATGGCGTCAACTGATAAGTGGATGAGACATTGACACCTATCATAAAAAAGTAGTTTAATTATTTTATAACAAATAAAATCCTTGATGACTATTACAAACCAATTTTGTTTACTAAAAGACCATTGGAGCTGGTATTTAGTTGTATTACCTGAATATATTATTCGTTGTCGTTGATTTGTATTTGGACCATGTAATGTGCGGATAGAAGAAACTACAAAATTAGTAAATAGTTATAAGTTAACTATAAATGTAATCAATTAATTACGAAAATATAAAATTACTAAAATGATGATGTACATTAAATAAGTAAAATATTACTAACCTAAACCACTTTGACCGGTGGCGTTAAATGTGGATAACAATGCCGATTGTTGATAGTCTTGCCCAATTTGTGAAGTAGTTGAATTAGTTAATCTTATCGTCTTATTTGATCTGCTAACATCGGTAGCTGCCAAAATAAAGTAATTAGAAAAAGTATTTGTCTATGTATAAGTTAAAAATAAATTATATTAATATATATTGTATCAAATATAAATCGTTTTTGACATGACTTTTGTTATTGTACTGTTCAATATTATTAATCAATAATTACTACTTAAGGAAATTGTTTTTAACAATATAAATTTTAAAATAATTTATTCTATTATTATGATTGGGAAAGATAGTTACCATTTGATGTAGAACCTCTATTTGAGTTAGTTCTTTTATTTCTCCTTTGGTCGATAATCATCTTTCTATGTCTTCGATTGTCAGCGGCAATTGCTTCTTTCGTATGTATGGTGACAACTATTATATTTAAAACAAAACAAATATTAAATAAATATTTTTGTATAACATATCAAATCAACTATATGTAGAAGTACTACATCCAAATGAGTAAATGATTAGAAATAAGTAACCTGTGTTATTGGAGTTGGTACATATGGAACCTTCTTGATTGGTGGGATTGTGATTCTCTTTTCCAAAGTGTGATTGAGTAACATTAGTTGATGTGATTGGACAGCAAACTATAAATACTTATTTGTTAGTACAGAAATGTAACCCTAGAGTAAAAAAATTTATACAGGCTTATAATTAAAATGTATAACAAAGTAAGGTATATGTGTTAACATATTTACAACAATGATTATGTAAGTGTTCAAATTAACAAAAACCCATTTGCTTATATATAAACATCAATAATCAAATTGTCGAAAACTATATGAAATTGATTAGTAATTCTTTAACTCATCTAAGATTGGCTACTTTACGTTAAGATGATTTGATTGGTCCATCGAAATGATTGTTAAAGAAATTGATTAATAAAAGAGACTTTCGAAAACAACTCATTTAGAAAACACATAGTTCAATTTAAAACATAGATTGATTGATTTTAATAAAACTTGTATGTAATTATACCTAAACATTCATTTCGAAAAGGTTATAAAAAATTATTATATATAAACTGAGAGGTATTCCTAAAAAATGGAGTAAATAAAATTATTTTGGTGTGACTCTTAAATGCCTTATAAAAAAATGTAGTACACAAAATTATTCACTATTTATGGTCAGTTTGTATATATTTAACATAATCACAAATATTTTATCAGTCGAATAATATTTTACATATTAACATGGATATATGAAACTATATTAACGCCAAAAAACATAAATACATTACCGTTTGATATGATACTCAATGGTTCTCTTAACGATGACACTTCATGTGTTTAAAATATGAATTAATATAACATTTCCAATAGAAGAAAATGTATATATACAATATACGAATTAATGTAACGTTTATATGTAAACAAAATCCATATACAATGACTAACCGTTTGGGTGATTTTTCTTGTTGGAAGAGGGTGACTCTATAATACTGCGTTTCTTCGATGACATCTAAAATAGAAAAAAAAACTTAACATTAACATATGAAATTAAATGAAATAAACAAATTAAAAATTAGAATGCCGGATGGTTATATTTTTTTAACAACACATTGCAACATACAACAAAAGCGTCGAGACACATATCAAATAATTCACAAATGTAACCTTTTTAAATAATATTTTCATACATACAAATCAAATACTTCATCATTCAATATCTAATGTAAAACAAATAATATATACAAAAATAATGAAAATTCTTTAACTCATCTAAGATTGGGTACTTTACTTTCATATGCATGAAAATACATATGAATTGATTAGATTGGTCCATCGAAATGATTCTTACTTTACGTTCAGATGATTTGATTGGCCCATCGAAATGATTGTTAAAGAAATTGATTAGTAAAAGAGACTTTCGAAAACAACTCATTTAGAAAACACATAGTTCAGTTTAAAACATAGATTGCTTGATTTTTATAAAACTTGTATGTAATTATACCTAAACATTTATTTCAAAAAGGTTATAAAAAATTATTATATATAAACTGAAAGGTAAGATTGGCTACTTTACGTTCATACCTTTGTGAACTACAATTGTATAATACGATTAAATCTTCATGGAATGGAAGTCATTAACAATCTTCAATAAGAAACTTGATAACAAATAATGTATTGGGTGTTATGATATATATAGTTTCAAAGGTAAATCATGAAAGTAACGGAATATATATAATTTACGTATTAGAGTTTATGTATTATGGTAAACATAAGTTAAGGGAAGACCAAGCTATCAATTTGGCTTAAATTATGTTTGTGGCAATCAAAGATATGATAACTTAAAATTATATTAGTATATTTACCTAATATTTTAATTTTCATGATTCTAAAAATATAATAACATAAGGCTCCAATTTAGCCTTATTTAGAGGGAAACTTGTTACTACTTTATTCACATATGTAAAGTTTTGAAAAATTATTTACATACAAACAAAACAAATACTTCATGATTCAAAATCTAATGTAAACCCAATAATATCTTCAAAAACAATGAAAAATATTTATATCATCTCAAATACAATCCATTGTGATAAACTTAACGTTGATAATATGTTATATTTAGTTAATATGTAGTATTTCAATTAGACTTAGTGAAAATATCTAAAATATACACATATTATATAATATGAAATCAGAAAAATAGGGTTAATAATTATTAGTATAATCTAATAGATAGGTATCATTATTATAAAACCTTGGAAACATAAAACCGTCATTTGCTTTATTTGGTAAAATTGAACACCCATTATTATATTTCATAGTTGCATTTCAAGGGTTTCTTCATCTCTCAAAACCTTTTAGAATCCATTTTGATAATGACGACCATTGTTCGTTGGAAATACCGTTCGTATTTGAGGAAATACGAATTTGTATTAAGTGATTTCATGACGGTACAAAAAGACAATATCGAGTTGGTTCTCTTGTTCAACAATCTGTGGAAGCATCAAATACATCAAATAGGACTTAGGAAAGAGATACCATGTGAACAAGAAACCAATCTGATTATTGTTTTACGTGAGTTTCTTGAAGAGCAAAACCAGCCGGTTGTCCCATATGTGAATGTGAGGGAATGGTTTTACTACTCAAATCAAAACAAAGTGTTGATCAAGTTTGAAAATGGACAAAACAAGTTGATGACTCCTAAATCACTGTTAGAATCTGATGATTTGATTATGCTTAGAGAGCTGGATGTGTTGAAACTTGGGAACGGAAGTAAGGATATTGCACACATGGATCTGGAAAATGAACTGATGAAGAAGGTGAAATGGTTATCGGAATGTGATAACTATGAAAGCGATTTTGATGATGTGCTTTTTTCGATTGTGATAATGAAACATCAGGTAATGCCGTTTAACAATGTTTTAAGATTAAGTTTATTATATTAATTTTATTATTATTTTTATTGTTTATGATAGTATGTTTGCAGAATTAGTTTACTAAAAATATGAGGATGTTTGATAATATAGTAAATGGTTTATCATATTGGAATGATATTATTTTTTTTATATTTTTTATATTTTCAGGTGATGAAGGGATTTAAGTAAGTTATGGTTTTTAAGTTTGAAGAAGCAGATGGATGACCAATATAAAAGGTGATGTTGGGGTGTTTTGGGATACTTTTTTGTTATTTAAAAACTGATGTTTGATATTGTAAATTTTAAAGTAGAATATGTAGACAATGACCAATGTTATGTTTTTTATCCAAATTTCCGGAAATTTGAGTACGTGTTAATTTAGACGGTATGAAAGTTCTAATCTTTGCTTTAAGAGTCGTGTAATCCCGCGTTTATATCATACTAAACAGTATATTATAGTAAAAAAACCATTGTACAAATTGTATGGTAATAACTAATAGAATATTAATAATTCTTGTAGTATGTTAAAAAAATTGCAGATTCATACAATAAACGGAAATAGGAGGAAAAGGTAGTTTATACTATGAGTAGAGCTGTGAAACAAAGACCAAAATACCATAAATAAACGTGAGCCTTTAGTTTACAATCCAATACCAAAAGAAAAACATTAAACATAAATTAATATGGAAAATTCTTATTCACCATCGCCATCATCATATAAAGGAATGCTTAACTTAGGTATGATAATCTTCAAGAGGATAAACGTTGTCATGTACGTAATAAAAAAGAATTATATTAGGTATGTAACATATTGTTATGTACAATGTGTTTAAAAACAAAATTATTATAAATAATAAAACACTAACCATTTGATTGTACGTGCTCATGTTTGACAATTTATGTGACGTTATTTGAGAGCAATTATTGTTGACCTTGTGACTTTGGATTTAAGGATGCTTTACCATACACAGGTTGCACACCAAAATCGATGCGCTCAATACGGTCCTTGCTAAACACATGCATTATTAATTCATTGTAATGTTTGGTATCAAGCACTATGTAATCATCGGTTTGTAACTTAACATGACGAGCAACCTTAGACCATCCACTTGTAAATCCATGTTTGTTAGTATTGGGTATAACTGTTAAAATGACATACCATGACATTCTATCAACAGTACTTATAACACATTGGTAATCGTGATTTAAGGTACGATATGTCTTTAGTTGATCATCCCTCAAAGCCTACAGAATTTATATGGTAAAATAATTAAAATTAACAAAACAAATTAAATAATGATTTAATAACATAATATAAATATAACAATTATTAATAAAAGGATACTAACCAGATACTTTAAAGTCGGGTCGACAACAAATGAGTCAAAAACCCAGAAATCCATACGTGGTTTTTGATGGATGGATATAAAGTTCCACCGTTTTTGTTCCATTGGTATAAATACCAAAACGTCACCAAATTCAGAGCCTGATTCGCTAATTAAACGATCCCAATCGGATATGATTATATAATTTCCTTCAACTAATTGAACTTCAAGAACCCATTCGTCCCATAGACGTTCAATAAGAACATGATGTACATCAAAGGTAGGACCAAATATTTGGACACTTGCGTTATTGGGTAAGGCCTATTCGTTATAACAAATCAAACCATAATTAATCGATTATTCGAATAATATTATTGTTGTCTAAAATAAACTATAGTATTAGTGGAATTAATCGATATGTATACAATTGAAGTTTCATTAAAGATGTTTTGATTACCTTAGCTTGTAAAGAAGAATCATAACATATATAAAACCCAGGATAATCCATCTACAAAAAAAATTATAAATGTTACATGTTAAATGAACAAAAAGTCACAACTTTAATATCATTGTAAATAAATTAAAAAAACGAATGTGTATTAATTAAAATTCAATGTAAAATGTTAAATTTGAAATTGTTTTTAAGATAGTGAAAAACGAAATCTCATTCTCAATACCTATAGGACTGAATAACAATCATATAGGTATTTAACATACTAAATCACATTCAAAAAGTAGTAATGAACAAAAAAAATTGTTTATAAACTACATGAATAACAATGATGTACCTTCTAAGAAATCAACAGTACATTCTGAATACTGTAATAGTAGAATAATAATTTATAGACTTGATGATATTATTGGTTTAATGTGATTTTAGGTATAAAAGGAAAATATCACTAATTAAGCCACAATATCAGGCTCGGAATATAATAACATGTGCATAATATTTGAGCTAATTTATAGGATTACTTGTTTGTTTGAACAACTGGATAATTATTGACTAAAAGTCTTAATTAAAGGGAATTTATATAGAACTTTTATTTTATATAATTTGGTAAAATTATGTATTATAATTTATAGACTAAAACTGTGTGGTGTATCATTAATTTTAAAGAACTTATGTTGACAGGTTATATAATTATTCGCTAGTATAATTATAAAAACTAATGTAAACGGGCTAGGTGAAGTTGTCATAACTTCCCTCAACACAAGATCGCTAAACATAAAAGTAAACCAAACAACTTTAACAAAAACAAAGTAACGATTACAGACACAAATAAACATGAGATACTGAACTACTCGCATCATGCACCAACAGACTGCCCCTTGGCAGTACCTTCATATCACTATCTTCTTTCTCGTGTCTTGTAATCCAAAAATCACGTACCCACCGTCTTTAAGCATGAACGCCCTGTCTCACACAGACAGAGATCACCCTCTGGTACTTCTTTGCTTCATCTTTCCACGCAGGAATATAGAAAATCTTCTTATCATTAAGTACATGCAACAGATTGAGACAAGTTAACCAAATGCATTGGATCATACACCCTTAGGATCTCCTGTTCATCTTCATCTTCCATCACGGCTTCAGCAGTCTGCAGTCGACAAAATTATCATCACTTCGGTTTATCAATCTCAAGCGAGCCAGATCTTTTACCTCGCACTCAGGCAAGGTGTTGAGCGATCTCAATGCCTTCTTAAAATACTGAACCCCATCATATCGCTTTATGACAAACAATTTCAGCTGTTCATCATACAACCAACAGATAATGTCTTTCTTTGATTCAGCATAGCCCTTGATATTGTAACTTTTCTTGAACATTCTATAAAATAAACTATAGTATATAGTATTAGTGGAATTAATCGATATGTATACAATTGAAGTTTCATCAAAGAGGCTCGTAATATAATAACATGTGCATAATATTTGGGCTAATTTATAGGATTACTTGTTTGTTTTAACAACTGGATAATTATTGACTAAAAGTCTGAATTAAAGGGAATTTATATAGACATTTTATTTTATATAATTTGGTAAAATTATGTATTATAATTTATAGACTAAAAATGTGTGGTGTATCACTAATTTTAATAAACTAATGCTAACAGCTTATATAATTATTCGCTAGTATATACAAACATATATGTTTTAAAATAACAGATATAGGAGATTATTAGTGTAATTGTATGCTCAAATATAAAGATACATTACACAATTGTTATAATATTTAATTTCTAACCATAAGAACTAGTGTGAAGGTTGATAAAAACTTCAAATAGTAGTAAATAACATGTCATATAGTCAAAATAATGTTACTAACATTTAAAAATTAATAATAGGAACTCAAATAATTATGTACATTAATGGTAGAAAATATAATGAGTCATGAAAATACTTATTGAATAATTTATTATTAAACCATTTCATGTTACAGTTACACTTAACCACCATTTGATTTAAAACAAAAAGTAAATACTCCGTATAAAATAAGATAAAGCTTCAATAAACACACATAGGTAAAATAAAAATTCCACATCAAACCTTAAGTTCGAAATATTAAATGAACAACCAAAAGAAAACATGTTAGTTCTTAGTCATTACGTTAACATGAAAAACAAAAGTCAAAAGCTACCAAAACATAAACCTTCAAACTGCAAAAAACAGATGCTTTAGGATTCTACCAGGAAATGTTAGGATTGATCATTGAATTTCATAAAGTATCAACGAACGGGTGTGTCGGTTGTACTCGAAAACACAACGCCGTCCAATTGGAATACGATTAGCAACCCTAAACTGTTCCCAATCATGAACCCGGTAGCGGTCTTCAAGTCCATTTTTTTCAATGCGTATCTCGGTAAAAACATCTGATCCAGAGGGATTTATGAGAATGATTCTTTGTTCAGCATCCAATCCGTTCTCACGTGCAAATTGAACGGGCAAACGCTAACAATAAAAGTTTGGAAGGTGTCAAAAACATTTCAGATTAACAGAATATAAGGTGGAAAAAAAACATTTATAATAAGAAACGGATAATTTACCAATAACTTACCCATCTCTTGCTAACAACAACATTTACAAAGTTGTTGGGCTCGTAATCAAATTCATCATCAGAAATGTCTTCAACCATCTCATCACTAACTTCCAACTCGTCATCACCAACTGAATGTTAAATGAGACCAACAATTAGAAACACACATTTTGTAAAAATGGTTTTAAAAAATTTAAAACGGCAAAGGATAGAGTATCAAACCATCGATAATGTCTACGGATTGAATTTCTTGATCACTATCATCTTCAATAGGAAACGGAAAAATGCCAATTTGTGCATTCAAATGTGGACCATAATACACCATAAAAGGATTAAACTCAATGCGTTCAATGCCATAGACGTCAAAGACATACATTCTGTAGGTCGTATCACGAATATGTTGGAAGACAACACTCTCACCGACAGATAAATTAACATAAAATGAAACCTCCTCCCACACATCACAAAGTGCAAAAGTAGAATTACCGGTGTTCAAGATACGAATCGGTATATCCCATGACGGTCCGCCAGCGATATATATATGAAGACTTATGCCATCGGCCGCATTACCAAAGTAGCAAGTAACCTGATCGTCTTTCAACGGCTAATACAAGTTGAAAATCATAATAAACAAAAATTAAATACATCAAACTAACACATAAGAAATTGAAAACATATTAACAACAATAAGGATAAAAAGTAAAAACGAAAAACACATACAAGGTACGTTAGAGTCGGGTATTTAACAAATGATGCCAAATGCTTTTCGTTATCATTAGGCTGATACGGAAGAAAAAGAAACTTCCATTCATGTAAATTATCCGGAACAAACACAAAAAAAATCACCCTCCATAATATTATGTCGCCGAACAAATTGTCTCCATCCGGAAGTTAAAACATATTTACCGTCGATATACTCAATACGTATGATATGACCGTTATCATTTGAACGATAAAGATAAAAATACAGATCCTCTGGTTCACCTTGAAATAAATGTTCACAACCAGAGGGAGGAAGAACCTGATATGCAAATAACAAAAACATGTAAATGGAATACTCGTTTACAAAATTGAAAGTATTCAATAAAACGTATATGTATGATTTCAAGGCCACACCATATGTGTTTCCGCTGGATCATAACATTTGGTCACGGCAGTGACGTCCATTATCATTGTCTGGTCATGAAATCATTATGAATAAGTTGAATAACTTGGAATAACAGAATATACGAGCATATAAGATAGCATAAAGTATACAACAAACTTATATTTACGGTTTATAGTACCTAAAAGTAGCAGTAGGTTTTATTGAAGTAAATGGTTAATGAAATATCATAATTACTTTATAATCTCCAAAATTGTATGTGTTTACTCAAAATAATAACAATAATAGTCACCAATAGTTTCAAAAACATTCGTGTTGATAAACTTGAGTTTCAAACCTATTAAATCCGTTGGTTTAATTTTCAACAAATGTAGAGATAATTGGAGGATCAGTTTCATAACTCATGGTGACATAAAAATATTGCAAGAGCCGGGATTGCAGATACTTATAAACATAACAACAGTAATTCTCAAGAAGATCTAACCTGATAAATTTTGTGCGGTGGATGAGAGGAAGTTGAAGGGTTTGGTTAACTTCTACTGAATGATGATGATACAAAAGGTATGTATTAAGTATGTTAATATTATATTAATATTATTGTAGATTCTTTTGGCCAAAAGATTTTGATAACTGTATTAAAGATTTTATTCACCAATTATAATGTACATAAAAAAGCAAAATTGATATATTTAAAAATGGTCTAGATTTGAAATTGACATCTTTATATATGATGGAAATTTTTTAACCATGAATATGTTTAAATAAATTTGTAATATAAAAATTAGTTATAATTGTAATTAGTTATTTTTTTAATTAACCTATATGAGAATACTTATATTTTGATATGGAAAATTAAACATATCAAATATCGATATCTATCATTGATACAAACTAAAAAATAACTACATATGATCTAAAGTAATTATGTTTGTTTTTTTTAACAATACGTTTAGTAAAACTAGAATTACTAAATGTGATAAACTAAGTATGTTTTTATTAATAATACGTTTCCTATATTTGAATAATAGGTATAATAAACTTCAAAATTATTAAAAAAAATTAGTGGAAACAAGTCTTTATTATATGTCAATCAAGTTTATATGTTATGTGAAAAGGTAAAATACGTAAATCTAATTGATAAGTCCAAAGAATAAAAAAAAGTAGTTCTTCAATGAATATCACTAAAAGGAAACATTTTAAATACATTATTGACAACAAATATATATATATGACACCTTAAAACATTATGTATATTTTTTTATTAATAATACTTTATCATATTTAAATACTAAATGTGATAAGGTAAGATATTTATAAAAATATAAAATGTATAAAAAATAAAAAGAAATTAATATCAATCACATCACATGTTACAATTACCAATGTAAAAAGTATATAAATTGAAATGATTAAAGTTGTCATACAAATCTTAAATGAACTATATAGTTCTTATCTAAATCAATAACAATATGTATAGTCAACTATCTAAATATAATATAAACATATGAAATGCAAGTTAAACAATATAAACCAAGGAAACAACATTATATTAAAATCTGGAACACTAAATTAAATAGTAGCAAACCAAAATCACCATTCAAAATTCAAAACAAGTCACCAAAAATAACCAAAAATGTCAACACAAAATACCATAGTAAATAAAATCATCCAAACTGAAACATAAATAAAATAAAGAGGATTGCAAAATAGTCTTGAAAATTCCATGGCACTAATTGTTAGGCATCACAATGGTAACCACTTCATCAGCATTGGTATTTTTTTTGCCTTTTTCACCACTCTTTGATTTGGTTGATGACATGCCCGTCTCGGCCTGAATATCATAACCTTCATCCAACTTCCGTTTGAGCTTTAAATCAATGACAGTAGGACAATCATCATTTTCGTGAAATGAGGAAACACGGTCATGAATAGGAGTAACATGTTCAGATGAAGGAGAACATGAAACCTACAAATACAGCGAAGAAACATTATTTGAGTTTACGTAGTTTTATGTAACATCCTAAAATATTCTAATATAAATAAAGAAAGTTGCGTTAAATTGTCGTGCGTTAATAATATTAACTAACGTCTAATATGGAAAAGATCATGGACTTGGATTTAATTAAGATGGGTTAAGGGTAATGGGCCTTAGGTCCATGAGCCTTAAGGGGTATAAATACCTCCTTAAATCACCCTTAAACCCTAAACCATTATTCATTTCCATCTTGTTCTCTATACATCCAAAACACACACACCACACACCACCAAACACGGCCGGCGGCCGAGAGAGGTGAAATCCGAGCAAGAAAACGTGATTCAAGATTTATACAAGATCCAAAGTTCATAAGCTAGCTAACCGAGGCCAAAACGAAAACATAAAGGTATGATTTCGATCTTAAAGTTCATGTTTTAATAGACGGTTAGCCATGAAACTTGAAACTATAATAGATCGGGTCTAAACGAAACGTAAAGTAACGAACTTGATGCTAGGACGAATCCAATTAACCCATAAACATATACTGTTCGTATAGGATAAACCGTAAATCTTGTATTAAGCGTTTTTGAACTTAAAGGTCCAAACTTTACGTGTTTTCGGGTCAAACCTTATCCAAAAACGACCATAGGAATGATCGCGGGTTAGTCAAATACCATACCCATGGATTTCTCAGTAAAACGGTGATGATTTTGGGGGATTAAGATTGAACAGAGGCGCAGCTGGGCAACTTCGCCTGCAAGCTAAGTTCGCCAAGCCATAACTTCGCCTGCAAGCTTAACTTCGCTTGCAAGCAAGTTCGCCTAACTGATTAACTTCGCTTGATGTTAAGTTCGCTGAGGTACAAGTTCGCCAAACTGTAACTTCGCCTGGCGATAAGTTCGCCCATGATAACTTCGCCCAAAGCTAAGTTCGCTTAAGTTTAACTTCGCCAAGTTAACTTCGCCCAAAGCTAAGTTCGCTTAAGTTTAACTTCGCCCAAAGCTAAGTTCGCTTAAGTTTAACTTCGCCAAGTTAACTTCGCCCAAAGCTAAGTTCGCTTAAGTTTAACTTCGCCAAGTTAACTTCGCCTAAAGTTAAGTTCGCTTAGAAAGTAAATTAAAAACCTAATGGAAAATGTGTTAAGACAGTTAATGTAAATAAAATTTTACATTAACCCTAATAGCTCGACCCCAGCCAGGGGCTCTGCCCCTTGGACCCTGCTAGGGGCTGCCGCCCCTAGACCCCGCTGCCAGGGGCGCTGCCCCCGGACCCCCGTTCGTTGTGGGTTATATAAAGATAGAAATACAATGTGAGTAGTAGTAGTTAATTGATACGTGTAAATATTATACAGTTAGCCGTGCACAGCTCAAGAAGGGAATAACGATTAACGGAGAGCGTAACAGGATTCAGGTGAGTTTCTAGCCCCATTTATGTGTTATGTTTTCGGGGCTGTGTGCATACTCAATATGTTTGTTAATACGCTTATCCTAAGAGATAAGTGTATGCCTTATGTGAATAATGTGAAATGTATGAATGATTGCCTGATGGTATGTGAACGATCTTCGGATATTGCACGTACTGTCAGGTTGTGACGCTATGTATAAGGTAAGTATGATATGTATGCTTATGTGTATGAATGTGATAAAGTTAATAAAAGAAGGAAAGGATGGTTGTATGGTTACGAAGAGGGTACCGGGCCCTAATAATACTCGAGGTATGATGTATGGTTGTATGGTAACGAAGAGGGAATCGAACCCTACTAATATTCGAGAACTAGGGAACCGAACCCTACTAATATTCGAGAAAAGAGGGTACCGAGCCCTAATAATTCTCGAGGAAAGAGGGTACCGAGCCCTAATAATACTCGAGGAAGGAGGGTACCGAGCCCTAATAATACTCGAGGAAGGAGGGTACCGAGCCCTAATAATACTCGAGGAATGTAGGGCGTAATGCTCTTTATAACGTAAGATACGAAAGCAAGTTAATACAAAAGAAAGTATGAAAGTATGAAAGTATGAATGAAAGAATATAAGTTGTGTGTATTGTATAATGTATGATTAACTAGAACTCTGTAGGTTCCCTGGACGGATCACACGAGATATCCCGGTCTACTCAGGTGCGGAATCCCTGCGTAGATCGTTACGAGCGTAGAAAGCAAACCAAACAAACACACACGAACAAAACGAAACACGTTATATATTAATAACCGAACTCACGTGATATGAATCACTGATACAGACTCTCGTCAACTCGATCAACTCAAACGGCTAACTTGAACAACCCTAAACCAAGCCGTAAACTGTATTATAAATACACGACAACTTCGCCTGATATGTTCAGGCGAAGTTGTCCATAACTTTGCTTGTTCAACAAGTTCGCCTAGGCGAACTTGTTAACAACTTCGCTTTAAACAAAAACATAAATAACATTACAGACTCGATTACAGACACTAGACTATGAACTACTGACATTTATGCACCAACAGACTCCCCCTTGGCAGTAGCTTCATATCTTGATCTTTAAGCTCTTGTCTTGTAATCCTGTATCTTCACGCATGCACTCCTTCTCTAACACAAACTGACACGACTCTTTGATACTTCCTCGCTTCATCCTTCCAAGCAGGAATATAAAAGATTTTCTTCTCATTAAGCACCTTCAGATCAGCTTGCGATAAGTTTACCAAATGCATCGGATCGTAAACTCTAAGGAGCTCTTGTTCATCCTCGTCTTCCATCACCGCCTCTGCTGTCTCACAATCCACGTACCACCACTTTAGGTCTTTAAGCACATCCTTGGGCATTAGCTTCATCGGTACTTCTTTCAGGCACCGGATCGGTTTATACTTCATTACCATCCAAGGTTTTCCATCAGTTCTTAGACCTCTATCCTTGTCCTCAACAAGTTTTCCCTTTTGTGGCTTTAACAGCTCAAACTTCTTCTCTTTTATACTCTCTCTCCAAACAATTTTCTCAATGACTCTAGCCATATTATCGTCACTTCGATTGATTAACCCCAATCTGGCTAAGTCTTTCCCTTCACATTCCGGCAGTGTATTCAACGACCTTAACATTCTTTTAAAATACTGAACGCCGTCATACCGTTTGAGCACAAAGAGCTTCAACTGCTCATCATAGATCCAGCAAATAATCCCTTTCTTCACTTCAGCATAGCCTTTGATATTATAATTCTTCTTGAACATGGTTGGAACAGCAGGCTTTTTAGTCTTAATAAACCAATGAGCATATCCTTCTTTCCACCTAGGCTGCTCCTCCCACTCTGTCTCATCATTCTCCATCTCAGTACCAATATCGGCTTTCTCAACATCTGGGATCTCGTGTTCAACATTTTCTTCTACTATCTCACCCTCTTCAATCTCATCTTCAATCACAATTTGTGCGCCAATCTTCTCAATCTCCTCAATCGGCAGCACATCATCATCAAACATATCATCATCTTCTAGCATATCATCATTCAATTCTTTCAACGCATCTATCACATCATCATCTTCATCAACCATCACCACCTCATCACCACCAACTGCACCTGAAGACTCCCCCTGAGCTGTGGAAGTCCCAAGAGCTTGAGTAGTTCTTGGCAACTCACCACCTGCACCTTTCGGTGCATTGGGATCATCGTCTCTGTCATTTCTCTTCTTCGTCCTTAACTCGTCGCCTCTACAGCCTGTCTCCCCCTGAGATGCCAAGAACTCCTTCATAGCATCTATAATTCGCCCATGTTCAACCAGGAGGGACGACTGTAGTTGATTCTCTGCTACAAGGCGCTGAATAGCCTGGGTCTGGATAAAGTTTATCCTCGATTGCTCTGCCACGACCCGCTCAAGTGCAGCTATTCTCTCCGATTCTGAGAGGGTTGCATCGAAATCAAACCTCATGTTAGATGTGTCTTGAGTATACTGAGGAGGGATCTCGAATGTAACCGGGACTTCAGAAGCAGTTGTGGACGTAACCGCAGGTGGTATCGTGACCGACAACCCTGCAGTTGCGACGACCGTCGACTCTACAAACCGTGCCACCACCTCTGAAGGAGTAAGCGTTGGAGGTGGTAACGACACAATCTCCGGAGTCGTCGTCTGTAGTGTGATGGATGGGATGCCGACAGCTGATGTAGCCACCACAGGAACATCTGCGGCGCTTGTAACCTGTACAGAAGTAGGAACAATCGACATACCTGACAGTGCGGATGGAGCAAAACGTATAACTCGTGAAGTCTCTCCAGCTCCCATACCAGCACCTGTCCTTTCACGTCTTGATCGTCTGATCAACTTGTGTATATCCTCCTCTTCTTCTTCTTCTGACTCACTATCATCCACTGTCCTCTTCCTCTTCCCCAAGGTCCTCTCTCTAGTCACCAACATCCTCCTCGCCTCATCCATAACATCGTCAAGATCTGAGTCAGCCACCGTCGTAGCTGCTCTAGTTACACTCACTTCCCTAACCTGTGCAGCAGAGACCTGCACTTCTTCATGTGGATCAAAACGATCCATGTCGAAGAATCCTTGGCCGCCAAATGCAGCATCAAGGTCAACATCCTCCTCAGCCGATACAACAGGCACAGTAGGTACATCTCGAGTTGCTCCTGCCTGTTATGGTTGAGGGTCTCTGAACTCGTCCCCCCGAGCTGGCACATACCCCGGATTTATCAAGTACCCGAAGAGTGGAGTATGCCTTGGACGCAGTTCAGGCTTGCTCCTCGCACTGGATGTACGGCATTGAGCAAAGATACGTTTGCTCATATTCTCCACGTATCTTATCGGGCGTCGTTGTGGCAAATTTGGAGCCACATGGTTCAAGATCATCTGGATGAATCTTGGATACATTATGAACCGCTCACGAGCCATCGCCCTCCTCTGTCTGTCGATCTCATAAAAGACCATCTGACTAAAGCTATAACGTTTGTTATAAGTCAGAGCAGTCATTGCTGACTGCATGGTCGCACCCATACCATCAGTGCCCGCCTTCCTCCCAGACATGCATACTATCATAACGTGCATGAGGAAGCGCCACTGATCAAGTAGGAACCCTTTCCGTCTCTGGGTATCGCCCAATGGACCAGAATAGCCCATTCTTAGAAATGCCCCATCGCGAAACGGAGCAACAAACTCCGTAGGGTCATCCCTAGTCTCCTCACCGAATCGTAAAGCCACCCGTATCTGTTCAGATGAGAACTGAACTTCTTGATTATTGACTGTTGCTCTCATAACTGTGGGCTCAACACGACAATCGTACTCCACCGTCTGCCAGAAGTCCTCGATATTGGGTAAGGATATCGGCAGTGTCGTCGTGATTGCGTGGAATATCCTCGAGCGTAGGAGGAATGTGATTATCTCGCGATAATCCTCCACACCACTCGCTTCCGGGTCTAAGGTGATGAACATGTTGTGACCCGGGAAGAATTGCCTCTGATTATCTCCTCCGTCATCTCCTCCAGCACCTCCAGCACCGGCAACAGCAGCCATCTCTGCAACAAACGAACCAAGTTAGATAAACATTAAGACATAACACAAGTTCGCTTGTTACCATGAGCGAAGTTGTGATAAAAACTGTATAGGCGAAGTTAAAGTTGGGGCGAAGTTGGGAACAACTTCGCTTCATCTTTAAGTTCGTCTAATTATTGTTAAGTTAAAAGGATCCAGGCGAAGTTAATGATAACTTCGCCTCACCACAACATCGCCTCAGGCGAAGTTGAGCCTCAGGCGAAGTTACAGATAACTTCGCCTAAACCTTAAGTTCGCCTGAATCTGAATCGGCGACAGTAAGGATTTCGAACGACGTGCCGTTGGTGAATTTAACGATTGTGGAGATTAAGGACTCTGAAACACAAGTTTTTAAGGATAACTAGACGACCAGTTTGTACATGACCACGTGAAAACTAGGTTTGAAATCGGGTTTAAGGATCGATCGGCCGAGGTTATCAACTGGTTATCGAAACAACCTTAGATTAACGTCAAAGAACAGATAACACGATGTAATGACCCAACCAACCTTTAAATCAGTTTGAAATCGAAGAAAGAAAATCAGATAATAATGAAATAAGTTCGCTGTGATAATCGAGATAAGTTCGCTGATATTGAAAGTTATGAACAGATGACTTTTAAAAATCCTTATATAGGGGCGAAGTTATACAGGCGAAGTTACGGTTAACTTCGCCTAGGCGAAGTTATTCACAAGTTCGCATGTTTAACAACATCGCCTATATTTACAAAATCAACCATTTTAATTTGAACATTTTGCAATTAACTTTTAAAACTTCCCTTTAAGAATCAAATAACACGATCAAGTCCAAGTAACCAGTTATAAAATCATAAATCTAACTAAGTACAAGAAACTTTTAAAATTAAAGTATAAGGGATCAAATTTCAGTCTCGATAGGGATCACTACGGTTTTAGAAAAGATCCGAACAGGAATCATACTAACTACGTGACTGTCACATAGATCCGTGTTTAGCTGTATTATGACATATAGAGACAGGTTGTAAGCAGGTAAATAACTTAAGATGGTTTTCATCGTTTCTGTGATACGATATAGGTTCAATTAAGCCTCAAAATTTAAGTGGGCAACAACTCAGAGATTATGATGCCTCCTATCTATTCTCAAAGCGTATTTGGCTTTCCCCAAGTCACCCCGAATTGACTTCGACCCTTAGTGTCTGATTAAGTTTGTAATTACTCTTCATCTCCTTCCCGTTCTCTTTCTTATTCCATGATTAAGAAGTCTTGATATGTTGAACTCTAGAATGTTTCAATAACTCATAAGTTTTATTTTTTTTTATTTATTTTTTTTATGATAAACATTTACATAGACTTCAGAGTAGTAACCAACTGCAAGTCCCGAATCTGGATCACTGCAGTTTCTTGAAATGCTATCCTCACGGGAATCAGAACACTTACGGGCTCGTGTATGACTGGGTAATCGCTTTTCTGCCTATCATTCGGAAAGATATATATGAAGACATGCAAAACTCGTAAGGAGTTTCCACGTAAAATCAAGTAGTTTTAGTTTGTATCACATATACTTTTACGCACCATAAAAAGTTACCATGACATACAATGACTGTCCTAAAGCCTTTTAAGCCTAATAACTTCACTAGTTAAGCACACAGAATTAGTATATCTATCATTTTCCAAGGTTGGATCAATTTTCTGATTAACATAGCAAACGTACTTCTTACGAAGTAGTAGACTTGAAAAATAATTTCATTTCCCTTAAAAAATTTTGACTTCAATCGCCCCGATCAAATCAAGTCTTCAGGTGAACGGCTATCCCGAAGATCCAATGGATCAGCTGGACCGACCACATACTAGTATGTGTCCTTCTAACTAAGTATGATCGACTAATTTTAAGCGAAAAAATGAAAACTCATCATAAACCGCCCCGGTCACTTTCAGTCATCTGGTTAATGGCTATCCTCAAAATCTACAAGTAGAAAATGAGGACCAAAACAAATCCGAAGACAAGTCCTTCAAACTGAGGTAACCGACATATTTTAAGCGATAGTGACGTTTTTTTTTTTTTTTTTTTTAAATATAACAAGAAAAGCATGGTTACTCGGGATTGATCATCCCATTAAACTCGATAAGGTTTTGAAATCTTGTTTTGTCAAACGCTTTAATATAAAGATCAGCGAAATTATCAAACGTATCCACCTTTTCAAGCAAAATCAGTTTCTTCTCAGCACAATCCCGTATAAAATGATGACGTATGTCAATATGTTTAGTTTTACTATGTTTCACGGGATTGTTAGTTACTGAGATAGCAGCTGTGTTATAAATGCAAATAGGTGTAAGTAAGAAATTCAGACCATAGTCGCGCAATTGTTGTTGAATCCAAAGAACCTGGGAGCAGCAGTTGGATGCTGCCATGTATTCTGCTTCACAGGTTGAAATTGCGACTGAAGTATGCTTCTTGCATTGCCACGACACCAATCTGCCACCAAGAAACTGACATCCTCCAGTTGTTGACTTCCGACTCTGATTGCACCCTCCATAATCAGAATCTGTGTAAGCGACTAGTTCAAAGTCTCCTCCTCTCGGGTACCACAACCCCAGCTTCGGTTTGCCCTTGAGATACCGCAAGATCCTCTTCACACCCTTCATGTGAGATTCCTTTGGGTTTGCCTGAAAACGAGCACAAAGACAAACAGCAAACATTATATCAGGCCTAGAAGCAGTTAAGTACATTAAAGAACCTATAATAGCCCGATACTGAGTTGGGTCCACATCTGCATCACCGTCTGACTCAGCACCCAATTTGTGATTGACGCAGATTGGAGTGTCGAATGGAGTGCTGTCCTCCATCTTGAATCATTTGAGAACATCATGGACATACTTCGTCTGATGAATGAACATCCCATCCTTCTTTTGATCAACCTGCAATCCTAAAAAGAAAGTTAGTTCACCCATAGCACTCATTTCAAACCTTTTCTTCATGACGTCCTCACATGGAGACTTTAGATGCAGCAAAGATAATGTCATCCACGTAGACTTGCACCAGCAGGAAGTCGCTTCCTTCTCTCTTAACGAACAGCGTGCTATCAATTTTCCCTCTTTCAAAACCATTTTCAAGCAAGTAATCTGATAAAGTTGAATACCAGGCACGAGGTGCCTGATGTAGTCCATACAATGCCTTGCTCAACTTGTACACGTGATCAGGAAAGTCTGGGTCAGGAAAACCCGGAGGTTGCTCAACATACACTACCTCATCAACTTTCCCATTCCAGTAATCTTGCCACCACTTTCACCGGCAAAGCTCACTCTCCCTCCTTGAACAGGTTTCAAATCGTGTAACAAGTATTTGTTACCCGTCATGTGCCGGGAACAGCCGCTATCTACAACCCAAAGATTGTTGGCAGCCCTGTTCAACTGTTCCTGCACAATAAAGCAAAAGATTAGAATTTAGGGACCCAAGACCAATTGGTCTTGGATCTATACATCCCAAACTTTGGCTTTCCAAAGTTAGTATCTCGATCATTCCTGTAAGTTCCATTAGAATATCTCATTGAAGGTTGATAGTGAGGCCTAACAAACCTTTGTGAATTGAAAGAATTATAACCTGTGGTTTGGTTATTAGCAGTGTAAAACTGAGATTTGTTTCTATGAAAACCTGAATTAGTCACATTTTTGAATTTTAAGTGGTTTTCATTTTTAGCAGCATGATAATTACTATTAGGTTTATTCTCAGCTTTAGTAGGCCTTACACCTCTGAATCGCTGTTTCAGAGGGCAATTTGCAACAAGATGTCCTAATTGATTACATCTAAAACAACACCTATGCTCAACCTTTTTATCAACCGGTGTTTTAGATGTCGAGGCTATATTACCGTCCGTTCGTCTCACATATGGTGGGACGTACGGGTTTAGTGGAGTACTCCTTTTATTTGTTTTATCTTTTTCTCCACTCTTGGGTAACACAACCTCCTCTTTTGCCTTACCAGACTCGGATGACTTATCCGAATCTGACGAGACTGGACTTTGATCAGAAATTTCAACACTTGAAACAGGCGAACTTGTTTCGCCTCTACTAACATTTGGTTCTTTAACAGTTACTTTAATTGGCACTGTCTGAGCAACCTCAAAGTCAACAGATTTCTGAACACTAGGGTTAAAAGTGTAATTGTGATTGTACGGTGGTGGAACCTCATGATAACCGATTCCTCCCCTCTTGACAGAGGAACCTTGATCACTAACAAGGTGATCAAGAATAGCAGAGGAATTTCTGAACTGCTCCAGTTTTCGATTCAGTTCCACCACTTTCACCTGGTGGTCAGCAATCTGTTTTTCTCTCTCAGCAATTAGTTTGGTCTTTTCTTCCAAAACTTCATAACTTAAATCAATCACTTCAATTTTTTCAGCAAGTTTTGTTTTTAGACTTTTAACATCTTTTTCGCAAGCTTTTATTTTAATTTTATAATTATTTTCTCTTGATTTAATAAAGTGATGATCTTCTTTTAAGGTTTTAAATTCAGCATCCAACCTAACATACTGATCTGTTATGGTTGCTAGTTGCTCAGACAAGTTCTCACATTTTGAACAAGTTGGTTTAGGACATACCTCGGAGAGCTGATCTTTAACATCTGCCATGAAAGCTTTTTCCTCTCCGGTAACCTTCTCACTTTCTTCAGTTTCTACCTTTGCCAAATTTGCCTGCTCAAAAGTTTCTTTAGAAAGCAGGTTCCAGTTGTATTCACCATCTGCTCTAGACATCATGGCACTGTAATCTTTTCTACCCTCACTTTGTTGTGGAGACCTACCCTGACTTCGTTCCACACGCTCATTCCTGCATTCTTTTGCAAAGTGACCGTTTTGTTGACAATTGTAGCATCTCACCTTTGCCTTGTCAAACCCCGGCTTTCCACCGACAAACTTCCTTCCAGTCTTACTCATAAACCTTTTCACCCTCCTCACAATCATGGCCATCTGCCATTGTAGATCCATTTCTTCCATATCGTCAGCATCAATCTGATCGTAATCTTCATCCAACATAGCTGGATCAACAATCTTCCCTTGAATATAGTTCTCATAGGAAGCAATAAAAGAAGCATAGAGACCAAACTGCTCTTCAGCAGACTTGACACTCATAGGCATCTTGGAGTAGTTGTTGCTGGGAACACTTGAAGAGCAACTACTCTTGCTTACCTGGGATTGAGAACCACTCGATCCAGCTGCTACATAGCAAACATCACCATTTGTGTTGACTGACACATGACCCTCATGTGATGAGTTTGTGCCCGACTCTCCCTTCGAGTAGTAGGCAGCCGATTCAGTCTTCGATCCTGAGCTAGTGTTGACTTTAGCTCCATACATACCTGGATCTTGAACCTGATCCATAGGTGTCTCTTTTCTGACCATGTTAAGCTCAAAGGTTCTGAGCTTGTTGACTGCCGTTTCTAGATCATATGTGGGAAAGTCTTTGTCTTCCCTCATCAGCACAGTGTACATCTCCCATTTTGGTGGGAGAGCATCTAGAAGCTTCTCAACTATTTCTTCTTCTCGGTAGGAAATGGAATAGTTGCTCAATTCAGTCATCAGATGGTAGTATCGAGTGATAATATCATCTAAAGATTCATTCTTCAAATACTTGAAGACTGAAAACTGGGTTTTGAGCAATTTTATTTTTGAAGCCCGGATTCCTACATTCCCTTCAAATCTGCTCTCAAGAGCTTCCCAAAGCTCTCTTGCTGATGTGTACTTTCTAAACGTATGAAGGATCTCTTGTGGAAGAGCCATAGTAATAGCAGCATGAGCCTTGCTCTCAGCCTCATACATCTTTTTCTCTTCTTCTTCCATTTTACTATACTTCTTGATTTGGTCACGACCTTCATACTCCATAATTGGTGGAATATAACCATCCTGGATGCATACCCACATCTTCGCATCCTGGTATTTGACGTACTGTATGAACCGATCCTTCCATGCAACGAAATCGGTTCCCTTCAGCAATCTTGGGGCCTTAGTAGCTGACCCTGCTTCAACTTCCATCTTCACTAACTCAGAGATGTTGATCGACGACATCTTTCCCGAAAAGTAAGAAACCTGAAAAGTTAAATTTTTTTTTTTTTTTTATATATTAAAGTACTGTAGGCGAAGTTACGGATAACTTCGCTTGAAGTAGGCGAAGTTGTAGAGAACTTCGCTGAAGAACTTCGCTGATAACACTGCTGATTAACTTCGCTGATTCTTAACTTCGCTTGAGGTAAGCGAACTTAAGAGGTAGGCGAAGTTGTAGAGAACTTCGCTTGAATTAGGCGAACTTGAGAAGGTAGGCGAAGTTGTGGATAACTTCTCTTAACCTTATATCTTCGCCGAAACCCTACGAACAGTGACGGCAACTTCGCCTGATGAACACGAAGTTTCTGCAGATCTGTAAATCGGATTTTAACGAGGTTTTTGACGGTGTAAAGGCTTGAACACGGTGGTAGGAGGTAAGAATGATCAAAAACACAGAAAACACGTCCCGCGAATAGTCGAAACGGGACGATTTCTACACCCGCGTGAATATCCCGAACCACACAATCGAGCAAACGCTCTGATACCAATTGTAGGTTCCCTGGACGGATCACACGAGATATCCCGGTCTACTCAGGTGCGGAATCCCTGCGTAGATCGTTACGAGCGTAGAAAGCAAACCAAACAAACACACACGAACAAAACGAAACACGTTATATATTAATAACCGAACTCACGTGATATGAATCACTGATACAGACTCTCGTCAACTCGATCAACTCAAACGACTAACTTGAACAACCCTAAACCAAGCCGTAAACTGTATTATAAATACACGACAACTTCGCCTGATATGATCAGGCGAAGTTGTCCATAACTTCGCTTGTTCAACAAGTTCGCCTAGGCGAACTTGTTAACAACTTCGCTTTAAACAAAAACATAAATAACATTACAGACTCGATTACAGACACTAGACTATGAACTACTGACATTTATGCACCAACAAACTCACTCAGCGTAGCTGACTTTTAGTATGCACACAGGTGAGTAGGATGAGGCAGCTCGCTTGAGGAGACACGTGGCACTGAATAAGAGGCTGGCATCGGAAGATTCAAGACGTTTAAGTTTAATGTTTTGTTCCTTTTGAAAGACAAGATGTTGTTTTTAGACAAGATGTGTTTTGCTATGAAATGTTTTACGAAAGTTTTTATATTCCGCGAATGTTTTAATTAACTCTGATATTTAGAACTGCGTTTATGAGTAAATCCAACACGAGAGTAGGGCTACCGGTAACGGGGCCTTACATTTTAATATTTATAAATTTTAACATCTATTACATCAAACGATAATTTTAAGTAAACACACAAATAATCCAACCTTATCGTTCGGTGTCTCGGTAGAGTTAAGGCCAGAAAGTGAACCAACTGTTAAAGATGGTTGTTCGCTTGGCTGGACAACCAATATAAACCGTGTAAATAAAAAAACACAATTTCCTATATACAAAAAATGTGTATGTAACGTGTAATACATTGCAACACAAGTAAAAATAAATCTTACCTCACCAACTGAAAGCTTAGTCTCAAGCTCAGAAATAACATCGTGGTCATCAGTTAGCTTCGAGACACCAAACACATCATACGAATTCTTAATGTTGTAGTTAGTAACATCAATAACGAAAGCAAATTTCTTTTCTAAGATTACGTTCATATCATCAGGTAAAGGTTGTATGACATCAAGCTGCATTTATAAAAATAAAAAAACATTGTATATAAATAATGGCGGGTGAATAATAACAAATATGCAATATTAGGAAATAATTAAAACTGACATATTTACGTGTAAAAGTTAAGTGGTTAAAAAGAAAGCAAATAAATACATTCTTATAATACTCATACATTTAACACTCAACGATTAATTGAAAAGTAAAAAATTCACAGGAAAAAATATATACTATACAGTATGAAAATTTTTAATTATTGAAGTTGAATATGTTACCTTAGCATCACCACTAACAACTTCTTCGACCGTCTTATTGAACAACTGCTTCGCATCACGGTCAAACAAGGTAAGAGAAACAACACCGGTTGTATCTTGAACCCGTAGTGGAATACGGAACCTGAATAAATCAACATGTTGTCAATACTTAATTGCGAAAAATACATAAAACAAACCATTAAGTATTGAGTAATACATGATACGAAATTAGAAATATAATTAATAATTACCTTGGTCCAGCAGTTACCCCTTGAGAATTACAATCTGCAATCTTACATTCATAGACCTTAACACCATCAACAAATGAGGAAGAAACCTTACGCCCACACCGTTTGCAACCAACATAATACCATTCTTTGTTGGTTACAATTGCCTTCACAGTACCAAGTATAATCACGCTTTTGGCCTAAAAAACATACAACAAAAAGAATTAACATGATACAATAAATAATTTGATATAATATTGCAAATACTCATAATTACCTCGATAATAGTACAAAGATCACTTATAGAATAGAACGGTGCCTTCCTCAGAAACTCATCTTTCACAGTCAACAACATCGACAAACCAACTGGTTTCTTTACTTCCACATTAACTTCACCAGAAACCTCCAACAAACTTATGTATACAAACAGGTAGTCACAATATCATCAAAAAAGTCAAGAAAATAATGTAGTAATATAATTTTAGTTATGTCGTTTTAACTTTTACCTTCTCTTGTATTCCACCACCTCATATAAGTAATCATTAATCAGTAACCGTGACACAACGTTATCATAAGAGTTGTTGACATAAACATTCTCTAAAAATAAACATTTATAAGTAAATTTATTATAATGAAAACCATCAATGAATATTAAAACAATACTACACGCTTTAAGGTTTTTAATAATACCTCCATAGTACTTGACTCGTGCGAACTGGAGAACAATAATAAGATATTCCTCATTAGGGTTTTCGGAAACATATTTGGTAAGCTGCTTAAGGTAGTCATCCCACAAAGTGAGATAGATAGTGTTACCACTGCATCAAAAAGTAGTAAATTAAAACAACTACACATATATATAATAACAAAATAAAATCAATAAATATAATAATTATACCGCAAATCAGAAAACTCCATTGTTCTTCGGTTTTGATGTTGAGCTTCCCTTAAGAATGAGTTCTTATTATTAAAAAACTTGGTAACATGTCCGATGACATCTAGAAATAAATATATAAATAATTATACATATAATGAGTGTTATTATGTTTAAAGTTAATCAGAAAATGTGTAATAATCATAATGAGGTGGTAACAAATAAATTCAAATAACCTATAGTTCCATTTTGTGGAAAGTTTTTGGCTTTTATGTCATCAAAAGTAACAAACTTAAGCCCATACAAGTGGCCTTCAAATTCATAGGAATTAGAGAGATGGGTCTCGGCTGTGAAACAAAGTTTGTGTGGGCAATCGATGTATTTGTAAGTAGACATATTTGCACCGAGCGATGCCTTCCGAACAATCAAAGATTTATTCTCTGCAAGCCAAACATCGTGTTTGGGAATGCAAGGCTTCCTCACATAGGCTTGCATTCTGTTGCCCTGCAACATTATTATTAAGATTAGAAAATTATTATATGAATAATATAACATATTAAAATGAATGTAATAAGAATACAATCTCGTCTTGAATAATCATTTCGATGGACCAATCTTGGGCGGGCTTTGAGTTGTCCTTCAGCCGCCAAAGTCGCAAGATACGGACCTTTAGGATACACTCACTGTTAAGAACATCGAGTTGGTTCAACATGGTGATATTGGTTGGCTCCATCTGGCTACAAAAATTTAACAAAAACACCAAAAAATATAAATTAAATAACAACAACACTTTTAATCCTCAAAAATAAAATACGAAAATGGAAGATATATAACAAACAAAAACTAAAAACCTAGGCACAAGGCTACTCGATTTTATTTAAAAGGCTTTGTTGGTGTAAGCTTTGGTGTATGAAATGTACATATTTATAGGATATGAATTAGGGTTATCGAAAATTATACAAGGAAGGTATAAATGTAATTGATTTTTAAACGTAAATTTAGGAAGTTTTGACAAATTTAAAAAGAAATAATAGTAAGAATGAATAGAATTGATATATTAATTAATGTATTTTCAAATAATATTCAATCTTACAAACTGAGATTCGAAATACCAATATTATATTTCCAAATGTTTTAATTTTATGTAATGCTAGACATGTAAAATAGAATGTTAGATAATGTAAAAATGTAAGTTATTAATAATATAGTATGTATTGTAATTGTAATTCATATAAGGTGTGAAAATAAAAATTGTCTATATTTTTATATTGAAAAAAAATTGCAGTAAATAAAACCGAGAAAAAGAAAAACAATAATAGTCAATGTTGGATCAAAATTCATACATACACCTTTATTATTAAAAAATAATAGTCAATGTATTTGTATTTTAGATAGGGCTGTGCAACGGTTCAGAACCGCGAGAACCGAACCGGAACCGATAACGAGTGAAAAATAGAACCGGAACCGGAACCTATTATAATAAATCGGTTCGGTTCCAGAACCGCTAAATCCGGTTCTCGCTAATCGGTTCTGGCTAGAACCGGTTCGATCATGTATTTATCAAATGAGTTATGCAAACTTTGCAAATGGTAAAACAAGTTTATACAATTGTATGTCTTCTTTCACGTTAAAACTAATTTAGATTACAACATGATCATCCGTTATATTTTTTATTAAAACCTAAGTGTTGAAGTTAAATAAATCATTAGCAACGATAGATTAATGGAGGATCATATCATTTTATATTAAATTACCTCGATAGCTTAAATCAAAATTGATCATGATTGCTAGTTCTTGAACGTAAAGAAAGAAGATTTGAACTAAAAAATTTGAATGGATGACGGTTAATAAGTTACTCTATAAAAAATGGGGATTGGTAAATTTATTTAAAACGTTTTGAATATTCCGGTTCTTCGGTTCCAAGTCTAGAACCGCCGGTTTTACCCGGAACCGAACCGGGAACCGTTTAATGCAAATTCTGAGAACCGAGAACCAAACCGGTACACACATTAGCTGTTCTGAGGCACCGGTTCGGTTCCGGTTCCTCGGTTCTAACGGTTCCGAACCGTTTTTTGCGCACCCCTAATTTTAGATATTAAAAGTAATTGAATGTAATTAAATCAGTGGGTCAATGGGTCAAGTAAGGTAATTATAGGAAAAATTAATGATTGTTAATTAAAAAAAATTGTAATCCAAATTTAGACCATAATTTAGTCAAAATTAATTAATATAGGAGGGAATATCATAATTTAAATTTAAAATTATGAAGAATAGGAAGGAGGGAATATCATAATTTAGTCAAATTTAGACCTGGTGTTGCAAATCCGTAAATTAATCTTTCCTTAACACACAAATTTAAAATTTTACAAAGCATAATTAAACCTTTCCTTAATACACTTGAACATCCTTTCCTAATACCCGTAATTTACTATTGAATTTGACTAATTTAATCACCAATAATAAATTATTTTAACAGAATTAACATATTTTATATCGCTATATGTATATATTATATAGTAAGTCAATGACCACAAACATATAGAAGCCATGAAGAATAACATATATTAAAAAATAGGTTAATTCAAAATATGTTAGTCTAATAGATAGAAGCCTTTGGTGTATGAAATCAACCAAAAATATAACAAAGGTGGTGAATGAAATAAAACAAAAATAATAAAATTTTCAAATAATTTTTTTTAATATTTCGAATTAAAACTATAGATACGATTTAAAAATATCAATTAAATATAATATTTTGTCTTCTTATTTAATTAATATAAGTTTACACTTTTAGCTAAATGTAATATCAATTAAAATTAAAAGGAAAGAGTTCAGGATAATAATTCAATAGCATTAATGAATCTTAATTTAAATTATTATTGATTTATTTTATTCATTTGGAAATTAGAGAAGGTCTTGATATAAATGGAAACTAAGAAATCAACCAATAGGAATGGGGGATTTTAACATAAAGCCTATTGCTTTAATAGTATAGTTAGAAGTTTTCATATTTTATTGTAATTCCAAATCTACACTGAAAACATAAAAGTAAAATTGTAATTATACACCAAAGTTGCATATATTTTGTTAATTTATTGACATTTTCGGGTTCTCGAATCCTATCCGGCCAACAACGCAACCGATTCAATATCTAATATGATTCTGAAAACATTAGTAGAACCATGTCGTCTCATATTTCGAATCCCAGGAAGTGCTGAATTGTTTTTCAACACTTCCATCAAACTTTAACCAAATCAGTTACCCTACAGGTGGCCAGAAGATTGATCTGTAACAGGTTATTGTGTCCTCTTAAGGCCAATCTTCGATTTCTTGGAAGACAGTATCAAAGACCAGTGTTTCGTTCTTAAACGCAAGATGAGTTCAGGTCTATCTAATCCAAAGAGCATTGCACATTGTTGCTAATATAGTCTTGAATGCTAGTACTAAACATCACCACTAAGCTCAAGAACATGATAAACGGGTCAGTTGATCAACTCCTCTATGTTTCTACTAAAGGTTGTCATAGTGGATCAGCAACACAATTTGCTGGCCAAGTGCATGATGGCAAAGGTTGGCCATTCAATAGTTTGGACTATAAAAAGTAACAAAACAAAGAAAAAAAAACCAACAAGAGTTATTTCTGGTACTAAAACAAACCTGATACAATTAACATATCTAGTACAAATACACGAAAAGAGCCAACTCATAAGTGATTTCTGGCTTCTCGAATACAAATCGATGGATATTATCACCCAACAGAAAACCAATCAAATCTTCTACAGACTCATCATACTTCAATGGAGTTTAGGCTTATGATCATTCCATTGAACCAGCATCCATACTATCGACGTGACTGTTTAGTAAAACATAGTATAACAAGAACCATCACAATCAGTCTTTCACTTCAATCCGGTTGAATTTTAGAATTAAGAGAATAATCACGACGAAAACTTAAATGACAACAATACCTGCGAAGAAACCAACGGTTGCAAGATTCTGAATGGCCATGGTGTGGTAGATCAAGTACTCTGTAGCAAAGTGACCGAGCGCATATATGAATGATAAAAAGGTTGCAAGATATAACGGCTTGTTGTCGAGGTTAAACGCACATAGGAAACACAAAGTACATGTAAGAAGTGTCCACACCCCAAACGTCCTCCCGTGTATTTCAGACACTGCACAAGAATTCATCCACAAAACAAATACTAAGTGACAAAACCACAATAACACAACACATTGCTATTTTAACCGGGATACATAAGACGGTTCAGCATATCTGCATAACATACAACTATTTATACAGTTAACATGATGTTCCACTAACTGACATACATGAATTTAACTACAAAGTTTTGCCAATATTCATGGGGCATCGATGTATCTTACTTGAAATTTTAAAAGTGTTGTTTTAAACACGCCTAACCGAAGTCAGGCACGTAACCGGTTCCGTAAACCAGAAGCAAAGCCAAAATTGTATAGTAATTTTATATTAAAAAAAATACATTTTTAAACCAATCCATTTTGATCCAAAACCCGTTCTGACCCGAACCAGTTCAAACCAAAATCCTAATATGACCCGACCCCTTTTGACCTGAACCCAAAACTATTCGAACCTGAAATCCGTTCTGACCCAAACCCGAAACCCGTGCCGACCCCAACCTGTTTGAACCCGAAACCTGCCCTCGACCCGTACCATAATAACCCTTTTTTGAATCAACCCATTCCGGCGCTAATCCGTTCTAACCCGAACTAGGATGACCAAATGGTACCGAACCGATACCAAAACAAGCATATTGGTACCTGTATCAAGTTTATTTTTTAAAAATAATCGGGATCGGGTAATTCGGAATCAATACTGGTACTTTTTTGCCTAGGGTACTAGTACCGAACCGAGCATTTCAGTACCATACCAAGTTTTTAATAAATTGGGGATCCGTACCGAGCCCATCCCTAATGTCCCATTTGCTAGACTTCTTAAACTATCATAGTTACTCCAATTGGCATAAAATTTCAATTCAAGATATTAGAAGCACAACCCAACAGTTAATATTGATCGTGAAGATAATTATAAAGGAATTGGATAATTACTAACTGGTGGTTTGGGAGAATACGGCACGGCGGAGAGCCCAAATGTCGACGAAACCGAACCATACGGAGGCCAGACGGAGTGAACCCACCAGCATTAACCACCATCCCAAACCTTTCATCTTCTTCTCAGATCCAATCGCACCCTCACCTTATAATAATATTATTGCAGTCTTCCCTGAATCCCTGTTTTAATATTACGAGGACTATATATACTCTGTTGAGTTTGTATATGTTGTGTTTGAGATTTTGGACTGGTTATACTCCGGAAGATGTGGTGCACTTATTATGTTTTTTTAAAGGACCAACTAAGTAATATCGGGTATTTCGTACGCGCCTTCTATTGGCTAAAGGTAGCCCGAGTCGGCCACGAGTCCGGACAAACGGAGCCCTTAGCGGTCCATCTATTGAGGGATTCCCCGGATAAAACCCGACCCCCATGCCCATCAAACGGCATGACAGCGAGGAGCCAATAAAACTGGGTGAGATCAGGACACGAACTCTGGCAAGCAAGCGTAATCTCTCATATCTCCCATATAAGTTAGTGATAGTGAGGTTTGAACTTACCTCTCATTAATAAAGTGAGTGCTCTACCATTGAGTCGCATCCAATTTATTCTTATTATGTAAAAAATAATAAAAATTAGGTATGTGTTATTTATAATTTATTAAGAAATCCTATTAAAAGCTTTTTACAAATTTAAAACACAAAAATAAGAAATATACAACTCGTGTAGGCAAGTATATGACTTGTATAGCTCTATACGATTTGTATATTTTACTAATCAACGTCTTATGACACACTTTGTCATCTATACGGCTTGTACAAGTCTATACGAATCGTATACCGTGTTATTTGGTTATAAGGGGATGGCGTATGAATAAAGCATGACTAAAGAAAAGCCGTTAAAAGGGAAGTGTCAATAATAGAAAATTGGGGGAGTGAAATATATAGTTTCGTTTTTTTTAGAGTTTGAATGAAAAACAGTAAAGATTTTATTCGTTTTTAAGGTGAAAGGAATACAAAAAAAAAATTACAATTTATAACTATACTTATTTATTAAACTTTGTCATATTTTTTTCTATTAAGTAGAACTAGAGTTTTACCCGGCGCGTTGCGCCGGGGCTAGTCGATAAAACTTAGGATGGTAAAACCTAAACATTGTCAGTTTCGGGCGTTGAGGCGGTAAATCGAAGCGAATTTGGCCGGTTTCAGTTACAAGCGTTATGGTGTTGGAACTAAAACAATAAATAAAACAAAAGAAAAATAATAAACATAAGTGGACCAATAAGGTAACATACGTCGATAAAACTCGAGCGTTTGTAAAACATGAGCGTTGTCAGAATGCCAGTCCCGACCATAGGTGGTGCAAATTCGGTTGGCTTGCGACACTTTCGTTACCGGAACTAAAAAGAAAAAAAAATCAAAAACAAAATTGAAATTCAGCCGTTTTTCGTTACCTTCGTTACGGTAACAAAGCTAAAACGAAGCAAAAAAGTCTACACGAACAAAAACAAAAAATTTACGGTACCGTAACTAAAACAAAAAAAATTGACATCCGGTCGGTTTTTGTTACGTTCGTTACGCAGCTGAGACTAAAAAACAAAAATAAAAAAATGCCGAGAACCAACAGGTGTTATCATTATCGTACATCTCTTTATACATGTTATTATGTGTTTACCTCCTGCCCATTGACAAAATAAAAAAAAAGCCAAAGTTACAACTCCCTCCGGTGAGTAGAACCTCAGTCCCCAACCATTGACAACCCAACAATGCAATGACTCACACAACCATCCAACTACACCAACACTATTGCTGAAATGCAAAACCCAAATAATTTATACAAACATCAGATAAACTAATGAATGCCACTTTGTGGCACCAACTTCCTCAATAATACTAATTAGTAATAATTATACTAATTAGTAATAATAGTAATGGTATGTATTTGTTTCTCTTCAAACTCATACGTAAAAAACTAGAAGGATGCCCGCGCGATACAACGGGTGTTTGAACCTGTTAATAACGTATAAATATAAGTGTTTATGGTTCGGTTAAAACCTTGAAACCGTTGAAATCGGTTATGTTGGTTTTTAGTTAAAATTGATGGTACATTTAAATTATTAATTATTTTAAACTAAATTTATTATTAAAGTTTAAACTGCGAAACCAAACTGGAACCAGGTCGTTAGTAACGATTCGGTTTCAACTTTCAATGGTTGAGTTTGGTTTTGGACGACAAAAAATAAGTATTAACGGTTGGACTCACAAGTTTAACTTAAAAACCATCAAAACTGACACTGAACACCCCTACGTAACATAAAATGCTCGTTTTTATGGTGCAATTTGTTTATAAAAATATTAACGTATGAAAAGGCTATAGTTGTTTAAAAATCATGGGTGAGAAGTTAGTTTACAAGTTAAATTAAAAACATAATATGGTTAAAGATGAGGGACCAAACTTGTAAGTTGAATGGATTGTGTTTAAAAGACATGTTTACCCTTACTAACACATGTAACTCATGCTTTAAGTGTTGTAAATTACTTAAAAATAGGTGTCTTAATTTGTCCTTGTTTGATGTATTATATATAGTATAGATAGAGAGGGTGGATAGGTTTTTTTTTATAGTTTTTGACTTGTTTTAACAATACTAATAAAGTTGTTAAAACTTTTTTCACAATAATAATAATAATAATAAATGCAATATGTAAAGTCGTAAAGACTTTATGAGATAGAGATGTCACAATCGATTTTATAGAGGTTCAGCTGAATGTTAGTTAATTCACTCTGGTCATATCCATAATCCTCCGATTGAGAGTTTTCCTCACTAAACGTCTCCTTAAATGTTAAGGATCGCCAATTACACATTTCACTCTTCAATGAAAGTGTTCACCTTCTTCAACACACTAGGCCAAGATAGCGTACTACACTATTTCAAGATAATGTGATTTTTCAACTAAAATAACCCTATGTCAAGATATAGTTTCAAGCCCAATGTTATAACACTATATCAAGATAGTGTTTTACCTTCGGATAATCAATTATTTAATCACAGGAACAACCATTAGGTTGAGAGTTTTTTTCACTAGGCATCTTCTTAAATGATAAGGATCACTAGTTACACGTTTCACTCTTTAAAGGAAATTAATGATCGTCTTCTTTAGCGTACCAGATCAAGATAGTCTACTGCACTTTGTCAAGATAGTGTAAATTTTCAACTAAAATAACCCTCTGTCAAGATATAATTCCCAAGCGAATGATAACATTATATTAATATAATGTTTTACGTTTAGCTCATCAACTAATCACAAGAACAACTATCTAGTGATGCCCCTCAATATTACATGAACGATTAGCGAATTGTATATTGGGTGCTCTTCTTCTGGTCTTTCTTTGATCTTGATCTTCTCATCAATTGAATGCTTATGTTTACGAAAGATATTTAATGTGTGTATGTATATGCTGTAAAAGCAAAGAGGTGAGGAATAAGGTTGCACAATACCAACGTTTATAGCCTAACATGAGAGACGAGTTGTTAAATACTTTGGATGATTCAATTGATTGTGGACGACATTTCTTAAATTATATGATTTCCTAAAACATTTCTTGTGGACGAGTTAAAGACATGAGTTTTTTTACCAAAATAGGTGTATGGGAAAAACTATTTACCTAAATAGGTGTTTTTAAAAATATTTACCGAATTAGGTTTTTTTTAATTCCTTCTTTATTTATAGATAACTAGCTTTTAGCCCGCGTGTTACGCGGGTTTATGTAAAAAATTAAACTACAACCAAATTATGTTATAGAAAAAGAAAATTAGAAATTTAGAAAACTTACCAACCTTACCATGCACCATAGATTCAAATTTAAACCTTGTTCTAATAGTTCTAACTCCTATATATAACCGGAAAAACAACATACTGATTTATCGCAAGCTACCGCCAATTTACTGAAGAAAAACATAGAATTGAAACATTTCAAGGTAATTTAAAGTAGGATATGCATTTCTTTGCAAAAACATGGCAGCTTGACTACATCAAGTTTGATCCATTGAACAATAATCTTATTATCTTAGATTCTTAGTAGATATCATCATATAAGAAAAAAATACGCAAATATTGGATAAACTATTAACAGATATATGTTTGTTGCTTGCTACATTTTAAAACATTTTTTTTCTGCTTATCTTTTTTTGATTATCTCAATTCTGACCAAGAAGTCAAACATAACCAAAATGATCCCTAAGGCAAGAATTACAGCGAGGACCAGAATGCCCCTATGCTCACCTAAAATCATTTAAATTATGTATATTCTGAAATTCTTAGCATAATTCCCATTGTCTAAAAACCCTTGTCATGCAAATAGTGATTCAGGTCATTTATGAATGGTCAACGCGAAATAAAAATCAACTTTAACAAAATTAAGTCAATTATGCAAAATTAATTTTTGACACTAAAAAAGTCATATTTGAGAAGAAAAAAAAGTCATTGTACCTAATATAAAATTTAATATTCTGCGAAAATATTACCTCATATATTGTTAAGTCAAAGTTATGCAAAATTTAGTTTGACACTCAAAAACATCATCTCCTTTATTCGATTTAACACAAAGTCCTTTCACCATTATTATAATTCAAAATTGCATTTTGACTTTACAAAATCAAAATATGGAATCAAGTAAAGTTGTTTCAAACTCGTCACTTATCTTCCAAAAGCTATGAAATCAAGTAAAATATCCATTGGTGCTCTTTTGTAACGGGCTAGATAATATATAATTACAAACCAGAACGTATATGTTAGCATATTATACTTATGTACATGCAATGCTTATCTTATATTAATTACAGTAAGTTACAATCATACATAATGGTAATTTTTTGTCTTAAATTTTTTAAACATGAAGGGTATAAAGGGAATAAAGCTTATATATTAGTAAACAAAACCTTTCTAATAATATTATGTGTACAGTGTGTTGCTTTCTTGAACTTTTTGAGCTTAAACGGTCTAACTTACACCACCTGTTTTGACCCGTTACCCGACCTAGCCATTTTTCCAACTTCTACTGTTCTACAAAAACTTTTTATTATTTATTTTTTGTCTTTTAGTCTTTTTACATATGAAGTGTATAAAGAAATCCATATTATATGATGGAAAACAGAATGTCTTAGGAATGTAAGATTTTGAAGGACTATATTTAAATTCTTATTACAAAGTGTAGAGAAATATCAAAACATACATTTACGTGTCAATTGATATTAAGTGTGCATGACCAGATTCAAAAAGTCTAAAATAACCGTTGTGCAAATTTGACTCGTAAATCAGAACTGGACTTGAAATAACTGCAGAAATTTAAACCAAAATTTGAACCTGACTCGGTGATTGCATGTTTGTTAAGTACAATGAATTTTCCAGACTACCCCAAATGAGTACTCTGCAAATTTGTAACGTGCTGCAAGTTTGATTTAATTGATCTCAACACAAACAAATTGCATTCCTAGAATGCCATATGTGTTAAAACAAATATGTAAAATATATTTACACTTTGTATCCTTCTATTACTAAACTTAAATTAACTGTCTAACACAGAAGAACCGCACCCATAAAAAGAATCACATTTGGATGAACATGTTTCATAACAAAAACCTTAAAAGGAATAATCAAACACCAAATTTAGAGTACAAATAATCATGATGTGAGAATAGGTACCAAAGAACAAACATTGTGAATAAGTAAAGTCAAAAAGCCAATTGACATATATTAACAATTAACTCATAAACATAGCCTTCTTATATACTTTACTCAAACGCAATCAATGAAAGAACTACATACTATTAGAAGCCACATTAAACCAAAAATTAATGATATGAAAAAATTTTTTTCAAAAACAATTTCATTAAAGCAACGTTCACCTTCTAGAGTTGAATCATCAACTTAACACTAAAATTTATCTCCTATGGGTATACCATCATGGTTGTTCTAGAAACAACCAATTATTCACCCATACCCAACATTCAACACTTAGGGATCTACTAACATGTTTAGTCCAAAAAGACACCCTAACACCTCAACTAATTATTTGCAAACTTAAAAAATATTCTTAAAACAAAACATTATACTTCATACATACATATTACTCCAAAAAGCACTCATATCTAAACATCATCAGATTTAGAGCCAATCATGTTGAAATTTATAGTACAACCATGTTCTAAACCTAGGCAGCTAGGTTCAAGGAAATTGATTAGCCCTAATACTTTCAAATCCAGTTAGCAAATTTCAAACCAAAGATAAATCTAAATCAACAAATTCACCAAAGTCCAAATTTGATCAGCGCTTCCTGAATGTGCACGATTTAGATGTGCATACGGAGATCCAACATGATTTTGACATGACCCACATAGAAAGATAACATATTTCAAAAGGCTTTCTTAACAAACCTTAAACGATTCGATCAAGGCATCGTGTGTAACTAAAGAAGATAATCTCTATCAAAATAGAAGCCCATACTATTTTGAAGATAAAGAAGCACCAGGCCCTCAACCAAATTCAACAGCAATGGCACCAACCAACTGCAATGAAATTAGATTAAGCATATTCACAATAGGCCCATACTCAAAATTTGATATTCAAATGAAAAGGGGCATACATTATATAAACCACTTACACAAACTCGTTTGTAGATCTTTCTTTCTAAGCTTGTTACCCGTTAAGTTAGATACTCATCTGTGAACAAAAATACATAAACCAAAAGTTAATTAACAGAGTAAAAAACGAAAACAGTGTCCAGTTGCCTTCTTTTTAGTAGTCTGATAAACAAATTTCCCACCTACCAAATCAAACACGAAAACCTTTAAATCTCATGTAATCTATTGCAATCTAGTCTTTCCATCACATCTTTTTATATTGAATTAGAGATAGCGGTGAAGCCCTGGAACTCCAAATCGAACAAATAATTACTGAAATCGAATATCATATAACGTTAGGGTTTGAAAGAAGCGAATCAATTAGCAAAGACATATCCGAAATCAATGAAAGATCTGGTAAAAATGGATAGAAACGAAGGTAAAAATTGAGACGTTCAATGGTAAAGACAATCGATTGGAGGATAGAATCACAGAAGCAAAAGAATAGATTAATAAGAAAATTTATACCTGATTATCTTCGAATTTGATATGGGTTTTGTGTATATTGAAGAATTTGATAAGCAAAAGGTGTTTGTGAATACGCAAGGAAGGTTTAGGGTTTGAGAAAAGGGAAAGTGGCAAGGAGGTGTTATGACCCGTATCAGGATTGGGTGAGACCATTTGGCTCAAACGGGTCAAGCGTACGAGAGTTCACCATTTAGGAATGAAGCAATCTGGTAGCTCTAGAGAGGGTGGGGAGCGATGTGAGAGCGACACGTAGGATATCATGGTAGACAATTATATAGATAGTTAGATTATATTTCTTTTGTATTCTTTTTTATTTTTCTTTATATTTGTAAAACTGCTTCATCACCGTCACCATCGTATTTCCGGCCGACCACCGCCAGCCCATCATCATCGTGAATCACCACCATTCCTGTCACTCGCTATCTTCGCCGAATTTCGGTGCTCAAACTGTTCGACAGTCGGCAGGAAGTCGAAGAGAGAGAGACGACGTAGATGATGTGGTTCTTGCCGTGTCAATCAACAGCCATCAATCGGAATTTGCAGGTTGTAGATATGGTGTTTGGCGGCGGTTCAGGATATCTACAACCTGAAAAACCAATCTATTTATATTTGTAATACTAATAATGATTTGGATTATTAGTATTAAATCCAATCGCCGGAAAAACCACCTGAACCGCCACCAAACACCATATCTACAACCTGCAAATTCTGATTGATGGTTGTTGATTGACAAGGCAAGAACCACACCATCTACGTCGTCTCTCTCTCTCTCTCTCTTCGACTTCCTGCCGACTGTCGAATAGTTTGAGCACCGAAATTCGGCGAAGATAGCGAGTGACAGGAATGGTGGTGATTCACGATGATGATGGACTGGCGGTGGTCGGCCGGAAATACGATGGTGACGGTGATTGAGAGGTGATGAAGCAGTTTTACAAATATAAAGAAAAATAAAAAAGAATACAAAAGAAATATAATTATCTATAAATAAAGAAGGAATTAAAAAAAACCTAATTTGGTAAATATTTTTAAAAACACCTATTTAAGTAAATAGTTTTTCCCATACACCCATTTTGGTAAAAAAAAAAAAAAAACTCTTAAAGACATTCTATGCATGGAATTATCCTTTAAAAAATTATTTGATTTCCTAAAATAATTTGTTTAACTAAAGTTAATAGAACTACATTTCATAAATTTACAAAATTATCTTAATTTTCAATGTGCTGGTATTGTGTTTGCATTATCTTTATTCTTTGATGTAAAATCTTTATTTAACACCTGGTTATTTTAATTATTTGTTTAACGTCGACTAAAAATGATTAATCAAGTGTTTATGAATATGTATGTGACATATAGGATCATTGATGAACTAGTAATATTTTAGGTCACATTAAGTTAATTCATCATTATCAAAACCACTAACACTAATTAAAGTCATTTAAATCACCATTTTTCCAACCCCATTCATTTTAAGAGGCAAGTTAAGAGCGAATATCATTAAAATACTTTATTTCCACTTCCTTTCATGCAAAACTCAGGAACATAAGTCTTTTGTAGTGTCTTTTCACTTTTCTTTGTAGTGTCTTTTCACTTTTCTTTGCTTCTCACTTTATAAAGAATTCGAGAACACATTGGTAGGGCATATGTAATAAGTAAACACCCTTCACAGAGGGCATTTTGATGGTGTCATTGACTAGCATCAAGTTACGACATAGAAAGTAAAGCTAAATAAATAAATTCGTTCTATCAAAATACAAAAAGATAACATACTTAAAACAAAACAAAAAACAACGGTGAACAAACAAAATAAAATAAACCCGCACGTTGTAGTTGCGAACTGATGGGGAATTCGCTGAAATCAACGGAAAAATAACGTGGCAAACAAAAAAGGGCACATCACGTCCACGAATTGGCACGAAGTTGGCTAGAATCGACATCGTATGGGCACCAGATCGTACATAAAAAAAACACTCGTTACGGTGGTAAACTAACACGAATTCGATCGGTATTAAGTTTCGGCACTATAAGTAAAGCAAAATTTTGGCAATTGATTTAAATTTAAAGAATTGAAGCACGTTTAATTTAATAACGACAGTCTTTTCTATTTTAAATTTAAAAAAAAATAAGTATTTCATATAGTTTTATTAGGTACATTAGAAAAATCAGATTTCTTTTCACGTTAAGCAAATAAAATGAATATTATATTTATTATAATATTAGTAATAATGTATTATATTTATTATAATATTAGTAATAATGTATATATGTCACTGGTTAAATAAATACTCTTTTCGTTCATTTGAAAGCGTCCACGTTTCCTTTTTATTTTATCCAATTACATATGTCAACTTTTCAAAATTTATTAAGTAATTTCCATGTATACCTCTACATAAATGAAATATTCAAACTTTCTTAAATTTTGTTCTTTTATATGTGTCAAGGGCATTATAGTTATTTGTTAAGCAAAAAATGCAATCATTCAAACTTTCTTAAATTTTGTGTTTTTTAAACCATGACAGCTGTAAAGTGACGAAGAGAGTAATACTGTATACAATAAAAAAAAATCACCCGATAAATAAATATAAATAAAATCAAAACAATATTAAAAATAACTAAAACAATAATTATTTAATGATTTGAACTTATACAATAAAAATACAAGTGAGAAACTAAACTAACAATAAATGAGATTCTCCTTGGATTTTACAAAAGCACACTATTATGATAAATACCCTTTTAACTACACCATTTTATTAAATGAAATTTCTAACTACACTCTTTTGGTAAAAAACTTTGTATTCTCATTGTGATATATATATATATATATATATATATATATATATATATATATATATATATTTATAGACATTACATAATTAATAAAAATTAATACTAGCTCTCTTTTGGTAAAAAAAAACTCTAGTGTTCTCATTGTTATATATATATATATATATATATATATATTTATAGATATTACATAATTAATGAAAATTAATACTAGCTTAGTCTGACCAAAATAAGCATTCAATTTTTTGTTTTCTTAAAAAATGTGTACATATATTTTTTTGAGTTTATTAATGTTTGTCATTGATCATTAAATTACATTAGTCCGACTTTTCTAATTTATTGTAAATTTAAATAATGATAAATACTTACTTTACGCGTCCCAATGAATGTGTGGCATGAAATGGCAGTAAATTATAAATATTGACTCCCAACAAATGTTGAGTAATTCCTGTAACAATTTACTTGAGCTATTGACTTCTTCATCAACCAGTACCTCCTCTTCTGTTAGCATAATATTCTGTTGCTACTTTTTCCTTCTTCGATCTACTCACTCTCACCATTCTTGTTCTTTGTGTTTTCAATTACATTAATCAAGAGCGATTGATATGATGAAACAAGATAGTTTTGCTTTAGAGAAAGGTCATGAAGCCGCTCAAGAGCTTGATGATGATGGACAAATTAGAAGAACAGGTACATATCCATCTTACTTTTGGCTATTTTATTAAGAAACCGTATATATAATCAACAAGAATTGTGTAAAAGTAAATTACACGGTGACGTTCAAATTAAATCCAATTAATAAACCGTATATATAATCAACAAAGCATTGTGTAAAAGTAAATTACACGGTGACGTTCAAATTAAATCCAAATGAATGTTGATAACTGCGAGAATCATATCACATAGTATACTTGTGCACATTGTTTTAAATGTAATAGATAAGCCAGTTTTGTAACAACCTATCTTGTTCTCTTTTTTCTCCGATTAAACCAACAAAGCATTATATATAAGTACGTATATTGGTTCTTAAAGTTTTTAATATAATATTATTGAATATGAAAAGTTTGTAACGTGTATATTACATTAAAAAGGTAAAATTATTAAACACATTGTGTTAATCTCCTTGATCTCACTCTTTCTTTATTTTTTTTATCTTCTCTTCTGATTTTTCTTAATATAAAAATATGTATGGATGCGTATATATGCATTTAATAAACCTATTAATATTATATATTTTTTAAAATAAATCTTAAAATTTATAAAATTATTGCAATTTAAATTAATTTTATAGAATTAAAATAAATTATACAAGTTTTAATGCGGTTTTCACTGTTTTTTAACATATTATTGATTATCAAATACCAATAAGCTTTAATTCAACTAATATTGTAGGGGATGGTGGGCTTGGCTACCTAATGATGTCCATATGAGGTCGCTTTTTGTCATTGGGTTATCCTGGATAAACAGACTCGCTAAAAAATAATAATAAAAGTATATTTATATATAGAATTGGTGTCTTGATTAATTTTGTATGCCAATTGTCATCAATTCTGATAAAATTGGGGTCTTAACTCCAAACATAGGCGGACTGAAAAAGACTAGTCCCTGCCTTGTTTTCATGATGCTCTCCAATGTCAGGATTAGAAACTAAAGCCCCTCACATAATCTCAATATTATTCCCTTTCAATCTTAATCTTTTGTCTTCCATTTCTTCTTCTATTACATTTATAAAATCACTTTATTGGAGCTCTCTTTTCATATAAAATCAAACCCAAAAAATATATAGATACTATTTCCTAATTGTTATGTAGAATGAATTCACATTTTATATGATTATTGCATCAAGCTATGAATTCATCCTTATATGTTCTTTTGATTTCATTTTATTATTATTATTCTTTTTACAACAAACAAAGATAAAAAGAAACCATGAATCTGTTATAGGTCTTAATTCTTAACTAGAAAATCGTATATCCCTTGATTGATTTTGAAGGGACATGGTTGAGTGCGAGTGCACATATAATAACTGCGGTGGTTGGATCGGGAGTTTTGTCACTCACATGGTGTTTAGCACAGTTGGGCTGGACTTTGGGGACATTTTTGCTTCTAATTTTTGCTGTCATCTCCTGGTACACATGCACCTTACTCACCAACTGTTATAGATCTCCTACAGGAGCTCGAAACTATACCTACATGCAAGCCGTCAAGAGTAATCTAGGTAAGAATCATGTTTATTTTCTAGCTAATTTTGCTTTAATTATATTTGGATTATGTATATAGGTTTATATTTTCTTAGAACTCCAAAAAATATAATAACCTAGAACCTCCTAACAACCAGTTATATTACCAAAACTTCATTAATTAAGATGTATTGTTAAACTAACTTTTACTCACGAGTTTTTAGGAGGGCGTCAACACATATATTGTGCGATAGCTCAATACGAAACTCTCATTGGTGTAAGCATCGGATACACGATCACAGCGTCGATCAGTATGGGGTAAGAATAAAAAAACTATACATAGCACATATCGCTCACCTGTCGATGTATCTTAATGCCTTCATTTATTCGTTTGAATAGGGCCATTAAAAGGTCGCACTGTTTTAAGAAATATGGTCACGACAAGGGGTGCCATACGCTGAACAGTCCTTATCTTTTAATCTTTGCGGGTATAGAACTCATTTTGAGCCAACTACCTAACTTCCACAAGCTATCGTTCCTTTCCATCATTGCGGCCATCATGTCTTTTGTGTATTCAACCATTGGAATGGGGCTCTCCATTGCCAAATTTGCAGGTTAAACATCATTCAAACTCATCATGAAATATCTGTTATATCACTTATATGTGTTAAATTAACGAGTATAGCAATCTATTCTCACTCAACCATTACATTAACAAGTATAAAAATGTGTTTTATGGGGATATATTTTTATATATTAATTGCATTGTTTGAAATAATTGAAGACCGAATTTTGTTTTCATAAACATATATTTTTTATCTGTTACTTAAATTTTAATTTACAGTGTATATTTACTTTATTGTTCCTAGAAAACATAATAGATTTTTAACATATCACAATCACACGTAAGCCTCGCACTTGACTCAAGTTGATATACCCTGTACAACTATGCTATACCAGTTGCTTACTTTTTTTTGCGGCAACTCACATACTATCTAACATACTATTAAGTTACATATTTTTTTACTGCCACAAGATTTGAACCCATGATTTAGATAGTTAATCAATATCATGTGAAATTCATTTTTATCTATTTATATATCAAAATCCTACAATAATATTTGGCCGATCTGTATTATTGCTAATTATAAGTGTAAATTTGGTCAAGAGACACTTGCTTTATAGCATAAAAAGGACATCCAAAGGAAAAAAGTTGATACATTCTTCAAATAGATATGCTTACATTGTGATAGCCGAAACTTATAATTTTTATTTTTGAATGACAGAAACTTATAATTAACAACTCTGTATATATAAGTTGATTTTTTTTGTTATCAATTTTTAAATGTTGAACTATACAGGAGGTGGCCTTGCTAAAACAAGTATTGGAATGCCACCTAGAGAAGATATGTCAAGCAAGGATAATATATGGAACATTTTCTGTGCAATCGGAGACATTGCCTTTTCCTATGCTTTCGCTGATGTTCTCGTTGAGATACAGGCATATCTCTCTTTAAACACACACATATTATGGATTAAGATATAATTTAAATAGTTAATAATGAAATTTTATGAATTATAATACGATATTTTTTGATATAAGATATGGTTGAAATTACGTATAACTTACTAACAGTTTAATAAATTTGAATTATCTCACATTATATTTACATTGTTGGGGCAGACCTAATCGGAAGTAGTATCAAGATAGGTTACCTCTTGGGAAATCTCAAATCTCCATCAGGGTAGCCAAAAACTAATACACAAGCTCCTAGTTGGTAAAATGGACAATATTGGCCGGTTAGTACAAAAGGCTGAATATTCCATCTTTATGAATCGTATAAGTTTCCTTATATGTTTCCTAGTGGCCATAGTAAACAATATTGGTTCATACATCGCCTTGTATCTTTCTTGGTTATCAATCTCATCATCATGGCTATCGACGTCTAGATCTTTAAACAAATATAATTATCATTTCTAGTCATGTTATCTTTTACGAGTCTTCATTTCCGTTTGCCTCTTTTCCCCATAGTCTTTATCGTATGCCTTTCTAGGGTCTCACATTCCCAACACATCCACTGCGGGGTGCAATCATTAGACATATTACTCATGAACCCTCCCTCACCCAACCATCTAGCTCCCCATCCCATACTAGGGTGGTGAATCAGTCCCCAACTGATCCCTCGTCCACTCAAGACTTTTAGATCATGAAAAGGTGTCTAAGTGTTAGTCGGTCAAATCCCTGATGACACCAACTTACGAGCTCCATAGTTGAGCTCTTGTTATATCGAAGTCTTACAGGTGTATTACAATATTTCCTGTTCATTAATGCATACATCTCTTATGCGATTCAACATGCTCGTCTATACATACCTTATCCACAAGAACCACACTTAAATGCTCTCAAGCACATTCTCCATTACATTAAAGGAATTTTAGATCATAGGCTACAACTATATGTATCTCATAGCTTATTCATACACAAAATGGGTAGTTTGTGTTTTCTTGGGAGATAACTTATTATCTTGGTCATCTAGGTACAAAGCCATTGAATCTCGTTCCAGTGCTGAAGCAAAATATCGCGGTTTGCTAATTGTTTCCTTGAGACATGTTTGATCCATATTCTAGTTCTTGAGGTTCATTTACTTCATCCATCCATTGCCTAATTTGATAAATTGTGCCAACTACATGCCCACTAACCCGATGCAACATCAATGCACCAAACGTATTAAGAATTACTTTAAGTTTATCTTTATTTGCCAATTTTCGCTCCAATTTGAATCATCTTCGTAACCGCAAGGTTGTAATAAATATTGTAATCTGGGCTTTTTGTATATTTGGATTAAGCCCATTACAATTTAGCCAATTGGGGTTTACGTTAGGATGTCGTCTAAGTCGATCTATATATACCATTGTACATTTTTATTGAAATCACATAGAACTAGTGTACAAACCTCGTTAGTGTAGACACGAAATATAAGTAAAAGATTCCTTTTTGAATGCAGGATACATTAAAACAAAGTCCTCCGGAAAACAAAGTCATGCAAACGGCTACCACCATTGGGATTTCAGCGTCTACATTCTTCTACATGTTGTGCGGGCTACTTGGATATGCGGCATTCGGTAACAACGCACCAGGGAATTACTTAACTGGGTTTGGTTTCTATGACCCATTTTGGCTCGTTGACATTGCGAATTTGTGCATTGCTATACACCTTCTTGGTGCTTACCAGGTACTTAATTAATCTACTACAATTCATTACTCATTTACTCAATTACTCATATATATGTTTATTCTTCGTGACATTTTATTTCAGGTAATAGTCCAACCTGTTTTCGGGTTCGTGGAGAACTTGAGTCGCAGAAAGTGGCCAGAAAGCAGATTCGTCAACAAGGAATACACGATGGGTTACTTTCGGATCAATCTTTTCAGGTTAATCTGGAGGTCGACATATGTTATACTCGCAACACTAGTAGCAATGATGTTTCCATTTTTTAATGCTTTTCTTGCTCTAATTGGCTCAACAACGTTTTGGCCATTGACAGTGTATTTCCCCATAGAAATGTACATTGTGCAGGCAAAGATCCAAACGTATTCGTTTCGGTGGATTTCCTTGAGAGCTCTTAGCTTGATGTGCTTGTTTGTATCAATTATTGCGGCTGCTGGATCGATTAGAGAACTTGTTACGTCGGTCCAGACCTCCAAGCTCTTTCTATCAGAGTCCTAGCTAGTTCTTACTTTCCTTTTATTTGCTTTTGTGTCAAAACAATAGTGATTGTTGAACCAAAGGGTTTGGGATAATGCATTTGGGATCTTATTTATGCATCTTTTTATGCTTTCTGATGCATCCAATTTCACCAAGGTGTTTAAAACTTTAAATCCAACCTTTGCAATTAGCCTGCTAAATATTCTATCCGTCTTTGGTGATTGGTCTTGCCCATGTTTGATTTGACTGTTGTTTGTAGTATGTTTGTTACTTCGTTTGATGTTTTTAGAAGGTTATAAATTTATAATATATTAAAAATTATATTTTATGCTAATTGATTACCTTTATTATTATTATACTCGGTATATAATAATTCAAAAGTTTGGCGACACAATCAAGTGATTGTTCGCCAAACTTCTTATTTACTTTTGATTTGTTTTACACATTTTTAAATAATGTCGGTTTGCTGTCGTAAAATACGTGTTTTTTTTCGTTGATATCGTGAGTTATTTTAGTCCATCGATTCTGAACGAACCACGTCATGTCAAGGCCACAACGAGCCTATATTTTTTATTTTCGCCGTGGTCGTTTTTATGTAAATATGTTAATTTGTTGTACTTTGAGTGTAGACGAATTAACTTATTGCTTAAATTTCGGATTTGTAACTTGATACTAACCGAACTCGTGTCGGTTCACCTCAACACATGGTTTTCTATTAATGATTTAGTCTCGACAACGTCGATTCCGACTAAATTCACGTTAGTTCGCAAACGCATCGCGTGGGTTTTTTTATCACTTTTTTTTGTCCCTCAATTCCATAATCAACGAATTCGTATCAGCTGGCAACTGCAACGTGCGTGTTTTTTTGTTCGCCACATTTTTTAAAAAATTAAATATGTTAAATTGTTGTATTTAAGAGTGGACAAATTTATGGTTTACTTTATTTTTTGGGTCGTAACAAGATATCAACCGAAGTGTCATCGGTTCGCAACTGCAATGCATGTTTTTTATGTTAATTTATTGTGTTTTTGCGTTAACAAAGTTTTTTATTTGGGGGTTAGAGTGAATCATCTTCATCTTATAATAAATAAGGACATTTACACCACCTATTACAGGTCAGGTCCTAAAGCTATAATGTAATTCCCTGTGACTATTGACAGGAGATCCTTCTCTGCTTTCACCGATAATCACATCCAACTACATCCAGGAATCGCACCTGCCAAATGTGGTTTCGGGACCAGGCGTGTAACCTCGATAGCATGTGCCCTAGCCACCCAAGCCTATTAGTCGCTTAGATAAAGAAGGAAGCCCTTCGAGAGCTATTCTTTCCCTGATATTGGCAGGACTTACTAGCCCCTAGCTGTTTCAATGGTAGGAGCAGGGGATTGAAGAAGGACATCCGTGCTAAGAAGAAGGGACTGCAGCTCCAAGGTGTAGCATCAGTTCCAGACAACCGCTCAAGTTCAAGTAAAGGCTTCTGTCCTAGGAAGAAAGACTCGAAAGCCTAAAGCTATGATTTATACCTGCTCTCTCCCAGAAGTGGATGTGGAAAAGCAGGCACTAATGCAAGGAAAGGAGGTGTTGTTCGTCCACTTCTGCTCCAGCTAAAAAATTACCATTTCTCAGTAGTCGGTTTCCAACGCCTATACAGTTGTTAGAAAACGATAAAAAAAATATAATTTTTTTAAATAAACCGATTCTTATACGGATTGTCCTTCGAACGGAATCTAGATGCTTTCACAGGTTCATGTTTCACGGGCCTACAAACTGATTTCCACCCAAACCCAATTTTGACTGGGAACAAGCTCGTTGCTAATCATTCACAAGGTAAATCATTGCTAAGACTGGCCGCTATGAACGTTGATGTGATCTAATTTAGGCACCGATGGGCAAGGAACACCACTAAGGGGCGCCCTTGGTGGGGCGCGATGAAGGTTGGGGTCGTTCGAACGTCGGGCGGGCTTGGTAATTTTTGTGCGCCCTCTCTCTCTCTCTCTCCATCTCTCACACACACGTACATACATATGTGTATATATACAATGGGACGTCAATGTGCTTTAAACCATAACATAACATTATAGGTTAGGGTTTTGATGCCCGCAGTGCTCACGTAACGCTAACGTGATACTTGAAGGGGCTTCGATGCCCTCGTAGAGAACAATCTAATAACTTTCTACTGACGCAATGAGTCGGTAATCATTCGACCAACTTTTATAATAATAATAATAATAACTTATAATTATTATTTATTTTTATCTTTATGAGTCACTCCACAAGTCCACGTGTCTAGCGGATACCACTTGGAATGGTTGTACAATTTATATGAAAGGCGTGATTATTTTTATCGGCAAAACTCAAAAGTGGACGTAAATGGATCGTCATATAAATTTATTATAACTAATCTATTAAAGCAATATCATATTAGCCACACGCCTTACTTATAGGCTATCTCTATATCATCCACATCATTCACCTTTCATATTTATAATTTTCATATATTCATAATAAATTTTAAATTATTGATATTGACGCTTATATTTTGGTAACTTATTAATGTAATTAAATTTCAAATCATTGATATTGACTTTTATATTTTGTAACTTATTAATGTAATTATGATATAATTATTCTAATTGTTATTAGAATTTAGAGTTAAGTGTCATTTTAGTACTTGTGGTTTTTTCAACTACGCAACTTTAATATTTTTTTTGAATTTTTCGCAACTGCTACTCCATGTTTCAAAAACTGGCTATTTTAATACTTTTTCGTAACCCCGTTTAATTTATCCGTTAAGTCAAGGGTAAATTAGTAACTTAGTCATTTTTCTTATTTTTTTAATTTTCTTTTAATCAATTTATCTTTCTCCTCTCTTTCTGTATTCTCTTTCTCTCTCTCTCTTCACCTATACACCAACATCACCATGAGTGTATCACACACCACAAGATCAATCTTTTTTGCTTGTCTCTACCCACAACTATCCACAACTATTGTCACACCCCCATTCTAGGCCTAGAAGTATGAACCATAGTTGGTACCATATTTATAAATAAATCAGAGTAACGGGTTATAGCGGAAGTCTTTATAAAAACATAAGGATCAATAATATAAAATATTTACATTACAAAAGACGAAACAAAAGTCTCGTTTAGTATTTACTTGTTTATAGTTTACAAAACCACCATATTTTAATATTTACACAAAATTATCCGAGCCATCGGATTCTAGAGCTTCTTCGTCCTTCAAGCTCTAATCTTGATTACCTGCAAAATGTTATTAAAATACGTCAGCAACGAATGCTGGTGAATATGTTGACGCTAAAATATTTTCTTTACTTAATTACCCCTCGAGACCACGTAAGTCTCGGCCCATCTTGGCTTAGGAATAATCAAGTTAAAACAATCATCATAAACTCGAGTCTCTGCACTAGGTCACCTCAGCGAAACACCGCAGCGTTTATGACATAACTTAGGTACCATAATTATACACATGGCCATTCCCCACTCGGACGTAACTTAGGTCCGGCCCATCGTGGCTGGAGGTCGTGACCAAGCGTGGTGTGATGTGCCCACCGTGTTCCACATATGTAAGGATCCAGACAAATGTATACCATAGCCTGAGGGCTGGCTTATACTCTTATTTATAATGTTTTTAGAGACACGTAGCCTCATGTAAAGTTTTACACATAATACGTTTGTTTGTTTGAAAACAAGTTTGTAAAAGTGAGGCGTATTCACCTTTTCAATAGGATCGGCTTCCAACACCGTCCGTAGATCTCTTCATGCTATCTCGCACCTATAGTACGAGTATAACATTCATTAGTCGGATACACGATCCGGCTCTAAGACCTCTAGTCTTAATTATCTCGATGAACCTTTAGTTCATTATCCCATTTTACTTTAAAACCTTTAGTTGAAAAGTAATATTTTATAAACTTTTAGTTTATAAAAACTCGACGTTTCTTCTTCATTAAGAAACGTATTCTTTTCTTTATTATTTAAGTACATTCATTATACTTACATAATATATTTCTAACAAAGAATATTTATATCTATATATATATATACTCATATATATTTCTTATTTCTCTTTCTATATTTTCTTTGTTATTCATTTCTTTGTTTGTCGAGAATAATACCGACTCGGGTATTAAGCCGTTATAATATTTTATTATTATTTTGTTCGGGCATTATGCCTACCTTTGTCGGCTTAGAAATACCCTAGACACTTGGGCAACACTCCGACACTACTCGCTTTTCAACTTTCACTTGATCAACACTTCCTTCCACACTTGGCACGTTTCTCGAGGCACCAATACTTCTTGTCACGTACTTCGAGGTAGTAGTCAGGATGTCGGGCAGCACCTTCTTCTAGTTTGGAACGTCGTCGGGACGTGGCACGAATAACGAGGTACTAGGCATGTAAAACGGGGTTTCGGGGCACGGATTTCGAGCTGGATCGTGGGCACGCTTTACGAGGTAGGGAGAAGCTAGTGAGAGAGTAAAGTGTGTGTTTTTGGTGTGCAAATGGGAAGAGCCGGAGCTCGCTATTTATAGGGCTGATCTCGGACCCCATCGCGGTACGCGATGGGTCACTTGGCAAGCCCATCGCGTACCGTGATGTAGGCTTGCTGAGTCAGTGCCTAGACCTGCCACGTGTCGACACGTGGCAGACATCGCTTACACGTGACGACACATGATGGACGCGCTGCCACGTGGTGACACGTGGCGGCGTCGTGTGTCAAAGTTCTTGTTTATGAGTTGGTCGTCAAAAGAAAAATACTTGATATAATACTTTAATAGTTTACTTAATTATAATTTTTAAAATATAGGTAATAAAATAATGATATTTAAATACTACACATCCCAATGAATGTTGTCGCAAATATCAAAGTGCCAATAAATATTGAGTCTATTCTTTTGCCACTTCTGCCTTCTTGATCTACTCACACTCTCACCGTTCCCTCACTTGTGTTTTCGAGTGAACTTAGAGCGATTGTTATGAATAAACAAGAACATTTTTCTTTAGAGAAAGGAGAAGCCGCTCAAGAGTTTGATGATGATGGACAAGCCAGAAGAACAGGTACACACTGCATGTAACTTTTGGTTATTTTATCAAGAAGCTGGTTTTAGAGCATTCTCATCCCACACCCTATCCCTAAACCAAAAATTACACTAAAACTCATTACATTTTCTCTCTCTATTTCAATTAAATAATACTTTTTATACCTTTTATTATTACTTTTTCTCTTTCTTTCACTCACAACCACTTTCAAAATATATTAAAAAATTATATATGATGAACAGTAACTTTTCAAATATACAGAAAAATCACTATTTTTTCTAAAATATAAATACTCTTTACTCACAACACCCTGAATCACTCTCTAAATTATAAAAACGCCCATCACATAAAATGAGGGGTTAGAGTATTACCATCATATTCTCTATCTTTAAATTTAAAGTTATACTAAAACACATTATATTTTCTCTCATTTTTAATTAAATAATATTTTTTATAACTTTATTATTACTATTTCTCTTTCATTCATTTACAACCACATTCAAAATATATTAAAAAATTATAGAAGGTGAACATTAAATTTTCAAATACATAAAAAAATCACTACGTTTTCTAAAATATAAAAATTCTTCACTCACAACACTTTAAACCAGTCTCTAAATTATAAAAACATCCCCATATAAAATAGGGGGTTGAATGAGAATCAACAGCTTCTCTATAATTATGTGAGGGGTTCTCTAAATTTTTTCAGAGGATGTTAAGTGGTTGTAAGTGAAAGAGAAATAAATTTATAAAATAATGGGTAAATTTAGAGTAACATTATTTATCCTCTATTTATTTTTTAATATACTTGATGGTTTGTATCAAATATAAATGAAATTAACGTGTTAATTGTGGAATCAAGTAGAGTAATTATGTAACAAAATCATAAAGTAATTACATAATTACTCTATTACTCTCTGATGCAATTACATAATTACTCTATTTGATTTTCATAATTAGCACGTTAATTTAATTTGTACGCTAACTTTTCCATATATTTGAAAGTGGTTATGAGTGGAGGTGAGGGAATAGTTAACGACAAATATGTAAAAAAATATTATTTAATTGTATATGAGAGAGAAAATGTAGTGTTTTTAGTGTAATTATAGGAATAAAAATAGAGAAGCTACCAGAAAAGCTTTAACTTCAGAATTTATAGTTGCCAGGGTTAAACAAAACTAGTAAAATTCTTGAAAACTCGTGATAATCATTTTTAAATATTAAGGTTGTGTTAACATTGTGGAATTCATAGGAATTCAAAGGAATTAGAATTTAATTCCTGTAACATGGCGTGTTCGGTCGGATATAACAGAAATTGGAATTCAAACAAATCTCATGTTCATTGGAATTAATGAGCTCTTTCACATTCAAGTGGAACGTTCAAAAAAACATGTTCAGTTTGGTTTGGGTCAAAATGAGTTTCGCCTTCACACGGGTTTTATTTTGGTTCTGGTTTCGGGTTGGCACGGCTTCGAGTCGGAACGGGTTTCAGCTCGGAATCGGTTTCGGATCAAAACATGGTTAAGCTCGGCACACGATGGGTTTCGGGGTAGAACAAGTGTCGCTTCAACTTTCGAGTTGGACAAATTTCGAGTCGTAACACGTTCCGACCCAACTCCACCCGTCTTGAACCCAAACCGGAAACCCAACCTTAACCAAAACCCGTTCGGGTCCTAAACTCGTTTTGACTCGAATCACGTCATGATCTGAACTCGTTCCGAAACCTGACCTAACCCGAAACCCATTCTGACCCCAATCCGGGCTCGTTCCGACCCGCGTCCGTTCGGATTTAACAACCGTTCCGAATTGAAACACGTTACGATCCGAACCCGTACGAACTGAACTCAGTTCTGATCTTAAATATTTAACCCGACCCAAACCCGTCTCAGAACCGAACCTGTACTGACCCCCGAAAATCGTTCTGACCCGAAACCTGTTCAAACCGAATCCGTTCCGATCCGAAAACCGTTGAGACCCAAAGCTCGTTCCAATCCGAACTCGTTCCGATCATAAATTCGTAACCCATGTTGACCTGAAACCTGTGCCAACCCGAAAGCTGTGCTGACCCGAAACCCTTCCCTACCCAAAACTTGTCCCGACCCAAATGCATTTCAAAACAAAACCCGTTCCGACCAAAGTAGCTTTTTTTCACTCTCCCCGTTTTGACCTAAACCCGTTTTTAAAGGGAGGGGATGGGAATTTGGATGAGGAGGAGAATTCCAATTCTGTCAACAATTTTACCAAACAAACACATTATAGATTTTTTAAGGAATGCATATTTCCATACACAACACACGTACAATTAAGGTTTTTATTATGATTAATTTTGAAGGGACATGGATGAGTGCGAGTGCACATATAATAACCGCTGTGGTTGGATCAGGAGTGTTGTCACTCACATGGTGTTTAGCGCAGTTGGGCTGGACTTTGGGGACATGTTTGCTTCTAATTTTTGCAGTCATTTCCTGGTACACATGCATCTTACTCACCAACTGCTATAGATCTCCTCATCCAGTTACTGGAGCTCGTAACTACAACTACATGCAAGCTGTCAAGACTACTCTTGGTAAACTTTATTCTTATTTTCTATATAAGTTTTCTCTAAACATATATCCTAGTTTTAATATTTAGTGTTGCGAACGTCCTACTTAGTTGCCATTCGGGGAAATAAACCAAACATTTTATCTGTAATATAGATTAGTTCTAAAAAAATAAACCAAACGATTTACTTAACAATACCCTACAATCGCATATTCACATTTCATATTTCACATCGTCAAATCACATTAAACTTTGTGTGAAATGTGAAACCCCAAATGCCTATGTGATTAACTAATATGAACGTTTTTTTTTCTTGTTACCCATGATATTTGATTCCTCATAACTTAAAAATACAGTTTTATATGACACCTTAATAACACTGGGCTAAAAAGCCCTTCAGTGGATCTAATTTTTTTTCCAAGCGGCTAATTTTCAAAGTGTAAACTAATAATTGAGTGAGTTTTGTGGGCAATTTGTATAGCTCACTTTATAGCGGACATATTTTTTACACAGTTGATATGGTTGATCACACGGCTATAAATTAAATACGATCATCATGTTAAATCCCCTTAAAACCATATTTCTTCACCTAAATGATCAATGCTTTATCTAGTAAAGTTCATAAATTATATACAAACGAAAGATACATATGGTATTAAGGATATTTCCGATTTTTATATTACCTTTAAACTTACATAATTGCATATTTCCCAGATCATTCTTTAAGAGCATTGTTTATTGTGCGTTAAAATCTCCTCTTTGGGGAAACATGTAATTGTATAAGTTTTGAGAGGGATGATGACTGAATCGTACTGATCATGCAAAAACCTAATTAACCAATTGACAGGGTACTCAGGTATCAAATCCATATGAGCATGTGGTCAAAATTATATAGTCGTTTGTTTATTTAAACTAATATTTAAAAATATAAAAGAACAATGACGAAGCTTTTGTCGGGTGAGTGCTAATCACACAAGCAATTGATATATGGTTGGAAAATAAGCAATTAAAGAAAACAGAATCACACCCATGGTTCATATATATAAGATCATAGACTCAACTTTTATGTCGCTGGTTTGATTAATCACAAATGTCATTCTTGATTAGCTTATATTAATTCCTAATCAAAAGCATCAACAATCTTAACACATACGCAACTGGTAACTAGAGGTTCATTCACATCATGACTCAATTAACGACAATTGTATGCTTTTAAACTAAGAACCTGTTGGAATTACGTATGCCCGAGACACATACTTAAACTAATGTGGCTAACTGTGTTTGATCCAAGTCGGGTCATACCCAATAACAAGCTAGACAACACCAAATGTATTCTTTAATGATTTGATCACTTAAACGAATACCGAACACTACGTGTTTAGAAAATTGGTTTTCTAAACAAACACACTTGAGGATTTAAATAAATTATCTGGATAATTTGTTTATATAAATTAATTATTTAATTGGTTAAGTAATTATGTAAATGCATGTACATTTTATAAAGTTAAGTTTTATAAAATGAATGGAGATGGTTTTAAAATGGTTAAAACAAAACACAAAAAAAAAAAAAAAAAAAAAAAATATCAAAACCGGCCACCCCATGTGGGTGGAGGGTTTGGTCCCATCCAATCTTTTGTCCTTTTGTGTTGACCACCTCTTATTTATCTCCATTCACATTACATGCATTCTTGGTCTTGTCCCTTTTGTATTCTCAAGTAATTTTGAAGTTTTCCATACTCTCTTTTCTCTCTCAAAACTCACGGCCACATTGGCCTCAAATTGGGAGTTTTGTGAGCTTCAAATTGGTGTTCAAATCCTAGCAACTAGTTGGTGTTGTTGCTCAAAGCTTGGGGTATACAAAGCTTGAGGGTTTCTCTTTGCAACCTTGCCATTTGAAGATATCATCATCTTCATCCACATACATCTTCTTCTAAAGGTATAAGAAGGTACCATTTACATTTTGTAAGCATATTGTTCTTGTAATATTGATCCTTGTTCTTTGGGTTTTAGTTTTAACATAATGGTATGTTCATAACAAGTTATAAAATCTAAGCTTCCGTTGCGTTTTCTAGTTAAATATGGTTAACTTGACTTTGATAAACTTGTATAAAACCCAACAAATGGCATCAAGAGCCGGTTACAAGGACTTATGCTTCTTACATGTTCATAGATTTCGGGTTTTTCATGGGTGAAAAAGGGGTCCGAAATTTTGGTGGATTTTACCCCTCATGGTTTTGTAAGATCTTGACATGCATGAAAAGATCTTAGGAAACCATTAATAACATTTGGATGTTGAAAATAAAAAAAAAATAATAATAATAATTTGGGCCGTAGCCTCTTGGGGGGGGGGGGGCCGATTTTATTTGGTGATTTTGGGCATTGGTTGCTTAGGTTGCATGCTTAGAACATTTGGTATGTTTGATTGTGTCATAACCGAAACCTAGACCTTGGATGTGTTGATTGTTGTTTGTGTATGTTGATTATGTTTATTATTCAATATGGTTGTAATAATTCATTATCTTAGGCTTGTGTAATTTATTTATTCATAAGTTGGTTTGTAATAAATAGATTAGTTGCATTTTCTTTTTTTTTAGAAAAATATGTATTAGGATACATTTTGTAAAAATTGAAGATGCAAGAATTGGTGGATTTGGGCCTTGGACCGAAATTTTGGGCTTGTTGGGCCTCACCGGCCCATCATGGGATTCAAGCCCATTAGGCCCATAAATTTCACTCTTGGGCCCAAGAAGACTTTTGGGAGTTTGGAGCCCATTAACAAGCCCAACAAGAACACAACAACTTGGAAAGGATACTTGAAGCATTTGGATGCAAGATCAAGTGGGAGTCAACATTCCATCCTTGTGTCATGTTTTGTCCCTTAGGTGTGACTTATGACCTATACTTGTTTCGGCTAACAAGTATGGTCAAACTTAGCGGTTCTCGGTTATGACTATATTTTGCATGTGTTTGCTTGGTTGTTTGTTTTACTTATTGTAATGTGTGGTTGATAGATATTAGGATATCCAAACCGTCACATAGGAACGACAACAAGCATAAAACGGGTTCTAATATATATTTGGTAATATCGCGTTAATTAGTTTAATTAAATGGGTTTATTAAAACTAAGCGATTACTCACATATAATAAAATTGGTTTTATTATAACTAGAACCTTGAAAATTGGTTTTCAAAATCGCCATATTTCTAAATGCATGTTAGGATATGGCATAATGTTTTTCAAACTAGAATATTGGAAAACTTAAAAATCCCTTTTTCATAATTACCAAGGAAACAAGTCTAACACCATCCTTTTGTATGACACTTAACGTATTAGGGAACTTTAAATGGGATAAAGGTCACCTAACCATTTTGAGCAAACTAATATACTTAGGGTAATATTAACATATTTGTGGGATAAAGGTCACCTAACCACTTGTATGTTAATCTTACATGTTTATACAAGTAGGACGACTTGAATTGGAAACCATGTGATAAAGGTCACCTAAGCATGGGGATCCAATGGTGTTGATGGGATAAACATGCCAACACGAAATAAGGATTTCGAATGGTCCCATACCTCTAGAAGTTGCAAAGGGTTGCAATTGTCAAGGTTGACTACCTTGTTAAATCAAATAACGGGATAAAGGTCACCTAACCGAAATTTGATTTATCGTTGGATTCTAGAATTTAATTATTATTTTAAAATTTGGAATAAAAGGGTATTAATAATTAAATTGTTTATAATACTAAAATAGAACTTTGTTAAATTTTGTAGATGGCCGCTAACAATGCAAACACCTCTACCCATAACACCCGTAACCTATCCTTAAGAACCATCCTTGAAAAGGATCGTCTAAACCATAATAACTTTATGGATTGGTATCGCAACTTGAGAATAGTTCTCAAACAAGAAGAGATATCATATGTCTTAGACGATCCCATTCCCGATGAGCCTAACGTGGAAGATGAGGAGGCGTATAACGATTGGGTCAAGTACACCAAAGATTCGGTGCAAGCCTCTTGCCTCATGTTGGGGACTATGATTCCCGAAATCCAAAAGGATTTCGAGCATCATGGGGCATACGACATGATAACTCAATTGAAGGAAATGTTCCTTCAACAAGCTAGAGCGGAACGTTTCGAAACGGTTCGAGCGTTTCATGCATGTCGTATGGAGGAAACCCAAAGCGTCTCATCTTATGTCCTAAAGATGAAAAGCTACATTGAAAAGCTTCGTAGGTTAAATTGTCCCGTCTCTAATGAGTTGGCTACGGATTTGATCCTCAACTCTTTGACCAAAAGGTTTGAAACTTTTGTCATGAACTATAACATGAATGGGTGGGACAAAAGCATTGGTGAGCTTCACGCAATGCTAAGAACGGCCGAAGCGGGAATGGGTAAAAGGGTTTTACCCGTTCTAACAATCAATGAAGGAAAAAGGGGACATAACTCCAACCCCAAAGCAAGTGTTGCTAAGGGCAAGGGCCACGTCCAAGGAAAGGGAAAGAGGAAAGCCATCACGCCCACCAAACCGAAGGAAAAGAAGCAAAAGGTTGCGGCGCAAGATCCATGCTTTGAGTGTGGAGAGATAGGTCATTGGAAAAGGAATTGTCCGACCTATCTCAATGCGTTAAAAGATAAGAGGGATGCGGGGCATACCTCAGGTATTATCTTTACTATACATATTGAACTAAATGTTATTTCTTCAAATACATGGGTACTTGATACCGGATGTGGAACTCACATTTGCAATTTGTTGCAGGGGTTCAAAAGAAGTAAACAACTCAACAAAGGGGACATTAGTCTCTTTATGGGCAATGGAGCAAGAGTTGAAGTCCAAGCCCAAGGAGACTACTTGTTAAAGCTTCCAAGTGGTTTGGAAGTAATTTTGAAGAATGTTTTGTATGCTCCTAAGTTAAGGAGAAACATTATTTCCGTGTCCCTTTTAAAACAATGTGGCTTTGATCTTAAATTTATAAATTGTGATATTCATGTTTTGATGAATGGCATGTTTTATTTTAAAGCTGTACCCATGAATGGTATATATGAAATAGATCAAAGTGGTATGTCACATAGTAGTTCAATGTACAATGTCAACACCAAGAAACTCAAGAAGGACTTGGGTGATTCCTATCTTTGGCATTGTCGCCTTGGACATATAAGTAAGAATCGCATGCAAACTCTTCGCAAGAGTGGTATTCTAGAAACAAATGAGTATGATTCATTTGATGTATGTGAATCTTGTTTACAAGGCAAAATGACAAAGCAACCCTTTAATAAAACTTTTGAAAGGTCAAAAGAATTATTGGGTATCATACATTCGGATGTATGTGGTCCTTTTAGACCAATGACTAGGAATGGTGAAAGATACTTCATTACCTTTATTGATGATTATAGTCGATATGGTTATGTGTACTTAATGAAACACAAAGATGAAGCTTTTGAAATGTTCAAAGACTTCAAAACTGAAGTAGAAAGACAACTCAAGACCACAATCAAAGTACTTCGTAGTGATAGAGGAGGTGAATACCTAAGTGGTGTATTTCAAGATCATCTTAAGAGTTGTGGAATTATTTCACAACTTACTCCACCTGGAACACCACAACATAATGGTGTGTCTGAAAGGAGAAATCGTACCCTATTAGATATGGTTCGATCGATGATGGCTAGAAGCACTTTACCTCTATCATTTTGGGGCTATGCTTTACTTTCCGCTGTTCGCATATTGAATATGGCTCCAACCAAGAAAGTGGAGAAGACACCTTTTGAAGTATGGCATGGAAAGGCTCCATCGCTATCATTCTTAAAAGTTTGGGGTTGTGAAGCTTATGTAAAGCAATACACCCCAAACAAATTAGAAGTCCGATCCACTAAGTGTATCTTTATAGGTTATCCTAAAGATGATTTAGGATATTACTTTTACGATCCTAGTGAGCAAAATGTTATTATTGCTCGAAAGGGTAAGTTCTTGGAAACTAAGTTCCTTGAGGAAGGAACTAATAGTAGAACAGTGAAATTTGATGAGGATCAAGAATCACAAGATGATACACAATTGGTTGATACTAGCACTCAACAAGAGGTTGTTGAAAGTGATCAAGTGGTTGATCAAAACACACAAAACGTTCGCAGATCTGGTAGAATTAGCAATCCACCTGAAAAATATGGATTTTTTGTAGAAGGTTGCTACGTGGTAGATTCGGATGAACCAACCACATACCGTGATGCAATGTCCAAGAATGATTGTGACAAATGGCTTGAAGCCATGAACGTTGAGATGCAATCCATGTATGACAACCAAGTTTGGGAATTGGTTGAACCACCACTCAACTCCAAAGCTGTTGGAAGTAAGTGGGTTTTCAAAAGGAAAACTGATATGCATGGAAACTTGGATACTTATAAAGCAAGACTTGTAGCTAAAGGTTTCACTCAAACTCAAGGGGTTGATTATGATGAAACTTTTTCGCCTGTGGCAATGCTAAAGTCTATTAGGATATTATTTGCCATAGCTGCACATTATGATTATGAAATCTGGCAAATGGATGTCAAGACCGCTTTCCTAAATGGATATCTTGAGGAAGATGTCTATATGGTTCAGCCTGAAGGTTTTGTCGATCCAAAACATCCTAATAAAGTATGCAAGTTAAAGAAATCAATCTATGGATTGAAACAAGCATCTAGAACTTGGAATCATCGTTTTGATGAAGAAATCAAAAGTTTTGGGTTCATCAAAAACGCTGATGAGGCTTGTGTGTATAAAAAGGCTAGTGGGAGTATAATTACATTCTTAGTATTGTATGTCGATGACATTCTACTATTTGGAAATGACATTCCAACCATGGAAAGCGTTAAGGCTTGGCTTGGAAGTAGATTTTCCATCAAGGATCTAGGTGAAGCTGCCTATATTTTGGGAATAAAGATCTATAGGGATAGGTCAAGGCGCTTGATAGGTTTGAACCAAAGTACATACATTGATAAGATCTTGAAAAGGTTCAAGATGGAAAACTCCAAGAAAGGTTTTGTACCTATTCAAAGAGGGACCATATTGAGTTCAGCTCAATGTCCAAGCTCAAAGGGTGAGCAAGAGACGATGAAACAAATCCCATATGCTTCTGCTATAGGATCCATCATGTATGCGATGATATGTACTAGACCGGATGTGTCATGCGCTTTGAGCATGACAAGCAGATACCAACAGAATCCAGGAAACAGTCATTGGATGGCTGTTAAGAGCATATTGAAATACCTTAGGAGAACTAAGGATATGTTTCTGATATATGGATCTGGTGAGGAGGAACTCGCTATAAAAGGTTACACGGATGCGAGCTTCCAAACTGATCGAGATGATTCTCGATCACAGTCTGGGTATGTGTTCACACTTAATGGAGGAGCTGTCTCTTGGAAGAGCTCAAAACAGGAAGTGGTAGCATTGTCCACTACAGAATCAGAATACATCGCCGCTTCATTGGCAGCTCAGGAAGCTGCATGGTTGAAGAAATTCATTACTGATCTAGGGGTGGTCTCTTCCATTCAAGACCCTCTAGAAATCTTTTGTGACAACGAGGGTGCGATTGCACAAATCAAGGAACCTCGTTCGCACCAAAAGACTAGACACATAGAGCGGAGATTCAACTACATAAGGGATGAAGTTGAAAAGGGAAAGATATGTATTCGCAAAGTTGGAACTGATCAAAATCTTGCGGATCCATTCACGAAGCTCCTAGAAAGACCGAAACATGAGCGTCATGCGAGTGGCTTAGGACTTCGATATTCTAGTAATTGGATTTGATCTATTTTGTATTTACGTTTAAAAGACTTTTGTAATTTAACTCTTTTATATGATTATGGAATCTTGAGTTAAATTCTAATTTTGCATGTTTAATCCATGAATAAGTTATCTTATTCTAAAAGTCCGTAGTCGATCACATTTGTGGGAACAAATATGAAGCAAGACTATTATGAACTAGGATTGGTGGATATTCATAAGGAATGAATATGGAGCATAGGTTTGCTGCCAAAGTTCATAGATATTTGTGGGATACAAATATTGGACTGACCCGCTCTCAATATTACTACATGGAGTCGATTGACTTGATCATTAGTAATCTTGAGTAAAGGAGAATTTCATATTATCCTTAGACCTGAGATGTATATTGGGTCTTGATTTTCACCGAGTATTACACTTTGACTCTCCCCTTCGCTATTCGTAAAAGATGGTACATAAGGATGAGCTCGGGTGGAGTATAAAGTGATAGTGAGAGGCGTATACAGTCAAGACGGAATTTGTTCCTCTTATGTGTTGAGAGTTTAGATGTCTAAGGCCTGATAAAGTTGAATTGTAAAGAGAATGATCACCTATGTCTCTTAGATCCAACATGACATCTAGTAACAAAGGGATATAATGATAGATTCACCTAAATCATATCAAGTAAGGGACTTGAAGGGATGATGTTATTGAATGGCACTTCGTCAAACACATTAGGGGTGGTGAACTGTTGTTAGGCGGTATTCACCACTTGCATTAATTTTCTATGTATCTCGTGCAAGTGGGAGATTGTTGGAATTACGTATGCCCGAGACACATACTTAAACTAATGTGGCTAACTGTGTTTGATCCAAGTCGGGTCATACCCAATAACAAGCTAGACAACACCAAATGTATTCTTTAATGATTTGATCACTTAAACGAATACCGAACACTACGTGTTTAGAAAATTGGTTTTCTAAACAAACACACTTGAGGATTTAAATAAATTATCTGGATAATTTGTTTATATAAATTAATTATTTAATTGGTTAAGTAATTATGTAAATGCATGTACATTTTATAAAGTTAAGTTTTATAAAATGAATGGAGATGGTTTTAAAATGGTTAAAACAAAACACAAAAAAAAAAAAAAAAAAAAAAAATATCAAAACCGGCCACCCCATGTGGGTGGAGGGTTTGGTCCCATCCAATCTTTTGTCCTTTTGTGTTGACCACCTCTTATTTATCTCCATTCACATTACATGCATTCTTGGTCTTGTCCCTTTTGTATTCTCAAGTAATTTTGAAGTTTTCCATACTCTCTTTTCTCTCTCAAAACTCACGGCCACATTGGCCTCAAATTGGGAGTTTTGTGAGCTTCAAATTGGTGTTCAAATCCTAGCAACTAGTTGGTGTTGTTGCTCAAAGCTTGGGGTATACAAAGCTTGAGGGTTTCTCTTTGCAACCTTGCCATTTGAAGATATCATCATCTTCATCCACATACATCTTCTTCTAAAGGTATAAGAAGGTACCATTTACATTTTGTAAGCATATTGTTCTTGTAATATTGATCCTTGTTCTTTGGGTTTTAGTTTTAACATAATGGTATGTTCATAACAAGTTATAAAATCTAAGCTTCCGTTGCGTTTTCTAGTTAAATATGGTTAACTTGACTTTGATAAACTTGTATAAAACCCAACAGAACCATCAACAAACCCTAGCACACATCATCCTAATAGTAGTAAACATCTCACAATATCAATGATGCAAGAAATCTCAGAATATTATGAGTCGAAAACAATAACAGTTGTATGCATACAACTTCAATTAAAATAATCATATAGTTGTGAATGACCTTATATATAAAATGTTGCCCCAAACTTCAAAATTGATATATTATAATAAATTGAGTGCGAGTTTAAGTTACAACACATAAAAATCTAAGGCCATGGTATACATTCACTTTCATTAACTCAACATAGGCATCAAATCATCTACTTTACCCTATTTCACTCAACCTCATCCTAAGGACATTCTTTAACCCCTCTTTACCTCTCTTTATTTAATGTAAACTTGATTCTTAACTTATTTTGTGTGTGTAGAGGATTTTAAAGCCCATTAAAATTTTAATCCATCTTGTATTTAACGCCCCTTAACCTATACAGAGAGTGGTATGCCACTTGTGAATCCTTGTCAACTCATCATTAACACTTTGAACCCCTGAGCCTAACAAAGGCTTTGTTATTTTAATAATTCTAATTCACTAACGCAAATGTTCACAACTACTTAATTCTTTTTTCAGTTAAGTTCATTTCTTTAACTTATTTAGTTAGGTTCTTACTAATTATAAAAAGATTTCATGTAACTCGATCGTTAATTAAAGCTTCACCTCTTTTATTTAACGATAATTAACATGTTTTAGCTTGTTTTAACTCAGACCAACAATAATATAAAACGATTAAAAGTAATATATTATACTCATATCGATGCATTTAATAAATCATGAACATATAAATACTAGTACCTAAAATAGATTGCTATATTATGTATGGTAGGGGTGAGCAATTTAACCGTCATAACCGTTAACTGAACCATAACTGTCATAACCGAACCGATTTTAATCGATAACCGTCATGACCGGTGGGTCGGATTTAATGAAGTTTTTAAAACCGTCAAATGCGGGTCGGTTTTGGTTATAGATACTTCCAAACCCGCCATAACCGAACCGACCCATTTATTTAATCAACAATATGTTTGGGATTTATTTTCAATAATCATATTGTCGGATTATACAATTTTGATGTGTTCGGTTCAACTTTTGTTATCAAATTAACTTAAATTTCGTTGTTAGATTATTTAATGCCATTATTTCAACATTTGATATAATATTATGGATTATATATTTTGTTGAATTATGTCAAGTTATTTTTTCTAATATTTGGTATCAAACTTTTAGGCTCAATTATATTGTTTTGGTTACGGTTAACCGACCCATAATCGACTCGCTTTAACCTTCAAAACCGATTAACCGAACCCGTCATAACGGATCGGTTATGGTTATGGTTATCCATTAACCGACATATTGGTTATGGTTATGGGTTTGACTCAAAACCGCTCCAAACCGACCCATGCACACCCCTAATGTATGGGATACTTTAATACTATGGTGTCACAGTATACCTAACTTTAGAAGGAAAACATATCAAAATTATGTCATAATGATTAAAAAGTGCCAAAATTAATTTGAAATGCCCCTATCCCTTACTTTTTTTTTCCGATTAATTAAAAAAATAAATTTATTTTATAACCGAAATTGATTTTCGTTTTTCATTGAAACCGTAAACAGTTAAAAACCAAACCTAAAATGTTGTTTTTCAATCAAAACTACAAGAACTAATACAATTATAAAGTGTGAATACTTTTGTGATTTAAGAATTTCAATTTTGCGGCTTCTTGCTTTCATTCTTTTTCAATTTCAATGAAAGTAGTCGAGGTTATGTTTGTTTAAGGATCCAAATAATCTCACAATTCTTGTTTACATGGATTATCTCGTAACCTGAACTGTGATAGAATTGAAGAATATGGTGATTTCCAATTAATTTTGGTAACTTTTAATCAAAACAACCGAGTTTTCATAATTTTTCCGTCTAAGGTTAGGTGTGTGACAACATTGTATTCACTTTCGCTATAATATATACAACACTTCATTAAAATGTATCGTTTAATGTTCCTTTAATCATGTTGTGGTTCTAGGAGGGCGTCAATACATATCTTGTGCGATAGCTCAATACGGAACTCTCATTGGCGTAAGCATTGGATACACCGTCACTTCATCGATCAGTATGGGGTAACAATAAAAACCTTTATAGCATGTATTGCTCAAGTGTCAATGTATCTTAATGACTTTGTTTATATGTTTGAACAGGGCAATCAAACGGTCGAACTGTTTTAAAAAATATGGTCACGGCAAGGGGTGTCACACATTGAATAGTCCTTATCTTTTAATCTTTGCATGTATTGAACTCGTTTTTAGCCAACTGCCTAACTTCCACAAGCTGTGGCTCCTTTCCATCATCGCGACCATCATGTCTTTTGCGTATTCAACCATTGGCATGGGTCTCTCCATTGCCAAAATTGCAGGTTAATTAAACATCATTCAAACTCTACATTGAACGGTGCGTGAAATATCTGTTATGCGTGCATGTCGTTAATTAAATTAACAAGTACCAATAATCTCTTCACACTCAGCAATGGCATTATTTCTTTTGATCTTTTCTTATCATTATGCAATCACTATATGCTCACCACTTGTCACGATATCAAATTTGTTTTATCTATTCATATATCAACATTATACATTGTTTTGCCAGTTTTTACTCGTAAAATGTATTTATATGTAAGTTGAATTGTTTTTTATCAATAATTTTTTAAATGTTTGAGTGATACAGGAGGTAAGCTTCCTAAAACAAGTATTGGTATGCCACCTAGAGAAGATCTGTCAGACCAGGATAAAATGTGGAACATTTTTTGTGCCGTTGGAGACATTGCTTTTGCCTATAGTTTCGCTGCAGTTCTTGTTGAGATACAGGTATACCCCTTAATACCCCTCCCCTTCACACACACACATATATATATTGAGAATAATTATGGGACACCAAGTTATTATAAGAAAACAAAAGTAATAAATATAAATTGTTAATTTTTTTTATCAGTAATTTTTTTTAAGTTTTGTGCTTCTTACATACACATGTGTGTTATGCATAAAGACCAAAACTAACTTTTCCTACGTATATCTATGAGCATCTTAAATTTTAAGTAATACAACATTTAATGCTAATTGTACAACACCTAATGCATGTGGTTAAAAGTTTAGAGGGGCAAATATATGTCTTTTAGGCACAATCATTTAAGATATTATTCAATACTTACCTGAGTTGTAGAGGTATCTCAAGAATGATAAACGATAATTAACGCACAACTTATAAATAATCGACTTATATTATAACCAGAAAATATAACTCAAAAAACTGATTACAATAACTTTGGTAGTGATGGTGGTGATTGTTGTGTTTGTTGTTGTTGTTATGTTGTATCTAACACTAACTTTGTACATCTATTTATACTAGTAACCCAACTAGGTCACCAAGCATAATATGTGGTCACCACTCAACTTGGCCACCAAGGTGAACTTGGGCAACAAGGCCAACTTGGCCAACAAGGTGAACTTGGCCACCAATCATATGGAATGTTTCATAATACCCCTTATACTTTAACCGACTTGTTAAAACCTCTTAGGCCCGGTTCACCGACTTGTGACCCGGAAATGAACGCCTCGTTTGTTTACCCACCAAGCACGATTCACACAACTGATTTTCGTGTTCAACATGTGGTAAACCTCGTACAAGATCCTTCTTAACCATCGATTTCATTAACTTGAAATTGATGTGCCGAAGTCTTGCGTGCCAACGCCATGCATCATCTTCAATCTTTGATTGCAAACACACGGGAGCTCCAATTTTCATTCGTATTTTGTAGAGTCGGTTTTCGGATCTCTTGACCTTCATGAGTAACCTCCCGTTTTCATCGTACATGGTCAGAAGATCATGTTTCATCCGAATGTCACATCCGGACCCTGTTGCTTGACCGAGACTTATTATATTATTTTTTAACTCCGGAATATAATAAATCTCGGTTAGCAAGTCTTAGTCACCCGATTTTCCTTGGAAAATAATTGAGCTTTTTCCCTTGATTTGAACAAATGACCCATCTCCGAACTTAACCCTCCCGGTTATGTTATCATTTAACTCTAAAAAATACGACCGGTTTCCCGTCATATGATTACTTGCCCCATTATCCAAATATCATACATCATCTTCGACCCGCTCGGTCTCGTATTTCTTTGGTAATAGGTTTTGTTCATTTAAGAACATAACTTGATGCATATACGCCGCATCTTCAAAATTTTCACGGGCTTCGGTTTTGTTTGCTTCTTGACCCTTTTGAACTCGGTCCGGGCAACCGGATGCAAAGTGACCAAACTGGTCACATCGGTAACATAAAATCTTTGACCGATCTTTCTTCACCCTTACTTTTCCCCGACTTGATGACCCTTGTTCGGTACTAGGGGTTCGGTATTGGCCATTTAAACGGCCTCGACCGCGACCTAGACCTCCTCGTCCTCGTCCCCCATTAGATTCAAAACTTCTATGACTTGATGAATCATATTTACCGAATAAAAGTTTACCTTGGCCACCCCCCTTGAATTTCTTCTTCTCGGATTCGCTCCTCATAGGCTCGGAGTCGGCCTACAACATCTTCAAATCCCGTTTTATTGAGATCCAACATTTGCTCAAGCGAAACAACCATTTGAATATACTTCGATCTTGGGAGACTTTTGAGAAACTTCTTTACCAACCTTGCTTCATCTATAACTTCGCCGAGAGCCGCTGATTTCGAGGCAATGCTTGATAACTTGCCCGCAAAGTTATCTATGGAATCTGACTCGTTCATCTTCATATTGTCAAATTCCATTGACAAGGTTTGGAGACGTGCTTCTCTAACCCGTTCGGCACCTAAGTGTCGGGTTTTAATCGAATCCCATATGACTTTAGCAGTTTCTTGATCTTCAAAATGCATGATCAAGGTTTCGGGTATGGATTGAAACAACAAGGCCATAGCCATGTCATTTTTGTCTTCATCGGGGACACCCGAGTTGATGGTGTCCCAAACTTTGTGAACTTTTAGGACTACTTTCATCCTCATAGCCCACACGGTATAGTTTGTTGTAGTTAACATTGGACATTGAATGGAAGATGGCCCGTTCTCTTTCCCCTTTGGCGGCGGCGGTGGAGTCAGGTCACCCATGATTACTCAAACCCAACTTGTTTGAATAAAGTAACAACTGAACGAACTACGCTATCAACAATGACAACAACTTCTTTGGGAGATCAAACCAACTTGTTCGATCAACCACGATAACAACTTCTTCAGGAAATCAAACCAACTAGTTCGATCGAGACACCTCCTTTGTTGGCCGTTAATTATCGTGTTCTTGAACCGAGCTCTGATACCAATTCAAGAATGATAAACGATAATTAACGCACAACTTATAAATAACCGACTTATATTATAACCAGAAAATATAACTCAAAAACCTGATTACAATAACTTTGGTAGTAATGGTGGTGATTGTTGTGTTTGTTGTTGATGTTGTTGTGTTGTATCTAACACTAACTTTGTACATCTATTTATACTAGTAACCCAACTTGGTCACCAAGCATAATATGTGGTCACCACTCAACTTGGCCACCAAGGCGAACATGGGCAACAAGGTCAACTTGGCCAACAAGGTGAACTTGGCCACCAAGCATATGAAATGTTTCATAATACCCCTTAGACTTTAACCGACTTGTTAAAACCTCTTAGGCCCGGTTCACCGACTTGTGACCCGGAATAGAAATTAATCCAACAGTATCGACCAAAGTTCCAAAAGTACTGCTATTGACGTCCGGTTAAATTTCACTGCAGAACTTCTAAGTCACTTCCACATTGCCATAACTTTTAAAGATCACTTTCAGCGTGACCACGACCGTGGGAATTAGCCCTTGGACCCCTCGGGAGGCCAAACCCTTGACTATTGTAGGGAGGTGCCCCTTGGAACCCCGGCCCTAATGGGTAAACCACGCAGTCTTAGACAAATGTGTAATCCACATCCTTACTTGTGCCAATGCGTATGGTGACTTCTCATTTAGTCTGCAAGTGATCCGTGATAATCCAAGTAGCATGATGTCACAAAAATCACCAACAATCAATGCTTTGATGATTGATCATGTTTTGCGTTCAAACTAATATGTTTTATCTTTGATTAGTAGTTTTATTAATTCGCTCAGAATATAAATTCAGCAATGAATCAGAATTATAAATTTCGTACACAAGTACACGAAATGCAGACACGAAATCGAAGTAAAAGGTTTCTATCAAATGCAGGATACATTAAAATCAAATCCCCCGGAACATAAAGTCATGAAAATAGCTACCACCATTGGAATTTCAACTTCTACAGCGTTCTACATGTTGTGTGGGCTACTTGGATATGCGGCATTCGGTAACAACGCACCAGGAAATTACTTAACTGGGTTCGGTTTCTATGACCCTTTTTGGCTCGTTGACATTGCGAATATGTGTGTTGTTATACACCTTCTAGGTGCTTACCAGGTACTTAATTAATCGATCTACTGCACTTCATTACTCATTTACTCGTATGTTCAAAGTTTGAGACAATTTATCATAGGTAGTAGTCCAACCAGTTTTCGCTTTCGTGGAGAACTTGAGTCGTAGAAAGTGGCCAGAAAGCAGATTCGTCAACAAGGAATACACCATTGGATACATTAAGATTAATCTTTTCAGGTTAATCTGGAGGTCGGCATATGTTATACTAGCAACGCTAGTAGCAATGATGCTCCCATTTTTTAATGCTTTACTTGCTCTAATCGGCTCTACAACGTTTTGGCCATTGTCAGTATATTTCCCTATAGAAATGTACATTGTGCAGGCAAAGATTCCAAGTAAATCGTTTGGGTGGATTTGGTTAAGGGCATTGAGCTTGGTGTGCTTGCTTGTATCGGTTCTCGCGGCTGCTGGATCGATTAGAGATCTTGTTGTGTCTGTCCAAACCTCGAAGCTATTTCTATCAGTGTCCTAGTTCTTTACTTTCTGTTTATTTACTTTTGTGTCTTATAATAATTAGTAATAGTTGAACAATGGAGTGTATCATGCAGCTGGGATCTTATATATGCATCTTATATGCTTTCTGATGCTTCCATGTTTATGAAGCTGGTCAAAACTTATATTCAAAGGCTGTCTGTTTAAAATTCTAGATATATTATATTTGGTAAAGTAAATTTAAAGTAATGTATTAGTGTAGTGGTATGCTTGGTTGTTACTAAATTATAGACCATGAGTTCAAAACTTGTAATAAGCAAGTTTTTTTTTATTTTAACAATTGTCATGAAAAACCCACAAAATTTTATTTCGATTTAGGCTTTCACATTCGTTGAGCCGAGCCTGATGGATGCGGATAGTTATATGGAATACATTACATTTAGCATTGAAAATGATTTTAATGGGGTTATATATGTAACCAGGCCCATGGATAAGGTATCTCTAAAAAGTGACGTGAGTGACGGATCTGACCCATTGATCCAAGTGAAAACTCCCAACTAGATTACGGTTGTCTTCATTTACCCCTCGCTGAAAATCAGGAGTCGCCGTCAAGTTGGAGTTTGTTTAAGACCCTCCAATCAACACCATGTACCAGGGCCAGCTCCAAGAAGACGAAATTTATTTTGGGCCAAAGGCGAAATTCTTTTTGGATCTTAAGTAAAATGAACATTTTGTTGGATTTAGACAATTGAATTTTAAGTGAGCTTACTTGGTTATGATTTGAGTTGTGTAAAAAAGTTTTGTATAAAAATGTTTAAGATAAGACTAGATATCGCAACCTCTTGGTTAGATGTTATACCTCTTTGCCACTAGACCAAACTAGTGGTTATATAATTGTCTTGAAACATTGACTATATATTTTTTTTCCATAAAAATACATATAATTTAAAAAAAAAATCAGGCATAGCGGGATGTTGGGCCTGTGGCCGTCGACTACCCTGCCACACTATTAGGCCGGCCCTGCATGTACATGGCGTATGAGGTGATTAACTTGAACTGATCATGGTTTCTCCCCTGTAGTTGGTTCTACCTTATTAAAGTCGCAAACTTTATTGTTGTTTCGACCAGATTGTAGCTGTGACGAACTCCAGGCTATGGCTTAGATTTTCGTCTCGAATGGCACACCTAAAAAGGCTCCCAATCTTAGTCGCCTCCTGAATCGATTCATCGTTCTTGGACACCATGTTCACTAGCACACACATAAATCGAAAGTACCAAGAACAAAAACAATGTATAAGACTGAAACTCGATTGTGAATTTGTGATAACTGGATGTGATTAACTGTTTACAAAGTTCCAGTCGCCTCCTATATAAACAAACTAGTAAGAGACGTCACTTGGAGAAACACATCGGTTAAGGGATAACTATCAAGTGATGTCGTACTGTTAATACCACAGGGCTTTGTTGGTTCGGTATGAACCACCTCGTCGATACATATATGTATATAAAAGATGCCATCGGATGCAGCAATTGAATGTAATGAGAGTCAATTAATTCAAGCTTGTTTTCAGGGTTAATATTTTTGTTATTTGTTCTTAATTTATTGTATTTTTGTTGTTGATGGTTGATTCACTGATCTCCTTGGCCAATAGAGACAATGTGTTAAAATAATTTGATTCTGTTGGTAAAGAAGAGCAAATGAAAAGAATAGGTTCATTTTCTTCCCTTACCGTAATATATTAAAACTGAGATGCGGTATTAGGACGCGAGGTTGACGTTATAGCGGATGGGATTGAATTGTTGTGAATGTCATATATATACGCCTGCCACTCAACAAGGATTCACTGAGAATCTAAGAATCAGTTTATGAATATCGTGCCAACCAAATAACAAAAGTACTACATGTGCAATTCAATGAAGTAGATAGCTTGGTAGTTTTTCGACTTTGATTTTCGTTAAGGTTTATAATCGACACAATCTAAATAAATGACATGGAATCCAATATGAATATGATGCTGACTGAAATATAGCTTTCATTTACAGAGAATTATGTGTTTTGGAATCTACTCAAGGACATGATTATATAGGTTAATAAGCATCAGTATAATTTATTGTTTTGTTCTTTTACCATCCACAAATTATCAGCTAATTAATGTGGAGAAAATCAGCATCACAATATATTATATAAAAATCTTTGAATATTATATATAAATGCAAAGTTTGGTTAACAAAATGTAAACAGAAAAACATAAAACCAAAAACATACCCTACAAGGGTTCAAACATTCTTCAAAGCACAACAAACACCAGCTACATGTAACAAGACCAAGGATTCTGCATTAGACCAAGCTGAGAAAAGGTTAAAGCCAATGTATGACCCGATTTTCGTGGCGTATCCTACAATTCCAATACCAACCAAAAACCTCTTTGTAGGTCACCGAGCCCATGCCCTCGGGAAATGAGATATGCGGAAACTGCTGGGTGAACTTGCGTTCCCACAGATCACTACTCGAGGACAAACTTCTCAATCTTGAGTTAACGCAACTCACCCTTGCCAAATCGGACCCATGAACCGACTCTAAAATCTTTAGTTTGAGATCATCTGGCAGCCCCATAAAACCAGGTGCACCCTTGAGCCCGGCTTTCTCACATAAATCGACCAGAAGGGGTAGCACGAGCTCGTCTTTAAGTTGTCTCCAAATCTTCAAAACTTCTTTACTTGGCTGGATTTGTGTGGTCTTGTTAGTTTCCCTCATAACTACAATAACTTGCTTGCAGTTAGCCCACACCACGCTTGAGAACAATATCAATCTAGCTTTGTCTAAGAGCATCGAATGCACCGTTGTCCCACCAACCAAACACCCGTAAACTCGGCAACACCTTTGTCCTAGGTGTTGAAACTTGATCTTGACAGCTTCAGTTTTACCACCAGTGATGATATCGGGAAGAGTGTAGTAATATGTAGGGAGGTACCAATTCCTTTGAGCATTACCAGTTGTCTTTGAAACATGATCAATCTCCACAAAACCGGAGTCTAATAAGGCAGCGCGGATTGTTAGTCCGAAAAGCAAGGGCTTGCGATTGTCATGATCAATACGATCACCCAGTTTCTCGTTGAAAACGTTCCTGATAAAACTAAGGATTCTCGTAGACTCTCCATCGTGATCTTCTGAATGGGAATTTCTGGATTCAACCATTTCCCCCTTTTCAGACGTAGTGCTTCGCAATCTGTCTTCTGAGCGGGAATGGCTGGAATCAACCATTTTAATCTTTTCAGATCCGTCTTTCTTACAGGAAAGGTGAATAATGAGTTGGGAACCCATGACACCAACCTACATAAAACCACGAATATACTGAATACGATGACGGGTTGTAAATTTCAATTACCAGATACTAATTAGATAACACACAAGAAAACAAGCATATTCAGGTCTCACCGAGGATACACCCAAAAGAAACCCCTGACTCAGTAAACCGTTTTTTAGGACATACATAAAAATCATTACGTGCTTTCTAGTAGTAATATTATTACCAGAATGGGTTTAAAATGCAGTAGTTAATGGAAACTTCAGAAGATTTAAATGAAGTAGTACATAACTAGTTACCAAAGAAAAGACCACGTAAGCATCGCACGCCATTTTCCATTTTAGCATGACAAAAATAGACTTGCATACCCGTTACTTGGTTAGTTGGTAGTACGGAAGATCATCACAAATTAATATCCATATATTATAAAAACAGTATCCCATTCAAAGCCATTAATTAATACTCCGTAACAATTCTATTCAGAACAGACAAAGTATTATCAGAAGTCAGTTGTTCAGCAGTATAATATGATGAAATGTGATTCAATCTCAATCAAGCATGTGCTGAAGACCGATCGAATTTGCAGCCTTAATTTGTTTTGGTCGTAGCCGTTTGTTTCTTTTCTTATTTAAGTGATTGAAGTTTATCATTCATGTATGCAGTTCAATTGATTAATAAAAAGATCTTTGAACCTATAGCTTATTGTTATCTTATCCCTTATTCAAAACCTTCATATTATATAGGTGTAGTTACTGCACAATGATGTTAAACACTTGTTAAGAAGCGAATGATGTTTATCTAGTTAATAAAGACCGATTAATTTTTTTAAGAAAAATTTTCTCAACAAATGACATAGATGCCTAAATTATGCGAAACGAGATATAGATTTTCAAGCTAATTCTTTGCGGTATGCTCTATTTATTTAATTTTAAAAATCCAAAAACTATCAGCTAATGAAGGAAAATACCAACACCACGATCACAAAGTTCAAAAATGCAGATCCACAAAGTAAGCATAGAAGGAAAATTGCAAGAAAGATAAAGATATCAGATCTGAAAATGTGTGTATCATCAAAATAAGTGAAATCAATTTTGACAAATATAGCTCAATTTTAACGATCTAGATTTTTTAAAAATTGAACTATCAATATCTGATACGACAAAATCATCGATGCTCCAGATCGTTAAATTTGAGATTTTTTGTTACAGTTTTTCTGTGAAATAATGCAAACACATAGTTGATATGTTGAATCACTACAACAACCAAACAAATACGGACATAGGATCGGGAACTTGACATGGGAAAGTCAAGAACACGATACGGATGGACACATTGATACTGCCATCCGAAAAAGAGTATCGTGTATGCATGAAGATTGATTAACATTAAGAGATCGAGACTAAAAAAGTAAAGAGAGTTGAGAAGAAACACCTGAATAATTAATTATGGTAGGAAGCTAGCAGCAGCGAAGAAGACGCAACCAATATATCACAATATGGGATGTCAACTTGTGGCTATATTTTCGGTGAGAAATGAGGGGCGGCCCCTTTTATAATCTTACACTTGTTTGTAACTTCAAACCCTAATTAAATTTTCCTTTTTTAAAATTATAGATTTTTTACATAAGTATTTTATTTTTGTTTTATTCTTAAAATAAAACAAAGGAAAATATAGAAATCTTACCCTAGCCTAGCTTCTCATGCTCTTTTCTTCGTTAACACGTCTCACTTCAACGGTTTACCTTACCTTCGTTTAGAGAGACCTCCTCTCCGGCAACCTCGAACATAATCAACACCATGATGGCTAAAGAATGTTAATTGCAAAGATTAGTTAACAAAATGGATATAAAACAACAAAAAACCTTAAACAGCAAACATATATCACAATGGTTCAAACATTTTTTCAATGGCCCACATTTTTCAATGGCCCACAAAAAACAAGCCTAACTCACAAGATTACGCGTTCCTCGGTTCAAAACTACATTTCCAAAGCAACATATTAGCAATATCAGTCACACATTTTATTCGGTTTATCATCTCTCCAAGAGCTACCAATCTCTCTTTGCAAGTCCACCACGTGATGGCGATGTGTACAATATTTGGAAACTGCTCAGTGAGCTTCTGTTCCCAAAGGTCGTCATTTGACCTCAAACAGCTCAATTTTGAGCTAACACAGCTCGTCCTTGCCAAATCGCCCCCACGTACAAACCGACTCCAAAATCTTGAGTTTGAGTTCATTGGGCAGCCCCATAATTCAAGGTCGATTCTTGAGCACAACAATCTGTATGTTCAACAAAACTATTCATTAGTTCTACCTATATTCATTCGTATTCTTTCCATTTGATTTTTAATTCGAATATCACGCTAAATATACATAATAAGATTCATTAGTTAATTCGTAAGGGATGATAAGGAAATAAAAATAAAGATACTATACAAAATGATTCATTTAAGTTGGAATTATTGGTTGTGTCAATCGTTATTAAGTCACCAAGTATTATACCTCTATTGGCAAATTAATTACCTATTCAAGCCCCAACCCGACACAGCTGACACCTCTAACGAAACCGGTCGATTATACATAATCAAAAATCCAAAATGTTAGTAACATGTATGATTTCAAGCTTTCAACCTATAAACATACTCATACTCACCTATTTGTGTGGTGAATATTTATAATAAATCACACATTTATAAAGCTTGCATAAAATTAAGTTAATGTAAATTATCTTACTTGCAAAGCTTATTAAAGATAATGTATATCAAATAACATAAAACCTTAAATCACAAACATACACCACATGACCATAAGGGCTAAACATTCTCAAAGACTAAAAGAGACCGTCTACAAGTTACAAGCCTAACCCACCCCGATTACACATTCCCAAGCCAACTGATAAAGATTCGAAATTATATCAAAGTTACAAGGTAGCAATATCAGCACACGCACACATTTTTTTGTCTGAACAAACCCTCCAGCAGCTCTCAAATTTCTGTTTGTAAGTCAAACCAGGGTTGACACATGTGATAAACGGGAAATGCTCGGCCTGCTTGCGTTGCCACAGCTTGTCACTCGAGGCCAAACATCTCAAGTTTGAGCTAACACAGCTCACCCTTGCCAAATCCGGTCCACAAACCGACTCTAAAATCTTAAGTTTTAGTTCATCTGGCAGCTTCATAAAACACGGTGGACCCACGAGCCCGGCTTTCTCAGATAAATCCATCAAAAGTGGTAGCACGAGCTCGTCTTTGATTTGTCTCCAAATCTTTAAAACTTCCTTTTCAGGCTGGATTTTGGTGACCTTATTAGTTTTCTTCATAACTACAAGCACTTGCTTGCAGTTAGCCCAAACCACGCTCGAGAACAATATTAATCTAGATTTTTCTAACAACACCGAATGCACCGTGGTCCCACCAACCAAAAACCCATAAACTCTACAATACCTTTGTCCTAGGTGCTGAAACTTGATCTTGACAGTTTCAGTTTTACCACCAGTAATGGCAACAGGAAGGGTGTAGTAAAATGTAGGGAGATACCAGTTACGGTGAACATGACCAGTTGTTGAAACAGGATCGGTCTTCACAAAACCTGAGTCTTGTAAAGCGGAACGGATTATTAATCCTAAAAGCATGGGCTTGCGATTATCTTGATCAACACGATCTCCCAGTTCCTCCTTGAATACTTTTCTGATAAAAGAAAGAATTCTTGAAGGCTCCCGATCGCCTTCTGAGCGAGAGTTGCTGGAATCAACAACCATTTTCCCCTTGTCAGATCTAGTGCTTTGGGTTCCGTCTTGCTTACTGGAACTGTGAATTATCATTTGTACATAAAACCATGAACATGGGTTTAAAATTAAATACCATAGTTTGTTTGTTAGTTAAAGTATAGTTAAAACTAAAAGTATGATTGTAAGAACGATACGCAACAAAGAACCTCAATGTGATGTCGAAAATCCTGTCCGATGGATATTTATCTAAATTGAAGAATATATAGACTGAACAAACGACATAGAAGCCAAAATAATACGAAATGAGATCCATCAGACAGAATCTTGTGCATCGGCAAAGGACATGAACTTTTAAGCTAATACACTGCACTATACTCTATTAATTTTTAATGACCAAAAACTACTAGTTTTTTTTTGTTCTTGTAGCTTGCATTTACACCCTAATTAGGCGAACTTTGGGACAGTGATTAGCAATTCGATGTATCAACCATAAATCTTAAATGCAACAATGTGGAGCATGGATGATTTTCTCTCAATTGGAAGGTTCAAAATCTTAAAAATCTAGAGAAATCTCGTTAAATTTTAACTATACTTGTCGAAATTGGGATTTCGCTTCTTCTCATAATACAAATCATTGTCGACTTTGATATCTTTGATACTACCGTTGGCAATTTTCCTAAAACTTTATGCTTACTTTGTGTATCTGCATTTATTTTGGATATCAAAATTCAAAATCAACAACGTGTTGTATTTTTTTTTTTAGATGTGTCAAAAATTGGGTTCCAATATGTAGAAACATAGATATTACATCAATATAGCAGGTAGGCGGGCAACAAGATGCGCCGCCACCCCTTTCTGAATTGCAAACCCTAACCTGCTAAAGACATACCCCTGCCCCTTTGGAGTCGACACATTGCTATGCACAACCTGTTGGACCCTGGTTAGAAAACGGATAGCTTCCGGTGCCAAGGAGCCAAATGTATCAAAAGCCAGAGGGACAAAAACATGTTGGTTCTCTTCGCAGGCTTTAACATGTTTCTCCACCTTCTTCGTTTCAGCCCTTTTCATTGCTTGCCCAGCTACAAACCCATTATCCCTCAATCCAGCTAAGGGAGATACCCCTGTGAGGTCAACACAAGCGTGTTTTCCCCCGGCCCAACCAAAGACGAGCAAATCTGCCGGTCGTAGAGTGGATCTCCCTTCCGTGGGGTCTGTAAGGAAGTTTACGGGGGCTTCCTTTTTAGCTGATATCCCAGCTCGCCTTAAGATGTCCCAAAGAACGTCCCGCACCCAATCATGTCGATATTTGAACCCAGGCATCTCCTTGCAATGAACCGCATGCTCTCCGAATTTATCCAGGCAGGCCTTACGGCAGATCGGACATGTTTCGTCTTCTGGGTACATTGGGACCATCAAACGGTACTTAAGAATGGCCCTATACTCGACCGCAGACATGCTTTGGCCCAAGCCATCAATCGGGATAACGGTCAGAAAATCTTGGGCATGAGGACCTTGTAAGCATTCAAAAACCGCCTTCTGTCGGGGGACAATCCAAAAACTTCTCCCAGGCTCTGAGCGATTTTTCCAAAAAGGGCATACGCCAAAGTTTTTTGAGGCTTTGGTGGGGCGGTGTCCATATTAGAGAAACCGCCAATGTCAAAGTCTGGGAGAGCGCCATTTAGGCGTTCTAGGGCCTGCACGTAGTCTGGGTCCAGGTCGACAACTCCGCTATTCCTTAAGATGTGATTCTGTAGCTTCCAAGACTGAGCCCTCGACGCTACAAAAGCGTAAACCCCAACATCATGAGCCGAAAGAAGGCCTAAACCCCCTAAGCGCATCGGTAAAGATGCAAGTCGCCACTGAAGATCACCAAAGAACGGGCCTCCACATACAACTATGTCTTCGATGGCTTCTCGTAGCCCCTTATCAAAACAGGATACCGCATCATCCATCATATGGGGGTGGCATGTTCGTAACCCAAAAAGCAACTTAGCAACCCCCATGCAAGACCTAAGCAGGAGGAGTTCGCTCTGGGGATCCCTAAGGAAAGGTAAGAGTTTCATAAGATCAACCGCACGAGATGCTCTCCGCCTCGCCAACTCCTTAATAAAGTAGGGATCTCGACTAACAGCCCCTCCAGGGAGCTTTACCCCTCTCTCTGGTCTACCAATCCCACTAGGGAAGAGCCCATCTTTGACTTTCACCCATTACACGCTGGCCAAAAAACCTCGGTTTTCTTAATATTAAGTTGCAGCCCCAATGATGGCCCTTCCGAGTTGATAATGTCTAGGGCTTTAGCGACTTCGTTGGCACCACCAATAATAGTCCCATCATCCAAGTACCAAGCATGAAATGGGAGGTTACAGTCATTTTGTACCCGGAGAACAAGAGGGTGTAATGCTAATGCAAAGAGGAGGGGGCAAGGGGTCTCCCTGCTGAACCCCAGTAGTAGCCCCAATACAGTCATCATCAACGTACAACCTAGCCGGCTGGGCATAAAGAAACTGGACCCATAGATAGATAGAGTTCTTTAGATTTTGACAAATACAGCTCAATTTTAAACAACAGTTCTTTAGATTTAAAAAAAAACTGAACTTAATTTCAATCTGAAAGGAGAAAATCACCGATGCTCCACATCATTGAATTTATGATACAACAATGAAACAAAAACACAAATATACACAAAGATTGGTTAATTAATAATAATATTAAGAGTTGTTGAGAATTAAAAGAGTTCAGAAAAATCACCTGAATTATAATGGTATTAAGCAGCAGCGAAGAAGACGTTGAAGAAGACGTTGATGAATGCGGTGTTGACGTCGAAAGAAGCGGCCCCTTTTATAAACTTACACTTGTTGCTACTTGTAAACCCTAGTTCATTAATGTGTGTTTTTTGTTTTTTTTATTATAAAGTTTTCCATATATAACCTTCCAAAATATAAGAAGAAAATATATAAGTATATTATTTTTAATTAGTGTCTCAAAATAGTTGTTTTTTACTTCTTCGATGTGTCCGGCCCGCTTCAACCTGACCTCCATATAGAGCGGCCTTCTCTCTGTCACCCATAATCAACACAACGATCACTAAACAACGTTGTAGGGGTACAGGAAATTTGTTTTGTTGTTGGCAAACCCGACAAGTATCGTCGCCTATATATAGTCTTTCCTAATCAGTAAATATATATGGTGGTAATGCGTCTGTGATAATGATTAATTCGTTAACTACCTTCTTGACTTCTCGGATAATGGTGATTTTTAACAAGGAAAAGATTATTTCTTCGTTAATCTTGACACAAATAGGCGAATAGCCAAAAAAAACATTTATGGATGTGTTTATAACATAAAAAAAACATAAAAGTGCCAACGGTTTCTCTATCAAGGAGCGTGGCATTTTCCTTCAGATACAATTTATATAAAAGAATATCGGCTTAGATTTTCTAAAAATAGTAAGTAAAATGATTTTTATTCGTTTTCGCTTGATGATGACACCGTTGAATTTTAATGAGTTTTTCATTTCGTTGACGAAACATGCCCCCGTCGAGTTTATGTCTAAGTATGAGGGCGGGTCTAATGTTTTGAAATAACATAGCTTCTTCTTGCCAAAGTGTGGTCTGGCCAAAGTACATCATTACTAGAAGATACTATATACGATTGATCTCAGACAACATGTGTGAGAATGTTGTGATGGATATTACTATATTAGCTAGTCTCATTCACCTACTTTCAGAGTGCAATGGGAGATAGTTTGTAGATATGCTTTGACTTGATTTGTACCTTCTGATCTATTGTAATCTATGTAGTCAATGTATTATGTGAAGCCTCGGTTTAATTAATAGGGTGTGATAGATTTTATCCCATAAACAAAACAAACCAAATCAATTCATGCCCATCAATTTCAATGGCAATATAATTATAATATTTTAAATTGTAACTCTATAAGCAAAGAGAAAAACACACGTCTACAAAGGATAATTCAAATTATCATAATTGCAAAGATTAATTGACAAAATGAATACAAAACAATAAAAAAAAACTTAAACAGCATGCATATACCACAAGGGTTCAAACAATTTTTAAAGGACAACAGATCAACCCAGATTATGCATTCCTCATGTTCATAACCACCATGCCAAAGCAACAAGTTAGCAGTATCAACCACTCAACTTAACCAGTTCATCCAATCTCTCCAAGAGCTACTAAATACTCTTCGTAAGTCCACCCGGTGTCGATGTGTACAAATATTGGAAACTTCTCAGTGAGTTTCTGTTTCCGTAGGCCGTTATTCGATGTCAAACATCTCAATTTTGAGCTAACGTAGCTCACCCTTGCCAACTTTAAAATCTTGAGTTTGAGTTCATCTGCAGCCCCTTAAAACAAGGTCGATCCTTGAGCCCAGCTTCCTTAACACGAGCGCGGCTTTGAATTCTCTCCAATACTTTAACACTTCCTTCATTTTCAGGCTGGATTTAAGTGCCCTTGTTAGTTTCCTTCATAACTGCAAGTACTCGTTTGCATTTAGCCCAAACCACGCTCAAGAACAATACCAATCTGGCTTTAACTAACAGCACAGAACGCACCATGGTCCCGCCAACCAAAGACCCGTAAACACTACAATACCTTTGTCCAATGTTGAAACTTGATTTTCACGGTTTATCTGATCAACACGATCGCCCAATTTCTCCTTCAAAACTTTCCTAAAACAAAGGATTCTAGAAGGCTCTGAACAGGAATTGCTAGAGTCAAACCATTTCCCCCTTTTCAGAACTAAGTTTTCCAGTTCTATCTTGCTTGCTGGAACTGTGAATCATGAGTTGAGAATGATAGCTTAAATTTTAAACGGCCAGGCACCAATTAGACAACAAATTGTCTAATAATCGATTAACGGAACACATAATTCATATAAATTAAGACATAAATGAAGTAGTTGCTAGTTACCAAAAAAAACACGCATGCATAATGGGGCAATTTTAGCATGACAGAACAAAATTGCATATCCATTAGCGTTAGCTTGTTAGTTACTCAGTGAAACACGGAACAACATCATGACTATATGTATATTTAAAACATAGATCGAATCGTGTTTAGAGCCATTAATGGCAATGTTATACAGAACAGATACACTATTATCGGTCACTAATTAGTTCACTATCAATGGAATATAGGTGTAAATGTGTAATGACTTCACATTTATCTTGCATGTATACTTGTTAAAAGCGACATGCTCCAAAGAATTACTGGGGATACCGGATATCAAAAACATATTTAACAAACATAACAATGAATTTGATTATGAACAACAAATAACATAAATGGATTAATCATAGTATATCGATTAATCTTGGTGAATGCAAATGATTACAATATGTTCGAATGTATATAAGCTTGAGTGACAGATTATAACGGTAATGGTTGGTGGCATGAACAACCATTTATTAACGGTTTCCTTGTTTGCCGCCATTTTAATCATAACCCGACACTACAAACCTAAACAAAAGACAAATGTTTGATACAAATAATTATAATAAAAATGTAATAATGATTATAATAACATACACTACCCTAAACTTAATCAGGCTTTAAAAGAGTTCTTCGAAAGACTTGTTGTGCTTCATCTAATGCTTTGATGACTTCAGCAAAATCGAAACGCCTTTGTTTGATTAGTCTTTTAGCAGACTTGCAATCTCCTCCATGATATATTCAGCATAGTCATCTTCGTTTATTTGTGCCGATGCTTGAGTAGTTTCCTCGTTAGTCTCTTGTGGAGCATCTTGTGTATGTACAGCAAGACTTTCTTCCATTGCTTTGGCCCAAATATCAGACGACAATCCATTTTCCGTGCCAGAAACGATGTATTCCTCAGTGTATTCATCTCCATCGCCTTGATTCTGAATCCCTGTATCAATCGCTTGATGAATTAGTAGTGTGGCTTCATCTTGCTCTTTCACTTTGCATTCTTGAATAAAATGTCCTTATTCACGGCAATAATAACACCGCCTCCGATTGTATGTTGTTTGTTCCATGAAGCCGTTGTTGTGTCTGTTTCTCTCCGTAGTGGTTATCCTTTCTTTGTTGTGTAAAGTTAATATACCAGGCTCTGAAACCAGTTTATTGGTGATACTGAATATAAGAAACAAATTAAATAAACACAACAATGATTTTGATTATGAACAAACAAATAACAGAAATGGAATAATCGTAGTATATTGATTAATCTTGGTGAATGCAAATGATTACAATATGTTCGACAACTGATCACATAGAAGCCAATATAAAGCGAAACGATATACCAGATCGAATCTTGTGCATACACACCTAATCAAGGATATAAATTTATAAGCTAAATACGTGGCGACCGTATACTTTATTCAGTTAGTTTAAATATCTGAAAACTATCAGCCAGTGAGGGAAAACAACAACACCACAGTTCATTGATCTATCAGACGTTACAAAATTCAAAAGATGCAGATACACAAAGTAAGCATAAAATAATAGGAAAATTTTCAAGAAAGCTAATCAAAGATATCAGATTTGACAAAGCCGCAAAGGTTTGTATCATCAAAAGAAGTAAATTTAAGATTTCAAGTTCAAATCTGACGAAATTTCTTTAGATTTAAAAAATTGAACTTTCAATCTGATAAGAGATCGAGAAGATCATCGATGCTCCAGATCATTGAATCTAAGATTTATGGTTACATGTTCTGGCCTTTTTTCACTGAAATAAATCAGATATATATTTGATACGTTAAATCGTTAAATCAGTGATACAACAACAAAACAAAAACACATACAGGAACTGGAACTTGACATGCTAAAATCAAGAATATATTAATATTATTTAATAAGAGTGGAGAAGAAACACCTGAAATAATTTTGGTAGGAAGCAGCAGTGAAGAAGACGCGACAAAGATATCACAGTATGCGGTGTTCACGTCGAAAGAAGCGGCCACTTTGATAAACTATAAACTTAATTGTTAAAACTTGTAAACCCTAGCTAGTTAATTATTCCATGTTTTTTGTTTTTTTTTAATTACAAACTTGTTTCGTGTGTGACACACTAAAAGATATACCTAAACATAACTATTTTATTTATTGGGTTGGTTTCCTTTAAAATTTCAAAACACTTGAGAACTTTAAAAAAATTATATGTATATTTGAAAGTATTTTTATCATACTTTATATATAAATCTAAATCTGTAATCACATATATGAATATCAAGTTTATGTATGTGCAAATAAACAAATTAGATATATATGCAATAATCGGTGTAAAAACTTATTTTCATAATTTTAATCGTAAATATGAATATAAAAAGTGGCATACACTCAAATATATTAATATATAAAATCTTTTTATAAAATTAGTCTTAAAGTTCTTCAATTATTTAAAAGTTTTGAAATGAAATTCATGTTTTATTTGTATTCTTTAAAACAACAAAAAATAATATAGAAATTTTACCCTGCCCTTTCGTGTTCTTTTCTTCTTCAATAGTCTGTCTAGAGGGAACCCCCTCTCTCTGTTGCTCCCCTCTGACCACCTCGAAGTCTCATAACGTAATCAACATCACGATGACTAAAGAACGTTGTAGGGACATTGAATAGCAATTTCCTTGGTGCTAAAACCAAATGTCGTCACCGGTGAAACTTTCGTTCGTAATGAGTCGCGGCTACAACTAGCGTCTGATGATTTATTTGTCAACAACCTTCTTGACGTCTCAGATAATTGTGATTTTGAGAAAGAAAATGATGATTGGTATTATGTTTGACACAAATAATTAACCATAAAGCCTTTTCAGTTGGGTTATAACATGAAAAATGAAACCAAAGCTAGTTACTCTATTTAGAGGGTTGCATTTCCCTGCGGGTAGCAAATTCTCAAAAGACATATTTTCTAAAAATAGTTTATCAAATGATTTTTTATTCTCTTTGGTAAGATGATGATGTCATTGACGACTCAGTTTTCTATTTATGTTGACATTATTTCAGTAATTGGGATAAAGGATGGGTGGCCAAGTAGATTGTACGTGTTAAGTACATAGACGTAATAATATTGAACCACACACATACATTGCAACTTGTTAACTTGCAAAAATTTAACATAAACGTAAAATATAGAAAAGAATAACTAAATTGACTTAGGATTAGGGCTGGCATATCGTGTACCCGTACACGATAAGACACGAACACGATAAGACACGAACACGAAATGGGTATACCTGTACACGACACGAAAACTTTTCGTGTACCTGTAACCCAAACACGAACACGAACCTGTTAAGACATGTTATACACGATAATAGCTGTTTAGAAACACATATTTGACAACATTTTAGAGAAACAAAAGTCGACGAAAGTTCATAAAAGTCTTAAAATAAAACATAAATTCATGGTCCTTAACAAATTTAAGACAAAAACACAGAGAATTCTAATCAAAACATATATTGAAAACAATATCAAGTTCCAAGTGGTCTTTCTTCTCAAATCTTCAATTCCAAACAATCAAACCTACACACAAAATAAGGATAGTCAATTAGTCATATTAATCATGGACAATTGAACATATTCATATAGTTTTATCAAGTAACACTATTTGAAAGTTTTAGAGTGAGGTACCTTAGGATTGTTCATTGTTTCTAGCGAGCAACACTACTTGAAGCATTTAGAGTTGGTACCTTAGAATTGTTCACCGAGTTTGAAGCATTTGATTCACAACTAATGTCAAGCGACATTATATCTTCAGTGAGCTCTTCCACACTAACTTTGTTAGAACCTACAAATTACAAACATACATATACATCATAAAATTAATATAATATTGTGTATAAAACTTATAAAAGCAAAGATGGACATTACAAAAATCTCCATGTAACCAATCTTTCGCCTTTTCCGTTGAATCAAAATAAGCATAGTTGAATCAACAAACATACCGTTGTTTTGGCTTTCTTATCCTTCGCCTTTTCCACCTTCTTTTGTGGGTCACTCATAATTACCTAAATTGTAAATACTAGCAAATGTGAGCAATCAAAAGTTCAATACCAAATAAGTGAACTAATTAAACTAAAACAACCCTATAATAGTATTAATCTCATATTATTAACTCAGCAACCCACCAAGTCACCAAATCGTTCACCTCAATCTCTTTAATCGTTGGAAGGGTCAAAACCACTGTTTAAAATAATTAATACGTAATCATATTTTATATTATAATAGCAATATATCAAACTGTATTGTTATTTGTTAACAAAAATAATACAAAACATAAAAGTATAATAATAAAGTAGAAAATGTCGAATAATAAATGAACTATATGCATCCACGGTGCCATTGAAAGTCCATTTCATTTATAGCCTTTTTGTGAACTAACAAACCTAAAACAGTTAAACAGCCTTACCTGTTACAGCGTGAAAGGGAAGGCGACGGGTGACAGCGTGAGAGGGAAGGTCGGCGACGGGAACCCTGGTGATGTCCGGCGACCGGCCGGAGTGAGAGGGAAGAACTGAGTGGCTGAGAGGGAAGAACTGGCTGACTGCGTGAGTGGCTAAGAGGGAAGAGCGGCTGTTAGAAATAAGAATTAGGGTTAGGGATAATAGGGATAATACAAGTTATACCTATATATATATTTTATAATTTAATTAATTTAAAAATTAAACAGGTACTAACAGGTATCTAACAGGTAAACATGTATTAGACACGAAAATTAACAGGTAATTTCGTGTCTACCTGTTTAGTACACGAAACCTGTTAAGGTCTTACCTGTTACCTGTTAAATTCGTGTAGGTACGTGTCGTGTATTCGTGTCTCGTGTATAAATTGCCAGCCCTACTTAGGATGTACACAGTGCAATGAGACCGTTAAACCGCAAAAAGAATAGACGTAAAAACGTTGAGCCATGCACGCACGTTGTAGAGCATTAACTCAAAAATTTAAGACGAAGCTTAAATGATTAGCGTAAAAAATTAAAATATAAGTTGTTAGTACTCTAAGAGAAGAAAATGAAGATTAAGTTACTAAATTTTACGAGGAGTAAAGAAAAACAATAAGATGTGATACAAATCAAAAAACTTAGTTTACAACTACAATAAACAAAAAAATGAAGAAATAATAAACTATTTGAGACAAACCACATCTCATAAATAATATATTGTGAAATATAAATGTTGTAGAGCCCATTTTGTATATGTAGTCTTATGTATTATTCCTGTTGTTTACCGTGCTTGTAATAACTTACTTTGTTGTATGTTTGGGCCCGAGAACTTATCTATTGAGCTCATTGGGCCGTGATGAATGAAAGAATAGTATGGGATGCCCTCCCCTATATAAGATGAGGCATACTCATACTACAAACAACATTTTGGCAAATATCTTATCCATCTAACTCTCTCTACTCTCTATCATCCTCTCTACTTTCGGCCTCAACAAAACCACAAGATCTAAGATCTCGGTTAACCACTAGTGATTTTCGCTAGCCAGGTGGTCTAGATTGATCCACGAACATTAGTTATTATTGTTTGTTTAGTGTTTAAGGACCTACAATTGGTATCAGAGTTTTCGGCTCAACCATTTGTGGTTCTTGGGTCACAACCTTGGATTTTGGTCGTGTTTGTGTGTTGAAGACAAGTGTTCAAGTGTTAAAGTGGGTTTAAGGGTTCACTTGGTGTTTGTGTATGTTCACGGGTTCGGAGATAAAGTATTCAAGTGAAGTTGAGGGTTTACGACTTTGAGAATCAAAGGTTCAAGTATTGTTGTGTATGTTTACGGGTTACAGGTTGTGTTTGGTAAAGATTATATGGGAAAAAGTTTGTATTCTTAAAGGATTTAAATATGTTATTTGAGATGTGTAGATTAATCGACTTTCATAAAAGAGCAAAATTGTACGCGCATGAAAAGTTGTGATAAAAGTACAATCTAGACTTTCCCAAAAGGAAAAGTAATCGAATCGAGTGTTGCATTGTAATCGAATCGAATCCCATCAAGTAATCGAATCGAGTCTCACAAAGGAACCGAAACGATTCCAGAAACTAATCGAATCAAATGGTATCCGTTGATCCGTTTTGATTCATTTGTGCTTCGATTAGATTCCTTTAATATTCAATCCTTTTCTTTCATAATCGATTCCTTTGAAAAACGATTAGTTTGTACTAGTCGATTCCTTTGAGAAAAGATTAGTTTGTGCATCTTGTGCAATCCAGAAGTTGTTAAGGGCTTGTGTGTGCATTAATCAAGATTTTGAAAATGTTTACTTATCAATAAGCATTGAAGAGCCTCATTATGTTAGAGAATGAGGCTGGTACTACTACAAAGCCTCCAAAGTTGATGACTTACGAGAGTAACTTTGATGATTTCAAGTGGAGGTTCAAAAACTACATAAGGATGACTGACACTACTCTCCTCAGAACTATTCTTATTGGACCTCATAAGCCAGTTACTCAAACCCCTAATGGACTAGTTGACACTCCCGTTGAAGCCTACGGAGATGAAGTTAAGAAACTTATTCAAGAAGATGAAAAAGGCTTATGGAATTTTTAGTGTTAGTCTGTCAGCTGAAATTGCTCAAACTGTGAGAGAAGAAACCTCTACCAAAGGACTTTGGGATGCTCCGGTAGTGATGTTTTAAGGAAACCTTGAAATGAGAAATAGTCGAAAGGAAATGTTGAAAGGAGAGTTCAACATGTAGCAACACTCATTAGTAGATTTGAGAAATTGATCACCAAAATGAGAAGTGTTGGAATTAACAATGAGCCCTCTGAAGTCAATCACAAGTTGTTGAACTCTTTGCCATATACCTAGAACACTAGTGTGATCACCTCGAAGAACTACAAATTTGCACACTCTTACCCTTCAAGACTTAGTATCATTAATCAAGTCCTTTGAGATGGATGATAGACTCAGAATGAACAATCATATGAGTTCTTTGAATCAAGCCGGAATTGCAACATGTTTAAGTAGCGGTTCAGCTTTTCTCAGCCAATCCCATCCAACAGTCCATCTAGTTAATGGAGTCAAATTGTACTCCACTCCAACATCAAGCAACTTGGCACTCAAGACATCTGCAAGCCATCCATCACCTCCTTCTGCAAGCTCTAGCCCATTCCAAACTGCAGTTGACAAAGCCGTTGAACAAGCTCTCAAGGCACATCGTTTAAGCTCTCTGGAAAGTCAGCCATCTCATTCTCTTCCCAACCAAACTACTGACATTAATGATCCTGATGTTGCTCTTTACCATGCCTTTATGGCTAATCACGAACATTTGATGCAAGGAAACCTACTACCTCCTTCATTCCAGCAAGGAGACATTCCTGAGATTAACGAGAAGGACCATGAAAAGATGGACATAAGGTGTCACATGGCCATTATTGTACACAGAGCAACGAACTTCATGAAGAAATACGGACGTGACAGCTTTAAGGATTCAAATGTGCACAGTATTGGGTTCGATAAAGAAAAGCTTCGTTGCTACAATTGCAATGAAGTGGGACACTTCGCCAGAGAATGCACCCATCTTGCTAAGCCTGCCAACGACATCAAAGTCACTGATGTTATTGAGAACGAGGGTGGAAGGAGAAATGACCATAGGGCCACGGGTCAAAGAGATAATCGAGGTGGTCAAGCTAATTCAAGCTCAACTTCCAGAGCTCTCGCCACTCAAACTGAAGGGTCTACTCAATCGGGATGGGAAGATGAACAATTCACAGAGTTGGCAAACCCTATGACCATGGCAAAGATGGCTTTCGTTGATGACTTGATGGGTGCCTCAAGTTCTACACTAGGAGAAAACCCCGCCACTCCTGAAATTCCCAAAATAAGCGTTTTTGAAAACGTTTTTTCTGGTTTTAGTTGTTATTTGAAAGAAACTTTCAAAATAGATATTATAAACTAGTTGTGACGAGTAGTTTGTAGAACCAATTAATACTTGCCACATGTCCTTAAACTAACCATAACGACCAGTTTCACTAATCATCTACTCGTGACGATTAAATAAGTTTTAAGTCTCATAATCAACGCCCACGAGTAAATAAGAAGTCCTTTAGCTTCAACGAGTAGATTTTAAAACTTTTCGAGACACGAGTAATTTATCAAACTAATTAACCACGACGAGGTGTTTGCTTACCAAATACATCGAACCGGTTAGTTTTACAAAATACTAACTGAAATTGTTAGTTTGAAAGGTCAACTAGTCGTTACGAGTAGATCTTAGTCAACGACTAGTTTACATTCCCGATATGTTTATTAGTAATTAACTCGTCGCGATTAGTTTACCTGGTTTACATTACCAATACGAGTACTTTATTAGTAGTTAACTCATCGAGAGTAGTTTACATTCCCAATACGAGTAGTTAATTAGTAATTAACTCGTCGGGATTAGTTAACCTGATTTACATTACTTATACGAGTAGTTTATATGTAGTTAACACTTTGCGGCTAGTTTACTTGGTTCACATTCTCAATACGAGTAGTTTAGTAGTTAATTCGTCGGGACTAGTTTAACGTTACATTCAGTATCGTTGCGACTTGTTTTAGCGGTATTCTGATTATTTTATAAACATTTAACAATATATTAAAATATTATTTAATCCCTTATTTTTATGTAATTATTTTTTAAAAAATATCGTGCCATGTCTTTATTTTTCGTGATCCCTTATTTTTATATCATGTAACATGTGATTGAAAGTTATATAATTTTTTAATTGTTTTAGTCTGGTAAATGGTATATATTGATTTACAAATAAAATAGTCTAAAAGAAGTTCATAAAATTAAACTAGTAATTTAATTACTAACAAAATTTTAAATTATTGCATTTATCTAATCTTTGGAAACAAAGTTGACTTCTTTAAATTATATGATAATTACACTTGGTATTAACCATCGGGTGACTATGTTGGTAATATAAATCAAGTAAACTAACCACGTCGAGTTAATTACTAATTAACTACTCGTATTGAGAATGTAAACTAGTCTCGATGAGTTAACTACTAATAAACTAATCGTGGTGGTAATGAAAATCAGGTAAACTAACCACAACGAGTTGATTACTAATTAACTACTCGTATTGGGAATGAAACTAGTCTCGACGAGTTAACTACTTATAAACTACTCGTATTGGTAATGTAAACTAGAGATGAGCTCAGTAACGTACCGGTACCGGTACTGAAATATTCGGTTCGGTACCGGTACCGAAGGTAAAAATTCGGGAAACACCGGTACCGGTACCGTACCGATCTCGAAACTCAAAACTTTGGTACCGATTCGGTACCGACGATACCAAACCGGTACCGGTACCAATCGGTACGGCAACCGAATTTGCTCATCCATAATGTAAACTAATCGCGACGAGTTAATTACTAATAAAATACTCGTATCGGGAATGTAAACTAGTTGTTGACCAAGATATAATCGCAACGACTTGTTGACCTTTCAAACTAACCATTCCAGTTAGTATTTTGTAGAACTAACCGGTTCGATGTATTTGCTAAGCAAGCACCTCGTCGTGGTTAGTTTGATAAACTACTTGTGTCTCGAAAAGTTTTAAAATTTACTCGTCGCGACTAAAGGACTTCTTATTTACTCGTGGGCGTTGATTACGAGACTTAAAACTTATTTAATCGTCACGAGTGGAAGATTAATGAAAATGATCGTTATGGTTTGTTTAAGGGCACGTGATAAGTTTTAATTGGTTCTACAAACTTCTCGTGTGTAATCATAAACTGCTCGTCAGGACTAGTTTATAATACATATTTTGGGAACTTTTGCAAATGACACCTAAAACCTGAAAAACATTTTTATAAACGCTTATTTTGGGAATTTTTTCAAAAACTTAACATGTTTGGTTGGTGAATTTTTAAATGGAATTGCAATGTCAAAAAACCGTAAAAGACAAAAGTCCCCCAAGGAAAATATGTGATCAATCGAGTTACCCTAAGTCCTAACGCCACTCCGTCATCCCTAATTTCATCTACATGATCCAATGTAATCATTATTTTGATTTGGAATTCTGTTTCGTGCACTTTTTTTTTTCTTAAATGAAACCGAACATTATTCTGAAATTGATTTGGACAGAAGAGCAATTAATTTAGGATGGCATAACAAATCTTTTTTTTTTTTTCGGTTTACTTTGAACAAATAGCTTTTCCAAACTAAGCCAAAACTCTTTCTAAATCAGTTGGTTCATCGATAACTATCGATAATCGATAATGTTACCATAAATTAAATAGACTACTAGTTAAACTATGATTCACGAACAAATCTTCAATCTGTTCTATCTCCTTTTAATCTCGTCTCCTACATTTTCAATGATGTTTCAGGAGAACTGCCTACATTGATTTGAACAAGATATACATTCTACATAGTCCGTGAAATATCAAAATTCAAACTAATATACACATCAATCGATTTTCTTTATTTGTATTCTAAGCAAAGAAGTAGTAAATTAAATTTCTTCAAAAAAAATAATCGATGCCTAATGTCATTTAGATCAATGCAAGAAGCATGAAAAGAAACCATTTCATGTACGGCAACCTAGTGTGCCCTTGCCCTTTCTTAATTCCGAAATTACAACACTAGCTAGCGGTTCACACTCTCATAGCCTATATAGGTGACTCCATCAAATTGTGTCAACTTTAGCAAGGCTACTGCTTTTGTTGGAGAAAACCAGCATTTCAAATCATATCCTGGCATGGGTGTATATTATTTTCTAGAAGAATCGTTCATCATTAAAGTCGAGAAAATTAACATAGTTAATTTGATACGTTATATTCGTAACTAGTGAATGCATATGCATACCTTATGCAATAAAACTTGCACCGTACAACAAAGATTATGATATTAATTGTCTTTTTGGTATGACGGTAATGGAATGAACGAGATAATGAAATGAACACGGTAATGAAATGGACAAATGAATGCAATGAATCATTACATTTTATTATTTCAGTAGCTTTTGAACCCGTGTATTACACGAGATTTGTCAAATAATAAAAATAAAAAGATCATTATCTGAAAGAAATTGACAAAATTATAGGTAAAAATAAGATAAAATATATAGTACAAATAATAAGAAATCTGGAATCTCAAATTTACAAATTTGATTTTTTTTATATACAACATTTGCAAAAATTGTTTTGATCAATTACACGTGGATAACTATGATAAATGAGATGAGAGATTAGAGAATTAAAAGATAAATTATAACTCATTTCTCAAAATTGTTTTGCTTTTGAACCCGTGTATTACACGGGATTTGTCAAATAATAAAAATAAAAAGATCCGTTATCTGAAAGAAATTGACAAAATTATAGGTAAAAAGAAGATAAAATATATAGTACAAATAATAAGAAATCTAGAATCTCAAATTTACAAATTCGATTTTTTTTATATACAACATTTGCAAAAATTGTTTTGATCAATTACCCGTGGATAACTATGATAAATGAGATGAGAGATTAGAGAATTAGAAGATAAATTATAACACATTTCTCAAAATTGTTTTGTCCCATGACTCATGGATAGGTAGGATAAATAAGATGAGATATTAGAGAATTAGAAATGAAATTATAACCCATTTGTCAAAATTAATTTGACCCATGACAAATAGATAGTTAGAATAAATGAAGATGATAGATTAGAAAATTAGAAAGGAAATTATAACCCACTTACTAATATGGTTTTGCTCCATAACCCATGGATAGGTAGGATGAATGAGAAGAGAGATTAGGCCAAGAATGAATGTGGGATTGTCACATCATCCTCATTATTTTCTTTTATTAGTATAGTTAGATGGATAGGTAGGATGAATGAGAAGAGAGATTAGGCCAAGAATGAATGTGGGATTGCCACATCATCCTCATTATTTTCTTTTATTAGTATAGTTAGATTAGATTGTCATTTTAGTTACCATGTAGGAATGAAATGATTCTTCACTTATTATTATTATTATTATTATTATTATTAGTAGTAGTAGTAGCAGTAGTAGTAGTAGTAGTAGTAGTAGTAGTAAATATCATTGTTAATTATTATTATTATTTACTAAAAATAATAATAATCATTAGTAAATAATAAAAAAATAATATTATTAATAATATGAATATTCATAATAACTAGTTTTTAAGATCCACACATTGCAGCGAGATTATTAAACCGAATAAAAATAATTGTAAAAGCGTCAAATAACGTATGCATGTTGTGAAATGTTAACTCATCAAATTTAAATATAATAATAATTCTATTTTTTTTTTAACGACAAATCCTCCAAATTGACTACTGACTAAATTAATCACATCGAGATAAACTCTTTTTTTAATTCAGGAAAAACCCTCCATAAAGCCCAATTCTAATATAATAATAGTTATTATATAATACACAAAACAATAATATTAATAATAATATAATAGTACATATGATATAACAATAATTATAATATAATATTGATATTATTATTATTGGGTCGTTTCATTTCTTTGAAGGAATGAAAAAAAAAACACATTTTTTTAAAGAAATGGAAATCCTATAAATTAATGGAAGGAATTCTTAAAGAATAGTACATTCCATTAACATATAACAATCAAACATGTTTTAGTTTATATCATTGAAATGATTCATTCTATTTCGCATGTTATTTCTTCATGCCAAACACTATCTTGAGTCAAACTATGTATAATTGTATATGATCATCAATATCCATTTCCAAGATATTTCCATCTCTCTCCTTTGTTGTTTTGTCATTAATTTAGTCAAAATTTGCATTAATCTCTCTCCCTAATTTGCACAGTGAATTCCCAATATATACGCCCTTCCCTTGTACAATCTTGTAAATGTCTATAAAGTGTCACCACATGTAGTCTTATTCCATCACACCCCGAGACCAAACATGTCTAAAGCCAATATTAGAATCATCACCCTTTGCATAATAGCAACCCTTCTTCTTTCCATGTCAACATACACCATGGCACGCCCCATCCTGATCTCCGACGAGGCTACCGCGGTTGAAACTCATCCCGTCGTAAGTCAACTGTTATCTTCTTTACATGATTATTTATTTGAGAATAGAACATGTCATGAAACTTTAAAAATGTTAATCTTTGAATTTGATTAAACGTTTGTTTTTATGAAATTATTGATTTAATTGATTAATCTGATATTGTATGAATTTTGAATTTAAGGCGGCGACTGTAGAGAACTGCAAGGGGCCTGGAGAAGAAGAATGTTTGATGAGAAGAACACTTGCTGCTCATCTTGATTATATTTATACCAATAGTACCAATACGAAATGATCAACCATGAAATCTTTAATTGTTATTTTTTCCTATATTAGTTAAATAAATTTATAAAAATATTAAGATTCTGGTTTATGCAATATTGGTTTGTAATTTTATGGCGTATAATGATTTTGTTATTAATCATGATTACAAGATTAATGTCAATCCCGATGCAATATTTTGTTTAAAAACGAAATATATATTAATTAATTCTTTATAATCTGAATTAAATATATATCATAAAAGGAAGAAACGTCATGATCGTAAAAATAAAAGAATCAATTGCAAATTTCCCCTTTAATTGTATTGTATGTTTACCTAATTAAACATTCAACTGCATATTTCTTCTTGACCCAGTTGTCCTTTCCTAAATCCTAACTTCTCTATATTTGAATCACTCCAAAAAACCATTAAAAAATATTATAAAAAATCATAAAACAAAAATAAATGCAAGCTTAAAAAAAGTAAAAAACGCAAACAGTATTCCCCGTCAAAAAATAAAATTAGTATAGCCTTCGGGTTATTAGCTTTTAGGGTTAGATTTGAGAGAGGGTGGCGGTTAGGTTTTTAGCCGCCCGGGTGGGGGGGTGTTTTTTTAGCTAGGTCTGGGGGTAGGACCTATAGCCGTGGGTGGGTTAGGTTTTTTTAGCCGGGATGGGGGTTAGGTTTTTGTGGGTTTTGGTTGAAAAACACCAAAGTAAGGATAGAGTAGTTATTACATAAACTATTTTTAATTAAAGTAAGTCAAAATAGATAAATTTGCTAATTTTGTAGTTAAGGAGGGGGAAATATGCAATTGAACATTTGGGTTGGGTATATATGCATTTGAAAAGCTTTAGAGGGGGAAATAAAAGAACATTCGTGGGAAAAAGAATGGAGGTCTTGGTTTTTGAATCACCATGTAAAAGTTTTATTTATTGCTACAACCATGTGTTTCCAGTTTTCCGTCATGTGAACTTTATTCATGAAGATGTGTGTTATGAATGGGTTAGGTCAAATTGTGTCCCCATCAAAATAATCGTTGTAAAGAAGTATGAATTTGATTCTGATATAAGCTATTATTTTAAAGAAGTATGAATTTGATGATGATATAAGCGGTTCTTGATTAAAATGGATGGGTCTGACCTGAAATAGGTAATTTATATTAAGGGAAAAAAAAGTATAAAAAATGTTTCACCCCTAAATTTGATTATATGGCGATCATGTATATGGCTACTAATTAACAGTCGTGGCAACGAATGGTGGATATGGTACTAACCATCGAGATGGGGTGGTACTGCTGGTGATGGAGTTGTGGACGCGGTAGTGGTGAAGTGCCGGCAGTGAGAGTGGCGGTACGCGGTAGCTAGCGACCAACATAATTATGAAACCTAGACCGATATTATTTTGTTTGGCCCAAACAAGTGAATAACTTATTTCTCATCAAAAAATGACGTAGGAAGTTTACCAGATTTCTAGCAGTGAGGGGAATTAATGGATTGGGTAACGCAGAAAGTTGGGATAAAGTCAAATGTGTATTGTTTTAAGTATCCGCTACGTTGACAAACATGTACTTTAAAGTTAGATAATGATAACTTTTATTGTATCGTTTTTTTTTTGAACGACCAACTAAGTAACGCCGGGCACTCCGTACGCGGCCCCCATTGGTTAAAGGTAGTCCGAGCCGGCCACTAGTCCGGACGGACGGAGCCCTAGCGGTCCACCTATTGAGAGATTCACCGGACAAAACCCGATCCCCATGCCCGCCAAACGGCACGACAGCGAAGAGCCGGTAAAACCGGGTGAGATCAGGACTCGAACCCTGGCAAACCAGGGTCATCCCTCATATCTCCCATATAAATTGGTGATAGTGAGGTTTGAACCCTATACCTCTCACTAGAAAAGTGAGTACTCTACCATTGAACCACATCCAATTTTATTGTATCGTTGTAGTAAAAATATGATTTTTTCCAAATATAATAATTATAATTTTTGTATTTCAATATACTTTTGGGTTTGTCACCCTATTTAACCTTTCTTAGTTGAATTTTTTATTATTTTGTTCACCCAATTTAAAGTGTTATAATTCAAAATTTATCGTCAACTTAGAAGAGTGTATATATAACCAATGGGTTGAAAGGTCTTGCATTTAAGTTACTCTCATTATAACATAAATCCATCGTTAAAAAAAATCATAATATGTGGATGGTAAAAGGGGTCATCGTGGGTGTTGTTATAATGTGGTAGAGTGAGTCTAAAGAGTTAGTAGGAGGATGAATTGTCAACTTTAGGATTGATTGCGTAAATTGGTCATCTGTATTGAGCCCTTCGTCCCACAATTAATAGATTACTAATTGCCATCACCACTTTGGTGGGATGGTAAAGGCTTTGGCCTTTTGGTGAGAGGTCCAGGGTTCGATTCCTGGCATTGGCGGTATAATGTAAATAGTAGGAGGAAAGCTTGTATGTTCAAAAAAAAAAAAATAGATTACTAATTGAAAATACAGTATTTCATTATTTGCTTATTTTGGTAATCCGCAACTACAATAAATTTATAAAATGTGATTATATTTATTAAGTATTATAACTTTCATGCCAATAGTGGTATTATTAGTTCTTTTATAATCCATCCGTGATCATAAAAAAAAAGTTCTTTTGTTTTGACATTGATCAATTATTTTTCCCCCTTCAGTAATGATTTATGTAATTTTCAAAGATTAAAAAACGAATAAATATAAACAATATTGAGAACAAAAAGACCATCAAGTCCTACCAAATAGAAAGTATATGTGTTAGTTTGTTAATAAATAACTGTTCGAGATTTTCATATACATTTTTTTTATCATTCTAATTTTTATATAACTTTGTATTTTAAAAACAAACAAAGATAAAATAAATTATATGCATATCATCATTCTAAATTATTTTAAATACTTTTTAATAAAGGCAAATTTCGTTTACTTTCTAGAATTTGGACCCATGACCAGTGGGTATTTAAGAGAATTTCACAAAATGTTTCAACGGATTTCATAAAAAACATATTTGAAGTTTGTAAATATAAATATCAAAATATGTTCATACTTCAAAACATAGAAAACACAAATCATGTCATCAAATACATATCTTACAATAAAGGTTCGATTCCACCATAATGAAACTAATAGAATGAACGCCAACGTGGCGTCGTGATGCGGGTGGAAGCACCGCCTCACCCATGCGGTATCGTCCAAAATCATTACGAATTGAATTGCACGTGTGTGCTAAAATGGGAAGATTATTGACTCATACGATACAATCTATTACTCAAATGTTATGGGATGGGATGACGAAAAAGATTAGAATTTCTATGGTTAAAAACGCAGGTTTAAGGGTGTAATGAGAAAAGAGAGGGGGGGGGGGGGAGGTGTGTGGTGCTAATGTGTATAAGAGAGTACATGAGATATATGAGTCCAACGAAATGTGACACCCCACCCTTGCTATACAAGAATTATGAATCAATATTATTACCACTAAAATTTTTTTGGTATATGATTTTAAGTAACGGTTTAGGTATCAGCTGAATAGCTGATATTGTACCTAAACCACAAAAATTTTCTTATCAGTCGGACATCGAATACTTATTAGTTACTCTTATCGAATGATTCAGTTATCATGGTGGTACTTTTCTTTTTCTTTTTTTTTTCAATCCACACGTTGGATCCTTGAAAGTGAGGTGAGGCCCAAAGTGAAGTGAGTGAGCTGATGTTCGAGAAAGGGTTACAACTAGAGGTGCAAATAAAACCCGTATTCGAAAAAATGCCCGGAATCGATTTTTTTTATACCCGGGTATTCTATACCTGAAACCGGAACCGACCCTATCCGTAGGGTATGGACAGGGTATGCATTTTGAGCTCAACACTCGTACCCGGAACCGTACCCGATTTATACCCGTAAATACCCGGAACCGGCCATACCCTATACCCATACCTGGCTATACCCAATACCCGATACAAATTTTCTAATACCCGAAATAATACATGAGTTTTTATAGTATATTTTTATGTTTACTTCAAAACTTTTATGTTTAAGTTTTTTTAAAATGCATTTATTAAGTAAATAATTTGTACTTAAGTGGATTTATGGTTTTTGTAATATATTTTAATTATTTTTATAAATTACAAAGCAAAATTAAATTTTAAACGAATTTTAAAATGTATAAAAAAATTACAAATTCAAAACTGAGTATTAATACCCGGTCATACCCGGACACATACCCGGTTCCAATACCCGGTTATACCCGATCATACCCTACCGGATACATAGGGTTGAGTTTTTATCCTCAATACCCTACCCGATTTCTCTCAATACCCGATCATACCCGAAACTGGTTCCATACTCGAAACCGGATATTAAAAAAACCCGATTTATGCACCTTTAGTTACAACTTGTAACTTGGTCCATTACTATTATTTACTCAAGATGAAGCACACGTGTTAGGCCAAGCTCAGTGCCAAATGCGTTGAAGTAGAGGTGCACAAGCTAACCGGTTAACTGGTTTCTATCTGGTTTCTAATAAAAAAAACTCAACCGGTTAGTAACCCGTTCATCACTAACCAGTTTATACCCCCGTTCTAACCGCCGGTTAGAAAATTGTTTATATTATTGATTCCTAAAACCGGTTAATCAAACCGGCTAACAGATTTTTTTTTATTATTTTATAAGAAAACAGTTTTTTCCGCTTATTCACTGGTTAACCAGTTCGGTTATACCCAAAACCGGTTATACCGGGTAGGGGTTTTGTCTCAAAAGTCAAAACCGGTTAGTACCTGACCCGATTAATCAGTCTAACCGATAATAACTTGCCAAATAATTAATCGGTTGAAAAATTAACTAGTTATCAGTTAACCGGAATGTGCACCTCTACGTTCAAGGAATTAGCAAAGACGGACCCAACATTGTTTTCTTTTGAGTGTCTAAACATAACTTTTATGCTCAATTTACCTAATCCTTTATATTTTGATTTTACGGTCCGGTTCGAGTTAATCCCATCACAAAACGATAAAACAAGGGTATGAACCCATCGTCTCAATTTCAAATGGCTTAACATTATACCACTAAACCTCCGGATCATGGGTAGGGCTAATCCATAATAAAAATATATAACTAGTATAGTAATAGCAATACATCCATATTAACAAACATAAGCTAATCTAATAAAAACAATCCACTAATTGTTGCAAATTCTGGACTTCGAGTGCTGGACCCAAACTTAGAGCATTCACAATCTTCTCCCCGTCTCCATATTTCATATCTATTACACTGAAAATCACTAATTTTTTTCTATCATTTTTGATTATATAATATTTTTTATACATTTATCATTACATTTTATAATTCCTTTACTTACAATTACTTTCAACAAATACTAGAAAAATAATATGGGTAAACAATGTATTTTCAAATATACCGATAAGCAATAACCTTTTTTTTCTTTCTCCTACTTACAATAATTTTCTATAACATACAAAACCCAATTACAAAATTTACCAAATGAAATATGAAGTATGAATACTTATTTCAGATTAACCTTGAAAATACAACAATTGATTTTCAAATATTATATTATGACAAACCATTGAGTTATTATTATTTTACAAGTAAACTGTGATGCTCGACTATGTGGCTTGTCTAAATTTGTGATTTTAGTCTAATAATTTCAAATTTGCATTTTTCGTCCAAGTGGTTTCATTTTACTTCCAATTGAACTCGAACCTACTAACCCCCCATTAAGTATACCTAGAAAATGCTTCTAGAAGGGGAGGTTACCGATCCTCCCACGTCGCCCTCCTTCATCTTCATCGGAGTAGTTAACATCACCCACTACTTCATATATCGCATGTTGGAAATATTTTTCATCCCAGCAGTTTCTCCCCTCCTCTCAATCTCAGCATCGATCACCGCCACCACCAATTCAATCAGTCATCGCGGCTGCCCAATTGACCGCCGTCGCCGCCCTAATTGGCGATTACTTCTCACCTCTGAAACCCTAATTGACTTGCGCAAGTTATTGAGTTTTGGGATCGAAACTTTGGCATTGGAGCAGATGGAGTAATCTTTGCAATTGCCCTAAAGTATGGGACTGATTACAACAATGAGCCAATTTGAGGTGATATTCTTTTCTAAATTAGATTTACATTATTATTTGTTTTGATTGCAATAAACACTCTTATTCTTGACATTTTTATTAACAAACTGGAATATTGAATTACTAACTTCTTTTATGTTGTTCTTCCATAAATGTGTGGTGACGGAGTTAGTTGCTTTGCAAAGTTTATTTCAGATGACAGTAACTTAAATCGAAGCCAAAGGTATATTTGAGTTTTTTTTATGTTACCGGTGACATATTATTAATTTTTCAGTGTAATTGATTTTCTTTATAACCCACTTGATTTTCAGATTTGTTGTGTAATTGAAAGAAACATGCATAATGGCTATTGTTAATTCGCAGGTAAGGCGTGGCCAAAGTTATCAGACGATATTGGCTCAAGTATTATTGAAAACTCTTACGCTACAACTGCACAGGGAAAAACCTCAAACACTCAATAAAGTTTAATAAGGTACGATAATATTGCTTAGTTTTGAATGAATTCTTTGAAGTAAATATTTTTCATTTACTTGAGGCTTTGGATGGTAGTTCAGTTGATGAACGTGCCAAGGTGTTGGCTTCTAAGGCTATTTGATTAGAACTGTAACTTGGATTTTATTGTTTTATATTTGGTTAATGTTAATGTCATCAACATTCAATAAAGTTTATTGAAGTTTATTATTGTTCAAAAAATTAGTATGTTACTAGATTGCTACACCTTATTTACTCTCAAATACACTTATTAGATGTGAATATAATTAACTCCGGTCTCTACGTATTTATTGAGTTTTAACCCATTATTCTTACCATATCAGGGCATAGGAAACACGGGAACCCACTCAACCTGAGTTTGCAAATCATTCTTGGACAAATTTGTGATTGTCTTTATCGATGACATTCTTATCTTCTCCAAAACCCGAGCCGAACATGAACATCATTTACGTTCCATTCTCGATCTCCTAAGAAAAGAACAACTTTATGCCAAGTTATCCAAATGTGAATTTTGGTTAAAAGAGGTTCAATTTTTGGGTCATGTCGTCGACGATAAAGGTATTCATGTTGATCCTGCCAAAATCGAGGCCGTAAAAGATTGGAAGACTCCATCCACACCCACGGAAATCCGATCTTTCCTTGGTTTGGCCGGGTATTATCGGCGATTCATTCTAAACTTCTCTAAAATCGCGTTACCCATCACCACACTAACTCATAAAGGAGAACCTTACAAATGGGGACCGAAACAAGAAGAAGCTTTCCAAACTCTAAAGCATATGCTTTGCAACGCTCCCGTCCTAACCCTTCCCGATGGAAACGACGACTTTGTGGTATTTTGTGATGCATCCAACCAAGGTCTCGGTTGCGTTCTCATGCAACGAGGTCAAGTTATCGCATATGCCTCAAGGCAACTCAAGGATCACGAAAAGAATTATACGACTCATGATCTCGAACTTGGTGCCGTCGTTTTTGCTCTCAAAATCTGGAGACATTATCTTTATGGCACGAAGTGTGTTGTATTCACTGATCACAAAAGTCTACAACACATCTTTGACCAAAAAGATCTCAACATTAGACAACGTCGATGGCCGAATTACTTAGTGATTACGATTGCGAAATTCACTACCACCCCGGTAAGGCGAACGTTGTAGCCGACGCCCTTAGTCGTAAAGTTAATATCAAATCCGTTCTGCTTAATAGCATCATCATTCAAACCGATCTCCAAGACCGCATCTATCGAGCCCAATGCACCTCCATTGATGAAGGCAGTATGTATTTTGAAATGTCATGTGGAGCCAAACTTCAACTTGAAACCAAACCCGATGGCTTGCTTTATTTTCTCAACCGTTTGTGGGTTCGCGATCGTGATGAACTTCGTACTTTCATTCTCGATGAAGCTCATATGTCACGATATTCCGTACATCCCGGTGCGGATAAAATGTACTTCGATCTTCGATCTATTTATTGGTGGCCGGGTATGAAAAAGGACGTAGCACTTTATGTATCGAAATGTCTTACTTGCTCAAAGGTTAAAGCCGAACATCAAAAACCTTGTGGTTTACTCGAGCAACCTCCTATCCCCGTTTGGAAATGGGAAGGCATCGCTATGGACTTTATCACCAAATTGTCTCCCACTCAAAAGCAAAATGATTAACCAAATCGGCTCACTTCATCCCGATCCGCGAGAAGTACTCCGTTGCACAACTCGCTCAAATCTATGTTCGTGAGATTGTATGCCGCCATGGTATTCCATTGACCATCATTTCTGATCGTGACGCTCGTTTCACATCCCGTTTTTGGAAATCGCTTCAAGAAGCCTTGGGCACTCGCCTCGATCTTAGCACCGCTTACCATCCTCAAACCGATGGCCAATCCGAACGCACAATCCAAACTCTCGAGGATATGCTTCGATCTTGTGTTCTTGATTTTGGTGGAAATTGGGATTCACATCTCCCACTTATTGAATTTTCATACAATAATAGCTATCATTCTAGCATTGAGATGGCTCCTTTCCAAGCTCTTTATGGTCGTAAGTGTCGTTCTCCGATTTGTTGGAACGCGATTGGTGAAGCCCAAATCACCGGTCCCGAGATGGTTCAAGACACTACCGATCGTATCGATCAAATCCGCAAAAATCTCCTTGCTGCTAGAAGTCGCCAAAAGAGCTATGCCGACAAACGGCGAAAACCTCTCGAGTTTAATGTTGGCGACTTTGTCCTTCTCAAAGTATCCCCTTTGAAGGGGGTAGTCCGTTTTGGAAAGAAAGGAAAACTAGCACCCCGTTTTGTAGACCCATTCAAAATCCTCGAAAGGATTGGAAAAGTGGCTTATAAACTCGATTTACCGCAAGAACTTGCCGGTGTTCATCCCACCTTTCATGTCTCAAACCTCAAAAAGTGCTTAGCCGAAGGTAACCTCCATATACCTCTCGACGAAGTACGTATCGATGAAACCTTGCAAATGATCGAAAAACCCGTTGAAATCGTGGACCGCAATGAGAAACGAACCAAACGTAGCCGCATCCGTTTAGTTAACGTCCGTTGGGAATCACGGCGTGGCGCTGAATTTACTTGGGAACGAGAAGACGAGATGAAGGAAAAGTGCCCGCACTTATTTATTACGGATTCTTCTTAATTTCGGGACGAAATTTCCTAAAGTAGGGAAGACTGTAACATTCGTCATTTTCGATCTTTTTTGTATTTGTATTTGTATCAAAACCCGACCCGATTTGTAAACCAAATCTTTCACTAATATAAAATGTTGGATTTTTATGTTTCATAATCATCTCTTACCTTTTGGATTTGTTACTATATTGTATTATTTAAACCTTTTTTTAAAAAAAAAAAAACACATGCAAGTATTGATATAAAACAAGAAAAACAAGTTTGACTTCTTCCCTATATAAACAACCCCATCCTCTTCATTATTCTTTGCTCATTTATCTTCTTTCTCTCCCAAATAAAGTTCATATCTCTAACCTCTAAGGTTCTTAATAATCAAGCAATAACATTCTTTAATTCTTGTTTGTTACTTATTAATTCATATCTTGTGGCACAACATATATATAATATGCACCCCTTTCCTTGGGCTTTCATCTTCTTCGGGAGGTGATATGCTACAAGGCAAGGCTACATGGAGAACTCTTTGTAGTTCTTGTTTATACTATTTTCCTTTAATGCTTTCCTAGTCTTGTTCATATTGTAAGTAGTTTAGCTTTTAATTCATGTTTAAAGAGTTTCATGGTATTGGTTATGAAGTCACTAGTCTCGGTTTTATCCTGAGATTAGACCCGAATCAAGACCGAACCAAGACCAAACTCTTGTTTACTAGTCTTGTTTATACTATTTCCCTTTAATGCTTTTGTTTATATTGTAAGTAGTTTAGTTTTAATTCATGTTTAAAGAGTTCCATGGTGTTGGGTATGAAGTCACTAGTCTCGGTTTCATCCCGAGATTAGACCCGAATCAAGACCGAACCAAGACCGAACTCTTGTTTACTAGCTTTTGTTTTAAATAATTTTGTTTACTAGTTTTGTTTAAAATAGTTAAATAAACATGTTTATGAAAGATTTGAACCTTGTAACTTCTAAAACCATTTTGATAGTTCTATGGTATTTGGGTATGTGGCAACCATCCTCAGTATCATTCCGAGTCAAGGACCGAACCAAAACCGAACTAAACCGAGTTCACTTGCCTAAGGCACACAAGTGTGTTTTTGGCCATCGAAACTCATCTTTTCTTCAAGAATGTATTTTAAACTAATTTTAAGTATTTTATCAACTTACTTGGTGTGTAAGTATCCAACTTTATCTTATAACAAGCTTGGACCGGTGATACCAAATACACACTTAACGGACGTTAAGGTTCTTCATAATAGAACTATATACTTGGTTAAGTCTTTCGATTTTATTGAGTTATCTCAAAACATTTTGGAAAGTTAACTTTGAGTTTAGTTAATTATCTAGACCCAAGTTAACAAATCCGAACACTCGATTAAAACCTTGTTTTGGTGTTCATATACCCAAAGGGTCTTGCATTAGTGCATTATAACCCACATAAGTTACTTAACATAAGCTGAGTAATAATTATGAATGAAATACCAAGACCCAGTTTCGAGTAAACTTACTTTTTAAAACATGTCTTTAATTTCCCAAGTATTTACATTTTTAAACCATAAACTTCATTTATTTACTTTACTTGTCATATTTTATTTTAAACCCTTCCAAGACTACCTACTAACTTAAGACCCGTTTAATCGAGGTCTTGCTCGTTAAACCCGATCTCCGATTATTCACGAATCAATCTTTCAAGTTACTTAGTTAACGTGAGTACATTTCATCCCCCGTTTTCACTTTTATCTTTTGGGGGTAACATGCATACTTATTCAAACAAAAATGATTTATATTATACTCATTTCTCAAACCACAAACTTTAGGGTATATGATGCTAGAATACTTGCTCTATTGTGTGTTATATTTCTCATATGCTTTACGTGCACGAGTGTTTATTTTTATGTTGTTGTTGAGCCTCATTAAGTATGATCATACGCTCCCCTAACTATTTAGCCTTGTGCTAGTAGAATAGGACCTCATTATCCAAGTATGTCGGTATTCTTACCGATTAGAAAGGATCCTCATTTACATATGTTTTATATACCATGATTGATGCTTTATTTTATAGTCTCATATACGTTTGTGGATTTCACTCATATTATATATACTCAAAACTATGAAATTGCTCACCAACATACGTGTTGACAAATGTTATTTTATACATGTTACAGGTTTGATTATTACTTGAGTTGGAGTTTGAAGACGTCATTCTATTTTGATACCGCTAGGTTATTAGAAGAATGAACAATATCTATTTCTTATGTTTTGATGTTATTTATATGAACAATATGTGTTACTTTGGTGATTGAATGAAATTAATGAGTTGATTAAATATTGTCACTTTAATAGTGTCTTGTGTATTTGTCCAATCACGTTGCACCCCGGCATGTTCCGCCGCCTTTGATCGGGGTGTGATAGCGTTGGCTTCTAAGGCTATTTGATTAGAACTATAACTTGGATTTTATTGTTTTATATTTGGTTAATGTTAATGTCATCAACATTCAATAAAGTTATTGAAGTTTTTATTATTGTTCAAAAAATTAGTATGTTACTAGATTGCTACACCTTATTTACTCTCAAATACACTTATTAGATGTGAATATAATTAACTCCGGTCTCTACGTATTTACTGAGTTTTAACCCATTATTCTTACCATATCAGGGCATAGGAAACACAGGAACCAACTCAACCTGAGACGCAGTCCACACAAATAAACAAGGTTTCACGGTCGGAATGGAAATTTCTTTTATCTGTTCGTCACATTCACGCTCATGGCAGTTTGTGTAAGTCTACATTTTGCGGTGAGCGTTAAGCACAAGTAGTCAATAGTCATTATAATTCTAGCTTTAAAACTGTCTATCCTAAGAGCTATTATTTTGTTTGCTATTTAAATGTAGTTTCACTACCAAAATATTGGTGGTTGTAGCAAAGAAGTGGTTTTATTTTAACGGGTTAACGGATCATTTTTTTTTGGTTTCATTAGCGGGTAAAAAATTAAGTTTTATTTTATTGTTAATGGCTTTAACCAGTAAACAATATCATTTTTATGTTTCATTAACGGGTAAAAAATTAAGTTTTATTTTATTGGTAATGGCTTTAACCAGTAAACAATATCATTTTTAAGTTTCATTAATGGTAACACGGTTAATGGGTCATTGTTTGGATTTTTAATTCTATACTATGTCTCCAAGATATCTAAATACAGATATGATTTTTTGTGTGGCTAAATAAAATTGCAAAACGTTGTAGCAGTTTATGATGGAATCAAGAGTAATAATTAAACAATACTTGAAGATGCAAAAGTAATGGGAGGTGTCTTAGTTAAATAAACAATGCTGCAGTTATTGCTGATCAAAACTTGATGAAAGTTGTTGATAGCTTTTCAAGTGGTCATTGGTACCAAAATCAAACATGTGTGTCCAGTTTTATAGCAAGTCGGGTTTCATGTTTTTTTTTTTTTTTTGATATTTTGGATTATTACCCGAGACTGACCCGTACCCGATTCTTTTTGAATTTCAGAACCGGTGACCAATTGTAAAAAAATATAGGGTCGGCCTTTTTTCAAGTATTAAACCAAATTATTATTTTTTGAGGGTTTTAATATATAGAGTTGCATACTTGGATATTTTCTTGTCAACTTAGATCTTTGGAGTTTGAAAATGACTTTTCCTGCTTTTCCTGGTGACTCAGGTGAGATTAAGACTGAAGATTATTACATGTACATCTTAAAGATCCAGTCAACCATAGGTGGTGCCTGAGTCGGTGGAGATGGAAATGACAATGGTTAAGAAACAAGGCAATTTGGTGGACAAAAAGAAGTGAAATCTGATCATTGGAGAAGAATTTGAAGTCGATAATCAAATTCAAGGTTTCTTTTAGAATGTGAAGAAAGATAATTATGATATTATGGCATTAAACAACCCGTCCACCGGGCAAGTATAAAACTAGTTATAAAATATTCAAAATAAAGTATTAAATAAAAACACTTATTTTGATAAATACTTTTAAAATTACCTATTTTAGTAAATATTTTTTTTTCCTACAACCTATTTAGGTAAAAAACTCCAAAACAATATCACCCTTAAAAATGGCGCCAAAATCATCTAACCCGATCCCGATTCCCGCCATTAATGAACACAAAACCCCCACACCACAAACAAACGAAAAATCAAACAACTTCCAAAACCTGAAAATGGGAAAGACCAAGAGAGACGAGAAACAATACTGGCTGCTAAAAACCGAGCCAAGCGAATGGTCATGGGAAGACCAGGCATCCAACGGCGGCATCTCCAAATGGGATGGCGTTGAGAACCACCAGGCTCTTAACCATCTCAAGACCGCCCGCCTTCACGACCTCTGCTTTTTCTACCACTCCGGGGCCAAGTCCCGGAGTGTGGTCGGCGTCGTCTCCGTAGCCGGGGCAGGTGCTGTGGTCGGGGAGATGCGGAGGGTGGTTGACTTGAAAGGGGTTTGGGTTGTTTCGACAGCCTTTGGGAGAAGGTTTGTGAGATGGGTGGTGGGTATGAAGGTGATGGTGTTTGTGTAGGTAATGAGGATGAAGGTGGTGAACAGGTTTAAGGTTTTGTGATTAAGTCTTAGATGGTCATTGTCGATAAGGTGTTTGATGATTTGCTTAAGTGAACATGTAAAGTTGGCCTTTTGTTAAGAATCATTGTGTTTCACTCACTTCACCCACGAAGTGCTTTTTCTTGATTGCTTGATGAATTATTATAAATGGTGATTTTTATAATATAAGCTAAAGCTTATTGATTTAATATCATGTTCAACTTGTCAATTTAATACATCCATGATCCATACTTGCTTGCTGTTACTTGAAGAGTTACGTTTGCATAAAATATTGACGGACCTAGGATTTTTTTTAAGGGTCGAATTTTTTAGGCTCAAAATTTTAAGCGTAACAAAAATAAGCCAATTGTCACTGAAAACGCATGATAGGTTATACAAATACAATGTTCTTACGATTGCTCTCTATGAGTTTTTATTTTTTGAAACGTATTTGTTACATCGTCTAAGAAAATACTATTAAAGTAAGTCATTTTCAATATGACAAATACAACTAGCGCTCAAATTATCATCATCAATCTGATTACACAAATCGGACTTTAAATACTTCATTGGGGAGAAGCACATTTCAACGCTTGTTGTGAGCGGTTGAAAATGAGCTAAAACTTTAATGAACTATACACCTGTAAATGACATGTGTTTCTTTGTTTCTACCATCAATTATATATTGTATAAGACTTGATAACTCATTGAACTCCAAAAATCTTGGATCATCTTTGATATATCAATATCATCTAATCAAAATCATAAGATACATATCGGGTAATTGTAATATCTATGGGATATCAATCTTGTTAAAATTATTTCAAGGACTTAAACTAGTTATCCAAATAAGCAAGTTGAATGTTACGTCAAAGCGGGTTTCAAACTCTTGAATTTGCGTATCTAACACGGTGTTGAAACTATCATACTCATAATAATGGTGATGGGTGATGCGTGTCTTTTGTCTCGGCCTTCTTGGGTTTATGTATTAAGCATCTATATTTACCACTACAAGCTCATGCATTTTACAAATAAATTGTTGACTTACTCAAAAAATGATTTGAAACCCTCTAATCTCAACCTCTCAAGTTGTTTCTTGGTGGCTGTTAAAATTTAATGGGGGTCTCGCTTTTATAAATTCATGGGGTTGGTGCCAAATTTTCTTGAAGCGTGGTTCAAATTTTTTCATATAAGTACTAAAAAATATTCCAAAGAGTATGGGCGACCTCATGCTAAAGCATTGGGTTCGCCTCTTATGTAAAACAAAAAAATATGTCGCTAGAAGGAGTCAAAATAAGTCTGGTTAAAAACTAATTGTCATAGAACAATAAAACATCACAAATCAAATTGAGTATTTAAAGAGAGACAAATTTATTGCAACAAATATCATCTCAAATTCACGATCACAAAATTCACATTTTTTTGCTCTATTAATCTATTCATTTAGTGCGTTCAAATAAAAAAACATAAGTTATGTTTATGTTTCATATGCAAAATATTATTATGTGAATTTTACAAGTAATAACAAAAAATATATTGGTTTAGATGTGTTAATAAATGTTAAATTGTTAAATGAATTTTACAAGAAAAAACAGAAATTATGCTAATTTTTATGTGCAATGTCGTTAAGTGATTTTGTTGTAAATAAACACAGTCCCAAGAGTATTCTCAATTCGTTTTCTATATATATCTCTATAACTACATTAAAAACACAATATGTTTCCTCTTTTTTTCAATAAAATAATACATTTTTACATTTTTATCATTATTTTTTTCAGGACAATTTCATAAAATAGTAACAAGTTTCAAAAGTGTTTCAATTAGATAACTCAACTTTCAAAAGTATTCCAATTAAGTCACTCAACTTTCATATATGAAATCTTTTTATTTTTTTATGTATACATTGAGTGGCGACATGGATTTTTATTTTTTATCTTTGAATTTTAATATAATTATTTTTTTAATTTGACTACACATATTGCGAATTCCGACCCCCCACATCTTATCCTTCATTTCATTCTTGACACACAAAAAAAATCTGTGAGACTCGATTTAAAATTTTAGTGACCTGATTTAGGGAGTATGAGATATTCCCTTTTTTTCTTCACTCATAAAAACTTTTGAAAAATATTAAAATTTTATTTATAAAGAATTAAATAATTTTATTACAAATTTATTCATGAATAGAAACACATTTTTTTCTAAGCTCATAGCCACCTCTAAAAATGAAGAACCATAATAAGATATTTTAGAGAATCAGATATTTTAGAGGGTGGACTAGAAATGATCTTTAAACTATACGTTATGGGGCACCCATGGCTGAGGTGGCGGGCGCCGTTGGGCGCCGAACACCGCTGTGGGGCGCGGTCCAACCAAGGGCGCGGAGGGATTAGGCAAAGCAACGGCCGGCGCGGATGAGGGAATTGTGTGGGCCCCCTCCCATTTCATCTCTCTCAACCTCTCACACACAAATATATATATATATATATATATATATATATATATATATATATATATATATATATATATATATATATGGGCGCCAATGGGCAAACATCACAGAGGGGCGCTGTGGTTGGGGGCTTTGAGTCCCACCGTTGGTTACTTGGCGCTGATGTGACACTGGGGAGGGGCTTCGAAGCCCCTCACCATAGCGGACAGTCTTAACATGAACCAGCCGTACACGAAGAAACAATGGCACGCGTAAAACAAGAGTGAGGGTCCACTTGAAAACCAACAATATGATCGAATGGATATGATAGAATATAACATTATCTTCACCTGTATTCTGTTCCATATTCATCATTCATCACATGATGCACTTTCCACTGTAAGTTAACTACCAATTCTTTCACTTTCCTTCCTTAGCTTTTATATATATATATATATAGTATATATGCTGCTAACTAATTAATTATATTGTTTCTTGTGTATGAGTTCTTTTGTTAATGAATTCAAGTATTATGAAGACTGATACATTTTATTATATATTAATTAACTTGTGCAGATTATCACCACCACGCTGTCCAATGTGGTTTATTGTATTTATGCTGATCACAATGTCCTTAAAAGTTACAGAATCACAGTTCTTGGTTAAGTCATTGCCTGGTTTTTATGGTGATCTTCCTTTCACACTCGAAACTGGGTAGGCTTCTTAATTTTGATAGAATTCGGGTGATCTGATGATACCATATTAGATATATATGCTGAAACTGTGGTTACAGTTATGTTGGAGTCGGAGAATCGGAGTTATTTTACTACTTCATTGAGTCTGAAGGGAACCCAAAAGAGGACCCTCTCTTGTTTTGGTTGACCGGAGGCCCTGGTTGTTCTGGTTTTTCTGGCCTTTTGTATGAAATAGGTATTTCTACTGGCCTTTTGTATGAAATGTGTATTTCTTATGTATATAGTATAATTATACTTGAAGAGGTAGGTCCTAGCAGAGCCCAGTTGGACCCGCAGGACTCACCTTGAAGAGAGACGTCTGCGCAGAAACCAACTGGATCCGCAGGACCCACCATGCTCAGAGACGTGACGTCCTTACGCGCAGTACGCAAGCTGTTCCCGCAGGAAATGCCTCCCAATGGTGAAGTACTCCGCCTGTTCCCGCAGCTGCGGATACAAGCCATCAGGGAAGGCCACCCGCGCAGCAAGGCTACACGCACAAGGCACTTAGCTCTCAATAATTCAGTAGTCACCTGAAGGAATGAGCAAAGCCGGGAACAATCCCGCACAAAGGCGGGAGGGGGAATACTCCCGCCCAAATAAGCCAGTCCGTACGATACTGGAGGATCTTTTGTACTGTACCTGACGAGGTATGGGCAAAAGATCTGACCAGAGATACGACAGCTCATTGACAACAGTATGGCGAGCAGCATGCTCTTGTACTGTATGTCACTATTAGCCGCTGCCTACTCACCAACTCCTGTCATACCACGTGCATAGCCGGCAGTTGGTGGAAAAGGAATAGTACACAGCAGGCCTGGTCACTGTCAGCCGCTGCCTACCCACCAACTACCAGCATGGCACGTGCGTAGGCCACAGTTGGTAGAACAGGAATACTATTCAGCCGGCTATATCTTCTTGGAAACCTACCTTCGGCTATAAATACCCCAAATGGTATGATCATCTAATCTCATCTTGTATCTTACATCTTATACCTGATATCTGCTCTAGCAATCTCTTAATATACACTTATATTCAAGAGCAATCTAGTCTGATTCTCACGCCGGAGGGTGGTCACAAGGAGGTACCCCCCCTTCTCAGTGACGAGCTCACGGTGTCTGTTTTGCAGGTTATCAGAAGAACCATCTTTGCTGGGTCTAACCCCTCGTGGGAAACATCTATTTAACCCCCAGATTATCCGTAATCTGCCCGGGGCCAATTAGTGTTTCTTCAATACTAAAACATGTTTTAATATGTTTTTTGTCACGTAGTATGCTCCCTATATATGGGATTGAGAAAATATTTGCCCTTATCATACGCTCCCCACAACCTATAAAAAACTCTGCTATCAGTAGTGTTGAGTTTGTTTTATTTTCCAAATGTGGTCACAATTGGACTTGATTCTTCTGTCTTCATTCCAAACTTTACATAAATGATATTGAATTTTTCACCTCTTTATAGTTTTGTTATTTTGCAGGGACAGTTAGGGCTGTCACTTTTACCCGAAAACCGAAACCCAACCCGAGAAAACCCGTATCCGAACCCGAACTAACCCGAACCCGTGAAAAGGCTAACCTAAACCCTAACCGAAGTAATTCGGGTTGGTTCTCGGGTTCAGTTTATAAGTTTCGGGTCAACCCGAAAAACCCGAATAAACTTTTAGTTTTGAAATTAAATACATTTTTAGGTATAAATGTATAATAGGTTTAGTCTTAGCTAAAGTTATTAATTAGAATTTGGTTGTCATTCCAACTATTATGAATCTATTGTTGATTATTAATTTATGTTTTCCTTTTAGTACTAATAGTAACCGTAACTGAGCAACCAAATCACGCCCGACTGAAGACAATTATGGTTCGAGTTAGTTTTACTCTTCTTTTGAATTGTTTTATCAATTTATGTTAGTTTATTTTTTGATTATTTGAGTTACAAGCAAAAGAATAATATGTTATTTTAGTTTTAACATCGTAGTTTTTAATTTCTTTTGTTTTGTTTTTTTGGATACTCGAAACCCGATTAACCCAACCCAAAAAAACCCGTGAGAGATTTGGATTGGGTTTCGGGTCAAGATTTAGAACTTTGAAACCCGAAGAACACCCCTAGTGACAGTTTATATGTTCAAAACTTTAAATGTACCTGACATTAATTGGATCGGTTCTTTGCAGGTCCGTTAACGACTAACTATGCAACTTCCACTTTGGAGAAGCCAGTGTTTGAGATAAACCCTCATAGCTGGACAAAGGTATCTGATCTTTACCCTTCTTTTTTATTTTATTTCTTATATATACAATCCTTTTATCGCCTTATCGGAAGGCCAAATGGAAACATTAACTTCCCAAAATTGGCTTATATATATGTAAGGTTAGCTTTTTTTACTTATAAACTATGAAATGTGTTTGATGTTAACAAGTACATTTTAGGTGGCCAACATTATATTTATTGATCAACCTGCTGGGACTGGATTCGCCTATGCAAAAACTCCAGAAGCTTACATGACAAATGATACATTATCATCAATCCAGGCTTACATTTTTCTGAAGAAGGTAACAGATGGAGGTCTATAAATCACCTAGTTTATATTTGAACCAATTAATCATTTTGAGATATAAACCGATAAAATGTTTGCTTGATGTGTTTTGTCTATCCTAATAGTGGCTTGTGGATCATCCTAAATTTCTCAATAATCCATTGTATGTTGGTGGCGATTCCTACACGGGCATAGCGATTCCCATGATCGTTCAGGAAATATATAACGGTAATCATACTTAAGAAAAACATAAGTTTGATTTGTGAAAGTACAGATTACGATTCAGCTTCTTCTTTCATGTCTTTTGTAGGTAATGAAGTTGGAGAAGGTTCACATCTCAACATCAAAGTAAAATATCAATATATGACTTTGAATAAATTAATACTTAATACTTACCTAATTAATCTTTTCTTGGATCAATTAGTTTGAATTTCTTTAATCCAACTCAGGGTTACTTGCTTGGTAATCCTTTGACAGACACAAGTGGCGACTATAATTCAAGAATCCCGTTTGCTCATCGTATGGCACTCTTGTCAGATGCAATCTACAAGGTAATCAAGTATGTGTTTTAAGTTACATGTGTTTGCAGTCAAGTAAAGAAAACAAAAGTAAGTTACATATATATTTTTGCAGTCAGTCAAAGAAAATTGCAATGAAGAGTACTTGAAAATAGATCCCAACAATAGTCTATGCATACATGATCTGCAGGTGGTAGACAAGGTACACATGCTAGATCTAGATGTCAACTTAGGTTATCAGTTAATAATTTACCTGTTGGAATCTATTTTGATTTTAATGCTTTCTTTGTATCTTATTGATCTTAGTGCCTCGGAAGAATTCGCAAGGCTAATATTTTAGAGCCTTATTGTGACACTTCGAACATCTTTAGAGCTTTCGACAAGCAATGGTGTCGAGTATTATATATTCTCTCCCTCTTTATTTTAAAAATGGGAGAAGATTATGAAATTTTATCTATACTGATCATTGTAGGATGACAACTATGCATTCGCCTACAGCTGGGCTAAAAGCAGAGACGTGCGAGAAGCTCTTCATGTCCGTGAGGTTTGGTTCATAATCTTCATCAGAACTGAATTACTAATCAGTTTAATATCTCTAAAGATACTTAAGAAACACAAACCTTAAAGAAAATCTAATCTACTCTAAATTATTCTAAACACAAACCTTGAAGGCAAATTGTGAAAATGTCTATCAATTGCTTATTATTACAAGATTCCTATATAACCTGTTATGTATAAAAAGGAGATGCGTTATAGTTGGTGACTAGTGTGAGTGTGAGGAGTGAGCCACATAGACGCCACGTAAGCATAAAGCCACTCATACTCGTCATCATTATGAGTTGTGAGTGATTTTTATAAATATTTTAGTAGTTTAGTAGTTACATAAATAGTTATTAATTTTAGCTACACAATAAATAAGTAAAAGACGGTTGAATATTTTATTCAAAAACTGCCGTTTATGAGACCATAAAATACGTTATTACTAAAACAAGTCTCTTCATTAAAGTTTATATTGATATGTTTAGGAAAGAAAGAATTTGAATTTTTTTTAGGGAAAATTTCGAAAATAAGTGTTTATGGAAACACTTTCTAAGTTTTAGGTGTTATTTGCTAGAAATTCTAAAAATATGCATGACAAACTAGTCGTGACGAGTAGTTTGTAGAACCAATTAAAACTTGTCACATGTCTTTAAACTAATCGTAACGAGCACGTTCACTAATCAACGTGGACATGCCTCGTAATCAACGTCCACGAGTAATTCACAAGTTCTTTAGTCGCGATGAGTAGATTGTATGGTTAAACTAGTCGCGACGAGTTAACTACTAATAAACTACTCGTGTAGGGAATGCAAACCGGGTAAACTAGTCGTCGCGACTAAAGTACTTATGAATTACTCGTGGGCATTGATTACGAGGTATGAAACTTATTTAAGTTATTTAGTCGTGTCGAGTAAATGATCAGTGAGCGTGATCGTTACGGTTAGTTTAAGGGCACATGGTATGTTATAATTGGTTCTACAAACTACTCGTGTGTTATCATAATATACCCGTCACAACTAGTTTATAATACCTATTTATGAAATTTCTTACAAATGACAGATAAAACTTGAAATTTGTTTTCATATACGCTTATTTTCGGAATTTTCCTTTTTTTTAAGGCTAAGTAGTACTACATGTACAAGTAATCTGGCAAAAAAAATCAAAATAAATGTTAAATGAAATGTTATAATAAAAAATAGCAAATGGTTGGGTGGCATCATTTCATTGGTTGGTGGCTTTGGCAAGGCCGGCCCATAGGGGTGGCGGGGTGGTCGACGGCCATAGACCCGACACTCCATTAGACCCGAAATGTTTTAAAAAAAATTTATATTTATTTTTATTAAATAACAATATATATATATATATATATATAATACTTAAACTTAATTACATGACCGCTAGCTTGTTCTAGTGGTAAAGAGGTATTACTCTCAACCAAAAGGTCTCGGGTTCAAGTCTCATTTGAGACATGTTTAATGATATTTTTATACAAAATTTTTTCACTCAACCCAAATTATAACCAAGTAAACTTATATAAAAATTTAATTGTTTAAACCAACAAAATACTCCTTTTTAATTAAGGTACAAAAAAAATTTCGCCTTTGACCTAAATTTTTTTTTGCTTTCTCGGAGCTGGGCTGGGCTTAGGATTCATTTCCTCACGAGCTTGAGTATGGTCACACGCTCTCGGGGCTCACGCTCACTTACGCAGGTGCGAGTATGAGATGGCATCGTTCGGTTCCCTCTCACACCCACGATGTATAACAATATATAACAACCAACGAACTTATTAACCATGTGTGACTACCTAACTAATCTAATCTCTTATTTACTTTTGAATAGACCGGTTGTTGTATCTGATCTTTGCTTCATATTATTTTTAGATGAGAACAATCTGAGTTCAATAGTTTGATGCGATCTTTTTTGGGGAAAAAAATGAGTAGCAAATAATTTGGCTACTATATTATATAGACTCCAATCAAAATCTCTAATATCGGCTACCTCTATATATTCTTAACAAACATAGATTACAAAATTTTAGAATATTTTTTGATTGATTATTTTCTATATTAACATGAATAAATATGAGTATCTATTATTCTTGTGTATTACTTTTAATTACATATTTAAATAAATAAATATTTTCTAAATTATATACGTTATTACAAATAATGTCACGGCCACCAGGAAGTCAGCGATATTGAATGGGTGCGATGCAATGATAGCTTGAGTTTTGATTTCAATAAGGAAGTTATATCTTACACACACGATGTCTTAAGTAGCGTTGGCTATCATCGACGTCTTACTGATAAGCATTGCCGAGCTCTTATATATAGGTAAAATACTCTTTATTATGCTTTTTAATATAGTATTTAGTACCAGTGTTGTAAAACTCGGACCTAGGCGGCTCTACTCGGCCTAGGCGGTCCAACTCGGTCTTAACAAAATTTTTACTTTTTAAAAAAAAACTCAATTTCTCCAAGAGCCCGTCACTATTTTTTCCCTTTTCATACTAAGACGCAACCTAATTTCAGTTCTAAACTTGCAACCACCATTGGTATCATCTGATTTGAATTTCTAAACTCGAAAACCTCTTATTTAAGTTCGATTGAGACACGTCTTTCATCAATTGAGACATGTTCTTGAACTTATATGACGTAATATTACCTGTTTTGTATTTTTCGTTTGTATTTTGTAGAATATTTAGTAATTTTTTAATATTTGGCATATACATAATATTCGAAAAATAAATTTCTTTATAAAATACCATGTCCGAGTACTCCTCGAGTACACCCCGCCTAGACCGAGTATTCGCAACTCCCTAGTCGACCGCCCTGGTAGCGCATAGCGACTTTTACAACCTTAGTATTTACAGATCTTGAATGCAAGATATTTAATAATTACTTTATTTAAATTTTATATAAATTTGTGTATATGAACAGTGGAGATCATGACATGGTTGTTCCATATTTGAGTACATTGAACTGGATTGAATCGTTAAACTTGCCGGTTGTGGATGATTGGAGACCATGGTTTGTTGAGGAACAAGTAGCCGGGTTAGTTATATTGTCATTTGAAGCAACCATGACTTGCTACCTTCAACATAAATGCTTAAGATACAATATTTTTCTTGTAGATACACGATGAACTACTCAAATGACCACTATGACTTGACATTTGCTACTGTAAAGGTGAAAAACTGACTTAAAAAGTTAAATCTCATCTTTACTAAATACTCATAAAAAAGTAAAAAACTACCTATAACCACACCTTGCTTTGAACCCTCCACCCGAGAGAAGACACTTTATCACCGTACCATGTCCTTTGAGCTTTTATTAAGGGTGTGAATTTATAACATTAAAGCACAACACAAAATCAACATGAAAACTGAGGGTTTGTTACCGTTTAACTCATTTGTTTATTTTTAAATTTGTTTATGCAATAATTTAAACTATTTGTGTATTTTTATGTCAAAATATAAAACTTTTTAAGAACAAATGGGTATCCTGTAAACATAATTGCTTAACAAACATATAAAATAATATGTAAATTTAGAACTTAAAGTTTTGATATGTAAAAAAAAAGTCTTTATCAGGTTAAACAGGTCATGTTCATGTCAACTGGCTACTTGTGTTGTGTTCGGGTTCATGTAATTTTTCTGTGTGTGTCGGATTCAAGAGCTACCAACCCTGTTTTTCTTTTTAATATAACGATGGGATGATAGTTAAGTCTTTTGTATTGTGAAAAGGGAGGAGGTCACACAGCTCCGGAGTACAAACCAAAGGAATGTTTAAACATGTTTATGAGGTGGCTTGCTAATGATTATTTATAAGCCACGAGTGTCGAGTTTTATGTCTGTATTGATTCAGGTTATATTTGACTAGCCATTTTATCTGAGGTGGCTGACCGGCTTCCAATAACAGTTATATTCTCATGTTCCTCTATTTTGTACTTACGCTATATTCTCTGTTATATCATGAATCTAGACATAGACCTGGACCATATTGTTGTTCAACAACTTTTTCTATATGCTTATCTTTATTGAATTCCAACATGACTTAAATAACAAGAGAAATAAAACTGCAACATGAACAATGAAAATGGGATGCAAAAACTAAAGTGTAAAAATGGGATCACATTGCGTTAATTATAAAGCTATGGGCACGGGTGGGCCATCAAGCCATGATCATTCTAGAGCCCAACTAAGTTCGGCTTAGCTTGTGTGTTTGAAATATATTTGCGAATCCAAACCGGTTAATTTCAATAGGTTAGTAATTGGTTATCCATTATTGCCGTCGGTTATTTTGTTTGACTGTTTATGACTGTTTTCTAACGGCTATATAGCCATTTTCTAGTCTTAGAAACCGCTATTTGCCCATTTTGACCCCATAAGTTAAGTAAATAGGTATCAAGTGTATTGGTTAGATTACATACACCGCCTATCTAGATCTAAAAAAATCTTAAGAATGCAAAACGTCGCAAACGCTAAAGTCTCGATTCTCGAAACGTCCTAATGGTAAATGAAGCAAATGTGCTGTTGATACTAGAAACAAAGAGCGAAATTTTACGAAGTTCGATTTATGTCTAATGTCACAAAATACTGAAATGGCATGTTACAAGAACTTTAACGTGGTCCTCGATTTCAACACAACTCCACTTTAAGAGCTTATTTGGCAAAACACTGCAATAAAATGGAGGCTCAAAATGAAATAAAAAGGTCAATCGAAGCCATCGCAACTCGCAATTAAAAAGTAATCGAAGACAAAGATGATGTTGATCATATATCACCAAATATAATGTATTATCGGTTTTTAAAGATTGTTATGGCATTGTTGTTTAATTTCGTTTTTATTTAATAAATTGAGTTTATTTAGTATTTTAGTAGTTAATTTAGGGTTTATTTATTTTGAAAACGGTTTTTTTAACCTATTACCGGTTAGCCAGTTGGTTATTAACCTAACCGGTTACATAGGTTAGTGTTTTCCCACTCAAAAATCGGTTGGGAAATATATCCGGTTATTGGCAATAACTAGTTTTGACAGTTTTATCAAAAATTGGTTCTATAGTTTGTGTGAGTTCAAAGTTTAAATTGAATGGTGTCGTTTTGTAGGCATTCATATAAAAAATGTCCAATTTACTACAAAATAATATAACATGAGATCAATATGTTCAACCTTTTTTATTTTCACTGGCCTCTCATAATAGTAACACTCTGATGTTTCTGGTTTTTGTTCTTGCTTTGCCTTCATGAACTTTCTTCGCTTGTTGTTTGCTTAATATTCTCTCATCTTTATAAAGAAGTCGGTCATCACTTATGCTTAGATTTCATAATTGCCTGAGATCACACATGATCTCGCTTTCGACTTCAGATTTCATAATTGTTTGTATTTGGTTTTTGTTTGTTCTTAATGGATCGAATTTCTTGTTGGTTATCAAGATGCCAATGTTTTTTGGTGATGAATTGAAAGAACAAATAAAGAGTAAATAATCTAACTATTTTCAAGCATGTGTTTTTCCAACGTAACTTTTTGTCGGAAAACTGTTAGAAACTGGATTTTTCAACAAATTTCCTACGAATTCAGTGGTTGAAAAACATCTCTTTATCTAGATGTTAAGACCATTGTCTTAAAAATAAGGCTGCCAACATAATATTTCTTGATCAACCTGCTGGATCTGGATTCTCTTATGGGAAAACCCCTGAAGCTTACATAATGAATGATACATTATCAGCAAAACACGCGCACGATTTTATGAAGAAGGTACGCTCATTATTCATTGTTTTTCCTGATGAAAGGAATTACAGCCCTCCATTAATTCTTTGATGCATTTCATGTCATTAAAGCTTCAAGAGCATATTGCAGCTTACAAGTTACTAAGATGAATGCCTGCTCTCGATCAGTGGCTTGTCGACCATCCTAAATTTCTCAACAATCCATTGTATCTTGGTGGTGATTCCTACAGTGGCATCATGGTGCTGATGATTGTTCAGGAAATATATAATGGTACTTATAAATACTCCCCATAGAGCTACTTATAATGAAAAACACCAGCTTTATTCATTGGTATATATATTTAATAAATGTTCGAGTTACATGACGTTTTGTTGTTTTGGGATTAGAGTTGATGCATTTGACACAAACATGTATTGTGTTCATCTCAACCTGACATGATCACACCCAGTAAAAACCCATTCGTAATTCACTAATCCAGCTCTAGATGGATGGGTGAGGGGAAGCATGCTTGTGTTACATGACGTTTTCTTGTGTTTGGATGGGTGGGGTGGGGGGAGGGGAGCATGCTTGTGTGGACCTTACTGGAGTGTCCCCTCTCGTCGGACTTAGGGACATCGGGTTGTTGCTAGGCAAGCGTTGCTAAAGGCTGAAGCAGGAAAAATACTAAGCACGATAAGGCATGTGTTGAGAATCAACATGCCTTCATCGCCTTTGCATTTGATACATTTGGGTCTCTCGCCCCCCGATGCTGCTTCGTTTTTAAAAAGAGTTCAGCGGGTCGTGCACAGTAACTCAGCGACGCTGAAGAACGATAACTATGTTTTCAGTAGGATCGGGTTTGCCATTCAAAAGAGGGTGGCGGCGCAGCTTGTTGCCCGCTTACCTGCCTCTCTGTTGTAACTGGATCCTTTTTCTTATTATTAGAAAAATATATATATTTTTTATTTGCTCTAGATGATTTGGCTCTTATAAACATTCAAACCGAGCTTGAGCTAATTAGAGTAACTTTCTAGTTGGCTCACTTAAACCTATGAATTTATTTTCCTTGTATTGTATTTGAGAGTAGTAACTTAACTTAAGATTGTTATTAATTTGTTATAAAGAGTTAACTCACCGAGCCACACGCTGACTCGGCACGCCCCAAATATTTGAGAGTAGTAACTTAAATCATAAGATCTTGTTATGATTTTATGATGGCTTATATATCTTTTTGTTTTTATAAAGGGAGGAGGACACACAGCTCCGGAATATAAACGGAAAGAAAGCCTAAGCATGCTTAAGATGTGGATTGCCAATGATAATTACGATACTATTAATCATGTCTACAATGAGATGATATTCAAGAAGTCAGAAGAAGACTTGCTTGTTAGTAGTATTTAGTTATGATTTTGTACCCTAAGATTCTCCGTTATTTGATATTTTCAGCAATGATTTAACAAAAGTATACATTCGGTTCTTTAGTTTTCATCGGATAATCCAAAGGCTTGAACTTGTTTATTTGTCTGAATGTGTGTATTGATGTGAGTAAATGTGTCTGTATTTTTAGTAAATATATTTACACAAATGCTAGTTTTAAACTTATAAAAATGATTAATACGTCAACTCAACTATACACAATAAGCAAGTGTACATATCATTTGAATAGTATGTATAGTATCACCTATATATACCTGGGGGGGACTTGAAGAGGTAGGTCCCAGCAGAGACCAGTTGGTCCCGCAAGACTCACCTTGAACAGGGACGTCTGCGCAAAGGCCATCTGCTCCCGCAGGACCCACCATGCTCATAGAATCTTACGCGCAGTACGCAAGCTGTACACGCAGGGAAAGCCTCCCAATGGTGAAGTACCCCGCCTGTTCCCGCAGTTGCGGATACAAGCCATCAGGGAAGGCTACCCGCAGACAGCAGGGCTACACGCACAAGACACTAGCTACTTCAGCAGTCACGTGAAGGAATGAGCAAGGCGGGAACAATCCCGCCCAAATGAGCCAGTCTGATTCTGAAAGATCTTTTGTACCATACCTACCAAGGTATGGATAGGACAGACGATCTGACCAGAACAGCCCATGAGCCAATCACAGGGTGACAGCTCACCGACAACAGTGCGAGGAGGAGCACCCTCTAGTGTTTCTTCATTGGCGCCATCCGTGCATAAAAGCTAGAACTATTTTAGTTTTCACAATTTCTGAAGAAATGGTTAACGTTACTCCGGTCCAAAGGCCTGTAACTGACCAAGAAACCCCGGTAACCACCCCAGCAACTGGGGGGAACACCGGCGGTTATACAATCCTTACGAACACTACCCCGACTACCCAAGCCGGGGCAAGTGGAGTAAATATTCCATTGGGGTTCACCGATACCCAACTGGAAAAACGAACGAAGGTCCCTCGCCAAACACTAGATCAAGTGAAGGCGTGGGCCGAAGCACGGCAAAGAGAATTCCAAGCCGAATTGGATGAACGCTTGCGTTCAGCTCAACAGGCTGACGAATTCACCAGTACTCGCCAACACCTCAATATGAGCAGTGACTGCGAGTACTCAGAAGACGAGTTGGAGTCTGATACCGACGCGAACCCTCGCCATAAGGCGAAAGGGAAGCGTAAGGACACGGACGTCCAACCAAAAAGGAATTTTGGGGAAGCTTTTAAACCAATCGCGGAGAGAAACCCGCGTGACTTCTCCAAAACCTTTAGACCAACTGTTACAAATGCAGGAAGGTCAAAATTCGCAAGAGACATTGCGGAGGCAATCGCCCCGAGAAGTGCCAAACAAATGTCAAACATTGGCACTTATGATGGTCTATCCGACCCAGACGACCATCTGAACAGGTTCATTGCGGGGGCTACCGTCAGCAACTGGACGGAACCCACGTGGTGCTACATGTTCCAGATGACTCTGGTCGGAGCAGCCAGGGCATGGTTCGATCGTTTACCGATCCACCACATATATGACTGGGCGGACTTTCAGAACAAGTTCAGCCAGCACTTCAGCCAACAGAGGAAGTACACTGAAGAGCAGTGGACGATCCTCAACTGCGTGAGAGAGGAGGATGAATCTTTACTAGACTTCATCACTCGCTTCAACTCCAAAAAGCTTAGTCTCGGCAACATAAGTGAGGATCTGGTTCGCGCCGCCTTCATCCAAGGCGCCGAATACCCAGAACTTATCCGCACGTTGACGGGTAAGGATGGCATGCCATCCACATGGGATGCCATCATGACGGCGGCAAAGCGCTTTGCCGAGACGGAAAAGCAACTGGGAAGGGACCTTCCCCAGAGTACGCACCTCTACACGCAGAGGACAAGAGAGAACAATGTCCGGATCGCCCGGCAGAACAAAAAGAGGAGGCTAGGTATTTGGCAGTCAAGGGTAAACTTTGACACCTCATCCAGCTCTCGCCCTCTTGTTGGCGGAAGGGACAACACACACCCTTCAAATCGAAAACACCGGTGGACGCCACTCACAAAGAGCGTCACGGAGATATTTGCCACGGAAAAATTGCCATGGCCCAAAGCCCCATCGATCCGGCAGAAACCTAATGCGGATCAAAGCAAATCCTGTGATTTCCACGGGACAAAGGGTCATGGTACTGAAGAGTGCACATCCTTGAAGGATATTATTGAAACATTTGTTAAGGATGGAAGGCTTGCACATCTCGTGGCATCGATCAGGAAGGGAGGAAGGAATGACAACCGGTACAGAGGTAACGGACGAAAGCCCGTCGACATCAGCATCAACATGGTTCATGGCAAGGTCAGAGGAAGAAAAAGACGGGTGATAGAGCCATGCGCGTGGAAGGAAGCTGAGGTGCGCTTCCCGCGAGTGCCAGGAGGCCCCAGCAAAGAAGGCCCCATCGTCATCAGAAGCCAGCTGGGGCACTACATCACCTCCCGCACTCTTGCTGACAACGGCGCTTCGTCGACAGTGATGTACAGGTAGTTCTTTGATAAGCTGGATGATGAAGACAAGGAACGCTTGGAAACGGTCTACGCTTCAATGGAAGGGTTTGATGGCAGTACAGAAACACCCCTGGGTATCCTATCTTTCCCCGTTACTCTTACTGATGGGAATCATTCACGCACAGAAGACGTGGATTTTGTCGTGATGAAAAAGCCACACCACACATACGACATCCTATTCGGAAGAGATGGGATGGCAAGATTCAACGCCGTGGTATCTTCAGTCCACGGCATGATGGGATGGCCAACAGCTGAGGGTGTAGCAATGATCTCTGGCATTCCCCAGGTATGCATTGCATCTGTCTCATCTAAACCCAAACCGAAGAAGGCTAAACCAACCGTCACTGAACCGGAAAAATGGGCCTTCAATGGCAAATACCCCGACCAGGCCGTTACCATTGGACCAACAATTGTTGATCCCACCCGCACCTTACTCAAGCGCTTACTGCAGAAAAACGCTGACATCTTTGCGTGGACACCAGCTGACATGACTGGTGTACCCCGAAGTAAGGCGGAGCATAAGCTCAAATGCGATCCGGCTGTTACGCCAATCGTACAAAAGCGCAGGGTAATGGGGCCTGAACAAACTAACGCGTGTAGAACCCAAGTCAAGGAACTCCTTGACGCAGGCATCGTACGTGTTAGTAGATATCAAACATGGGTTGCAAATCCCGTAATGGTACCGAAGAATGACAAACAATGGCGCATGTGCATAGATTTCAAAGATTTGAACAAAGCATGCCCCAAAGATTGTTATCCGTTACCAGAAATTGATCTCAAAGTGGATTCGTTGGCGCCATTTCGCCTTAAATGCTTCTTGGATGCGTATAAGGGGTACCACCAAATCCACATGGCCATTGATGACCAGGACAAAACCGCATTTCGGACGCCCGATGGTACATTTTGTTATAAAATGATGCCATTCGGACTTAAGAATGCAGGGTCCACGTACCAACGACTAATGGACAAAGAGTTTCATGCCCAAATCGGGAGAAACTTGGAAGTCTATATGGATGATTTGGTCATCAAAAGCCTCGAGCCTGAGGCGATGTTGAAAGACATTGAAGAAACTTTCAACATGCTCCGAAAGATAAACATGAAGCTCAACCCGAGCAAGTGTTCATTTGGGATGGAAGAAGGGAAGTTCTTGGGAGTCATTGTTACTAAAGATGGCTTTAGAGCGAACCCTGAAAAGGTCGAAGCCATTGTTAAAATGGAATCACCTACCACCATCAAACAGGCTCAGACACTGAATGGGCGACTAGTCGCACTTAATCGCTTCTTGGCAAACCATGCGGATAAGTCGTTTCCTTTCGTGTCAACACTGAGAAACTGCTTGAAGAAAACGCACTTCCGCTGGACACCAGAAGCGGAAGCAGCTTTTCAGGAGATTCGGTCACGCCTGATCGAACTCCCAACGCTTACAGCACCACAAGCGGGAGAGGAGTTAATCCTATACCTTTCCGCAACAGATAGAGCAACCGGGGCAGTCTTGCTAGTAGAACGAAAGGGCATCCAGATGCCAATCTATTATGTTAGCCGTGTACTAACAGACGTAGAAACCCGGTACTCTACCCTCGAAAAATTGGTCTTAGCACTTATACACGCTTCACGCAGGTTAAGACGATATTTCCAGGGCCACCCAATCACCATTCTCACCAACTTCAAACTCTCAAATGTTCTAGGCAAACCCGAATTATCGGGACGTCTAGCCAAATGGGCAATTGAATTGGGAGAATATGCAATTAAGTACAAGCCAAGACCAGCCATAAAAGGCCAGGTCTTGGCCGATTTTATTGCAGAAGTCCCCGTTTCGCGGGAAAAAGAGTGCCAGGAGGAGGCTCAACCCTCCCCAGCACAGGACGTCAATGATGTCTGGCGACTCTACACTGATGGAGCTGCCAGTAACGAGGGTTCAGGCGCAGGGTTAAAATTAACCAACCCAGCAGGCCAAGAATATACTTACGCTATTCGGCTGGACTTTCCAAGTACGAATAACGAAGCCGAATATGAAGCATTCTTGGCCGGTTTGAGAATTGCGCGTAAGATGGGAGTGAAAAACTTAGAAGCCCACGTGGATTCCATGCTGGTGGCCAACCAAATAAATGGAACATGCACGGCTGTGAATGACACCATGGCCCTGTACCTCGCCCAGGCAAAAACCCTTATGCGTGATTTTAGTGATTGTAAAGTCATACACGTCAAGCGCAGCGAAAACAAATCTGCGGATGCGTTAAGCAAGCTTGCATCACTAGCCTTCACCCACTTGGGAAAGGACATCCGCATTGAACTCCTCGAAGCACCATCAGTCCCGCACAAGGAAATTTGTGTCATCCAGAACAATACAGAAACATGGATGACACCAATAATAAATTACCTTGCAGCAGGAATACTACCAGAGTCAAAAACACAGGCAAGAAAACTACGCTGTAAAGCACTGAATTATCAACTCGTCAATGACATCCTTTACAGACGTAACTTTCTTGGCCCACTCTTGAGATGCGTGGACAACCAAGATGCCGACTACCTCCTAAGGGAAGTACACGAAGGCATCTGTGGGGTACACGCAGGCCCCCGCGCTGTTGTAGCCAAGCTAAACAACGCGGGATACTTTTGGCCGGGGATGCATACGGATGCACTGGCATACATCAGAAAATGCAGGTCTTGCCAGCTTTACGCACCTAACACGCATCGCCCAAAAAACGAACTGGTTCCAGTCACTTCTTCGTGGCCATTTCAGAAGTGGGCCATCGATGTGACAGGCCCATTTCCTACAGCAGCAGGAAATGTTCAGTTCCTAGTGGTAGCCATCGACTACTTCACCAAGTGGATAGAAGCAAAACCTTTAGCCCAAACAACCGCAAAGCATATCAAAAAATTTATTTGGGAATTTATAATTTGTCGTTTTGGACTTCCACAGAATTTGGTGAGCGATAACGGCACCAACTTTGCTGACAAGAAGCTACAACAGTGGCTGAAAGAACTTCAAATCACCCACACCTTTACCTCAGTGGCACACCCGCAAGGTAATGGTGAGGTGGAAAGAGCAAACAAGAGCATCGTCGAAGGCATCAAGAAAAGACTTTTGAAACACAGATCCGGCTGGGTGGACGAGCTTCCGCACGTCCTTTGGGCAAACAGAACGCTGAAGAAGGCCAGTACGGGGGAAACCCCGTTCAGCCTCACTTATGGCACGGAAGCCATGGTCCCGGTCGAAATTGGTCTACCCTCACCAAGGGTCTTGAGTCAGCCAGAAGACAATGATGCGGAAAGACGGTTGGATCTTATGCTAACCGAGGAACGCAGAGACTTAGCCGCAGTGCGTGAAGAGAATTACAAACGACAAATGCAAAAGTACTACAACACGCGGGTAAAACTCTGCAACTTCAAGGAATGAGACTACATACTGCGTAACAACGAGGCTTCGAACCAAGAACGCCCAGGAAAGTTGGCCCCAGTCTGGGAAGGGCCATATGTTATCAAACAAGTTCTGGGAAAGGGCGCATACCGGCTCGAAAGGCTCGATGGCACTCCCATCCCAAGAACATGGAATGGAGCTCAATTACGCAAATGTTATATGTAGATCAATTCCAAAACTTGTAAAGGCCAAGAGCCACTTCTAATGGAAATGATTCTCCTTTCATAATGTGTTTACCTTTATTCTTATGAACTCCCCACTGGTGCCGGTGTTTACCACATAAAGGGGGAGAAGTCGTTACGTGTGGAAGGCGGCAAAACCCGCATAAACACAACGTTAAAAATAAGGGAAACCTACACGCAGGTATGATGTAAGTAAAGTTTAGCCATCCTTGTAAGTGCAAGTGACGGTCTTATCCGCACAATCACAAATAAGGAAGCAAAACTTTAAACTATCATTTACCACGTTCAAAGGTTATCCTAAAAAAAAAAAAAAAAAAAAAAAAAATACAAGGAAAAAAGGAAACCCCACACGCAGGTCAGGTATGGGTAAAGTTTAGCCATCCTACCAAGTGCAAGTGACGGTTCTATCCGCACAATCACGAAGGAGGAAGCGAAACTTTAACCCACTATCAACCACGTTCAAAGGTTAACTTATCCTAAATACTTAGAAATGAGGAAAACCTGCACGCAGGTCAGATAAAGGTTAAAGTTTTGCCATCCTACCAAGTGCAAGTGACGGTTCTACCCGCACAATCACGAAAGAGGAAGCGAAACTTTAACCCATCATCAACCACGTTCAAGAGGTTAACTTATTCTAGAACACTTGGAAAATTGCTAACTTAAACTAAGTATGCAAGTCATGAGTTTATAAAGCAAGGAATCCAAAGAAGGAAATAACAATCTTATACGCAAAAAGATTTATATTTCAATAATATATTACAAGAATGGCCGGGTTACTACCCGCCTAGAAGAGAATCTATACAAGTCTAAGCAATGGAAAGGGATCTTCGGGGTCAAGCTTCAGGGCCGCCTCCACTAGGACCCGCTCCGTCAGAAGAACGGGGTGGTTCGAGGAAAGCTTTGAGGACAGCTAACCCATCATCATGTTGGGTTTCTATAGGATTTAACAAACTTAGTTAACCGATTAACTAGTTATAATATATGCGGAAACGTGATAGACAAACTAAACATATGAACAACCTAGTTTATTCATTTCAAGATTACCAATAATCTATTTACTAGAAACCCGAAGCTAGGATCAAATGATACGGGAACAACTAAACTATCAAAGCATATAAACACTTACAATCTTAACCCTTTAAGAGTTTAGTGGATGTTGAAGAAGATGATGATGTGAATGCTAGATTTTCAAAGAAAAACCCTCAAACGGAATATACCCCGAGCCTCCAACACGCACCGAGCTATGCTAGGGAGCTTGAACACGAAAAACCCGAGACCCGAAATCTTTCTTCTTTGGCCGTGAGCTAGAGAGAAAGAGAGAATGGGTGTTGTTTTTCAAAATGGTTACTTGAAAGTTGTAAGAACTTGATTACTCACATGCATACATAAGATTTAGTTATATACAAGTCCACACTCAATCTCTTTTTGCATGTTGACAATATGACCAAGTTGGTGGGGTGTGGGGCCCACCCAAAACCGGCCCCAACATTATTATTATTATTTTTTTTTTTTTTTTTTTTTATTTTTTTTTTTTATTTTATTTATTTTATATATTCTATACTTTATAAAATATATAAACACCCCATCTTTTATAAACCATTTTATAAAAGAATACATAGTTAAATAATCATTCCAATAATAATTATTTAAATAAATAAATTAACCAATTAATTATTTAATACTTTCAAGTAATTATTCAGAAACCCATTTTTCTGAAAGTGTCGTGTTCTGTATTTGTCTTATAGATCTTATCTTAACAAATACATAATTGGTGTGTGTCTAACTCGTTATTGGGTATGACCCGACTTGGATCAAACATAACTAGCCACATTAACTTAATTATGTGTCTCGGGCATACGATATTCCAACAATCTCCCACTTGCACGAGACTCATAGGAAGTTAATGCTAATGGTGAATACCGCCTAACAACAGGTCACCACCCCTAGTATGTTTGACTAAGTGCCATTCAATAACATCATCCCCTTCAAGTCCATACTTGATATGATATAGGTAAGTCTTATCACTACATCCCTTTGTTTCTAGATGTCCTGTCAAATCGGAGAGACACAGATTGATCATTCTCTCATTGATTTAACTTAACAGGCCTTAGACATCTAAACTCTCAACACATAAGAGGAACAAATTCCATCTTGACTGCATACATCCTTGTTGACATCTCGTATGATATCTGAGCTCTTTCTTTTATGTCATCGTGTTACCGAAAAACAAAGAAGAGAGTCAAGTTATCAGACTTGATGAAAAGCCAGATCCAATATGCATCTCAGGTCAAAGGACACAATGATACTCGCCTTTACTCAAGGATTACTTATGATCAGTTGCACTAACTCCATGCAGTGATCCTTGAGAGCGGATCATGTCCAATATTTGTATCCCACAAATATCTATGAACCTTGGTGGCAAACCTATGCCTTATATTCATCACATGAATATCAACCAATCCGGGTTCATAATAGTCTTACCTTCATACTTGTTCCCACAAGCATGATCGACTACGGACGTTTAGAATAACATAAGTCATTCATGGATTAAACATGCAAAATTAGAACATAACTCATTTAATAATTAAAACTTAATTAATTTCATGAGATACCCATTACATTCGTTCTTATACAAACACTAAACACGGATTTAAATCCACTCACTAGAATACCGAAGTCCTAATGCACAAACATGACCCTCATGCTTTGGCCTATCGAGGAGCTTCGTGAGTGGGTCCGCAATATTTTGATCGGTATGAACTTTATGAATACATATTTTTCTCTTTTCAACTTCATCCCTTATGTAGTTGAATCTGCGCTCAATGTGCCTCGTTTTCTGATGAGCACGAGGTTCCTTGATCTGTGCAATAGCACCCTCATTGTCACAGAATATCTCTAGGGGCTCCTGAATGGAAGAGATAATCCCTAGATCCATGATGAACTTTTTCATCCATGCAGCCTCTTGGGCTGCCATTGAAGCGGCGATGTACTCAGATTCTGTAGTGGATAACGCGACAACATCCTGCTTCGAACTCTTCCAAGAGACAGCGCCTCCATTTAAGATGAAAACATATCCCGACTGTGACCGAGAATCATCTCGGTCAGTTTGGAAACTCGCATCCACGTAACCCTTTACGACGAGTTCCTCCTCACCAGACCCATATATTAAAAACATATCCTTAGTCCTTCTAAGGTATTTTAATATATTCTTGACAGCCATCCAATGACTGTCACCTGGGTTGTGCTGGTATCTACTTGTTATGCTTAAAGCATACGAGACATCCGGTCTAGTGCACATCATTGCATACATGATAGATCCTATTGCCGAAGCATAAGGAACATGCTTCATCCTATCCTGCTCTTCCTTAGAGCTAGGACTTTGGGATGAGCTTAATACGGTTCCTCTAGGAATAGGCACCAAACCTTTCTTAGAGTTTTCCATCCTAAACCTCTTTAGGATTTTATCAATGTACGCACTTTGATTGAGTCCGATCAATTTCCTTTGTCTATCCCTATAGACCTTTATTCCCAAGATATATGTCGCTTCTCCAAGATCCTTAATTGAGAAACGACTACTTAACCACGCTTTAACGTTTTCCATACTTGGTATATCATTTCCAAATAAAAGTATATCATCGACATACAAAATAAGGAACATGATTATACTCCCACTAGCCCATTTATACACACACGCCTCATCACCGTTTTGGACGAAACCAAACGCTTTGATTTCTTCATTAAAACGATGATTCCACATCCGTGATGCTTGTTTCAACCCGTAGATTGATTTCTTTAACTTACAAACTTTATCAGGATTAGATGGATCGACAAAACCTTCAGGCTGAACCATATGGACATCTTCCTCAAGATATCCATTTAGAAAAGCGGTCTTGACATCCATTTGCCATATCTCATAATCAAAATGAGCTGCAATGGCAAACAATATCCTGATCGACTTAAGCATCGCGACTGGCGAGAAGGTTTCATCATAATCAATCCCTTGAGTTTGCGTGAAACCTTTTGCGACAAGTCGAGCTTTGTAAGTATCTAAATTTCCATGCATATCGGTCTTCTTTTTGAAGACCCACTTACATCCAACCAGTTTGGAGTTAAGTGGACGATCAACCAATTCCCAAACTTGATTATCGTGCATGGATTGCATCTCGGCGCTCATGGCTTCAAGCCACTTGTCACAATCAGGTTGTGACATAGCATCTTTGTAGGAGATCGGTTCATCCGAATCGACCAAGTAGCAATCATCCACAAGAAATCCATATCTCTTGGGAGGTTGACTAACCCTACTAGATCTGCGAGCAACGTGTGTATGATCAACCATTTGATCATCTTCAACATCCTCGTGTTGAAAGCTAGTATCGACCAACTGTGTATCATCCAGTGATTCTTGAACCTCTTCAAGTTCCACTCTCTTTTCACTAGGTCCTTCCATAAGGAACCTAGTTTCTAAGAAGTATCCTTTGCGTGAAACAAACACTCTTTGTTCACTAGGATCATAGAATATATATCCTATATCATCCTTTGGGTATCCTATGAAGACACACCTGATGGATCGAGCCTCAAGCTTATTTGGGGTGTCACGTTTAACATAAACTATGCATCCCCATACCCTTAAATATGAAAAGGATGGAACCTTTCCATGCCACACTTCATAGGGTATTCGATCCACCTTTTTGGTCGGGGCCATATTCAAAATACGAGCCGCTGTGAGTAGCGCATATCCCCAAAATGATGGCGGTAGTGAGCTTCGTGCCATCATTGATCGAACCATGTCCAACAGTGTTCGATTCCTCCTCTCGGATACTCCGTTATGTTGAGGAGTTCCAGGAGGAGTGAGCTGTGAAATAATTCCACAATCTCTAAGATGACTTTGAAAGGTATCACTTAGGTATTCGCCTCCTCTATCGGAGCGGAGTACCTTGATTGTTCGGTTGAGCTGATTTTGCACTTCATTTTGAAATTCTTTGAACATTTCAAAGGCTTCATGTTTGTGTTTCATTAGATAAACATACCCATATCGACTAAAATCGTCGGTAAAGGTAATGAAGTACCTTTCACTATTCCTACTAGTTGGCTTGAAAGGTCCGCATACATCCGTATGTATGATACCTAACAAATCCTTAGCCCTTTCATTTGTACCTTTGAAAGGCTCTTTGGTCATCTTGCCTTGAATACAAGATTCACACTCATCAAACGAACCTAACTCGTTTGTTTTCAAAAGACCTTTCTTTTGGAGAGTATTTATACGATTCTTGTTTATGTGTCCAAGGCGACAATGCCAAATGTAGGAATCACTCAAACCCTTTTTGAGTCTTTTAGTAGAAGTTTGATATAATGAGCTATTTGAGGTATTATCATGAGCCAATTCATAAATACCGTTGTTTGGTACAGCTTTAAAATAAAAGATACCATTAGATGACACATGCATTTCCGATCTTACAAATTTAAAGTCAAAGTTACATTGTCTAAGAAGGTGCACAGAAATAATGTTCCTAGTCAAACTAGGAGCATACAAAACATTTTTTAAAACAACTTCCAAACCACTTGGAAGTGATAAAGTGAAGTCTCCTCTAGCGACCACGTGTACTCTTGCACCGTTGCCCATGAAAAGATTCACTTCGCCCTTCTTTAAGTCTTCATTCTTTTTGAACCCCTGCAACCAATTGCAAATATGAGTTCCACATCCAGTATCCAATACCCATGTGTTAGAAGAAATAAGATTTAGCTCAACATTAATCATAAAGACATTACCCGAGGTATGCGCCGCATTCCTCTTGTCTTTTAGCTCTTTTAGGTAGACCGGGCAATTGCGTTTCCAGTGTCCGGTCTCCCCACAACCAAAACAAGGATCATCCTTATGACCCCTCGGTTCCATAACCTTTTGTTTCTTTGCCATAACCGGTGATTTGCCCTTACCCTTAAGATGCATAGGGGGACCCTTTCTTTTTGCTACCTTAGCCTTAAGATTGGGTTGAGATCGATTCTTGGATCTACCTTCATTGATCGCAAACACGGGTAAAACCCTTTTGCCCATGCTCGCCTCGGCTGTTTTAAGCATTGAGTGAAGTTCTCCAATGGTTTTGTCCCACCCGTTCATGTTATAATTTAACACGAAAGTGTCGAACCTTTTCGACAAAGAGTTAAGGATCAAATCCGTTGCTAGCTCTTTTGAGATGGGACAATTGAGCTTGGCGAGGCGATCAATGTAACTTTTCATCTTAAGTACATAAGTTGAAACTGGTTGATTATCATCCATTCTACATGCATGCAAGGCTCGAACCGTTTCGAACCTTTCCACTCTCGATTGCTTAAGGAACATTTCCTTAAGTTGAGTAATCATGTCGTACGCATTATGGTTTTCGAAATCCTTTTGGATTTCGGGAACCATAGTCGCCAACATGAGGCATGATACTTGAATGGAATCTTCCGTGAGTTTGACCCAATTCATGTATTCGACCTCAGTTCCCTCTTCCGGTTCTTCGGGGATAGGTGTTTCCAAAACATGATATAATTTTTCTTGTTTTAGAACAATCCTTAAATTTCGGAACCAATCCGAAAAGTTATTGTGGTTAAGACGGTCTTTAGCGAGAATAGATCGGAGAGATACGTTTTGGACGTTAGGGATTATGTTGTCGTCGACGTGTGCGGCCATCTGCAGAATTTTAATTAAGTTCATTTTAGTGTTTTACCTTTTAATTATTAATACCCTTTTTATATATGCAAATATAATTAATAATTAAAATCTAGAATCCAACGATAAACCCGACTCCGGTTAGGTGACCTTTTTCCCATTGTCGGTTTATCAAGGTAGTTATTCATAACAATTGCAAACCCTTTTGCAACTTCTAGAATTTATGGGACCGGTTCGAAATCATATTTCGTGTTGGCATGTTTATCCCATCAACACCTATTAGACCCCATGCTTGGGTGACCCTCTTCACATGGTTCTAATTTAAGTCGTCCTACTTGTATCAACTTGTAATATTAACATACAAACGGTTAGGTGACCTTTTTCCCATTTTATGCCAATATTACCTCAACATGTTAATTTACTCTATGCGGTTAGGTGACCTTTTTCCCACTAAGAGCTTATTAATATGTTAAGTGTTATACAAAAGGATGGTGTTTAACTTATTATCCTTAAATTTAAAAAAGGGATTTTTAGTTTTAATAATTCTAGTTGTAAAACTTTAAATCATGTTCTAACATGCATTTAGTAACATGATATTTTGAAACCATTTTCAAAATTCTAATTTATAATAAAGCCATTTTATTATGGGCGTGAGACGGCTAGTTAATAAATCCATTTTATTAAACTATGTGTCACGTAATTACCGATAATTATTAGAACCCGTTTTATGCTTTGTTAATTAATTCTATGTGACGAAGTTGATATCCTAATATCTAACAACCACACAATCAAACAATCAATTAACAAGCATACACAATTATACTAGACACGAGCCACTAAGTTAGACCACACTTGTTAGCCGAAACAAGTGTGTGTCTTAGGTCCGATCCTAAGGGACACATGACACATGGATGTTGTAACTCCCACTCGATCCCGCATCCAAATGCTTCGAGCATCTTCTTCAACCTTGTTGTGATCCATTGGGCTTGAACTTGGGCCTTAGCTTCCATAAGCTTCCACTTGGGCTCAATTGGTGGGCTTAGTGCCTTTTGGGCTTGAATCCCTTAATGGGCTTGTGAAACCCATTATCACCATACCCGGCCCAATTAGGCCCAAACTTCCAATTTTGCAATCTTCTTTAATTTTACAAAATCAAATGTCCTAATACATTTTTTCTATAAAATAAAGAAATTACAAATAACCTATTTATTACATACCCATATGAATAAATAATTACAAAATTACAAAATTGCCCATAATTAATTATTACAAACCGAAACTTGAATAATTAACTACAATCACAACATCAACCACAAACAAACATCCACATTGGTCTACGGCTCGGTCTAGTATTATCAAACATAACCCGTTATGTCATAGGAACCCGTTCCAAAACCCCTTGCCTTTATCGGGCCTAGCCCAACCCATTTGGGCTTGACCCAATACCAAGATTATGGGCTTCGGCCCAATCAAAACTGCATGGGCTCGGCCCAAACAAAACTTATGGGCCCGGCCCAATATAAAAACCCATGGGCTCGGCCCAAAATCCTTATGGGCTCGGCCCAAAAATTTTTATAAAACCGGTTAGCCCAATAACCCTTTTTCAAGTGGGCTTCGGCCCAAATTCACCCGAATTGGGCTTCGGCCCATTTGCTCGGTTTTTTTTTTTTTTTTTTTTTTTTTTGAATTTTGAACTAAGCCAAAAACAATAACAAGATTAAATACAAAAATATCATGCATGTTAATTTTTGTATAAATCTTTCAAGGGGAAAATAAAAAACCGAGAACCCGTAGCTTAGTTTCCCGTATCCCGGCTCTTGATGCCATTTGTTGGGTTTCTATAGGATTTAACAAACTTAGTTAACCGATTAACTAGTTATAATATATGCGGAAACGTGATAGACAAACTAAACATATGAACAACCTAGTTTATTCATTTCAAGATTACCAATAATCTATTTACTAGAAACCCGAAGCTAGGATCAAATGATACGGGAACAACTAAACTATCAAAGCATATAAACACTTACAATCTTAACCCTTTAAGAGTTTAGTGGATGTTGAAGAAGATGATGATGTGAATGCTAGATTTTCAAAGAAAAACCCTCAAACGGAATATACCCCGAGCCTCCAACACGCACCGAGCTATGCTAGGGAGCTTGAACACGAAAAACCCGAGACCCGAAATCTTTCTTCTTTGGCCGTGAGCTAGAGAGAAAGAGAGAATGGGTGTTGTTTTTCAAAATGGTTACTTGAAAGTTGTAAGAACTTGATTACTCACATGCATACATAAGATTTAGTTATATACAAGTCCACACTCAATCTCTTTTTGCATGTTGACAATATGACCAAGTTGGTGGGGTGTGGGGCCCACCCAAAACCGGCCCCAACATTATTATTATTTTTTTTTTTTTTTTTTTTTTTTTTTTTATTTTATTTATTTTATATATTCTATACTTTATAAAATATATAAACACCCCATCTTTTATAAACCATTTTATAAAAGAATACATAGTTAAATAATCATTCCAATAATAATTATTTAAATAAATAAATTAACCAATTAATTATTTAATACTTTCAAGTAATTATTCAGAAACCCATTTTTCTGAAAGTGTCGTGTTCTGTATTTGTCTTATAGATCTTATCTTAACAAATACATAATTGGTGTGTGTCTAACTCGTTATTGGGTATGACCCGACTTGGATCAAACATAACTAGCCACATTAACTTAATTATGTGTCTCGGGCATACGATATTCCAACACATCAGCAACAGCTACTTCATCCACCTTTTCCACCACTGGATGCGGGAAGGCGGCGTATTGGTTCAATGCTTGGTCGTAAATGGCTTCGGTATCCACATCGAACAAAGGGAAGTTGGAAGGCGGGACGCCTTTCTCAACAAACCCTAGACCAAGCATGAAGCCGGCCTTTTCCCCATCATCATGAGAAGCGTTGAGGGCTGCGGTCATAGCATCATCGTAGGAGGTCTCTGAAAAGACCCGACGCACAACCTACAAAGAAAAAAATACAAGTATTAGAACCTTTTCTTACAAAAGAAGTGCGTGAAGATAAATCTAAACATACCTGAGGCAACGCTTCTCGAAGAAGCCATTGGAGGGCAGCTTGAGCTTCGGTATGGGCGCGTTCGGCTTCGCTCTTGTTAAGGTTGGCAAGTAAAACTTCCTTAGCGGCAGCCTCTTCGACGCCCTTAAGCTTCCGCTCGGTTTGGTCAAGCACCCCCCTCTGGTCCAGGATTTCCTGGAGTTTCTTGGCATCTTCCATTGCCAAGGCATCATGAGCGCGTTGGAGAGCCTCTAATTTGCCTTTCAGCTCCTCATTCTCCAAACGCAGAGGCTCAGCAACGGCTTCAGCCTGGGCAGCCCTCTCGGTTGCGTTTCGCGCAGTTTCCCTGGCCAGCCGAAGCTGTTCATTCACAGCTTGGGCAGCCTTGGAACGGGCCTCGAGTCGCGCCTGAACTTCAACCTCGAGGGCCTTGAAGGCCTTCTCCTTGGCGGCGGCAGCTGCCGCCAGCTGTTGGTTCTCCTCCCGGAGAGCACGCGCTTCAGATACGTCTTTGGCGCGAGCTGCTTTCAACTTGTCGTTTTCACGACAAAGCAGCTCGATGCGCGGCTGCATCCGGGCCTGGAGAACCCGAAGCTCATTGGTTAGCCTACCCTCCTGGTAGCTAGCCATGGCTTCCCCCAACGCACCATGAGGAGCAGCGTGGCGAGCCCAGTCCACGCACTCCACAGGGGTACGAAGGGTTGTTCCTCGGCGTATGTTCCATCGTGGAACATACACTTCATTGGAATCCGAAACTGCAAAAGAAACAAAGACAGTAAGGAAAGGATGATAAAAAAAAAAAAGGGGAAAAACAAAGGAACCCTACGCACCTGTAGGGTCAATGACAGGCCGATATCCGCCAAACCCATCACCTGAACCTAAAGGAAATCCATCCAACAGGTCAGGCAGATGGGAAGGTGGCAAAGATCGGCGGGAAGCCCTGCGCGTACCTGATGGTCCGGCTGTCGGTGCCGGTGGCGCGGGCATGGTGGCAGCCGCCGTGGTCGCCGTCGTGGTCTCCGCCTCCTTAAAAGCAGCAGTAACCGCCGGTTCCGTGAAGGATGCTGTAAAAATCGCACTCACGGCCGGCGGTGACGTCATCTCGGCCGGAACAGTTGGCTCGACGGAACGAGCAACTGGACCAGCGGATGCAGGCGCAGGCGACTGGGTCGACGCCTCAGGAAGGCTGACCGAGCCTACCGTCATTGGCGAGGAGGTACTCCCCTGCGTTTCACCCCGGATTGCGTCAACATCCACGCCTGCACAAAGAAGAAAGTGTTAAAAGAAAATTATGAAGTGACAAATCTACAAAGGCATTATGATTATACTTACGGGTTTTCTTGACCCTGAACGTACGGACGGGCGGGGAGGAACCCGATGGAGCCGGCCTCTTGGTACCGGTCACCGTCGTCTTCGTTGATTCTCCGGAGGTAACGGTCGTAGCCTCCGGAGCAGTGGTCTTCTCACCACCGGGCTTCCCCGCCACCTCTTCACTATCTGACTCCGTGTCAGATAGAACCACTGGATCAGCTGTGGAGGCCTTCTCCTTCCCCTTCACGCCGGCAGCAGTCTTCTTCTTCCGCACAAGGGGAGGACCATCTGCGGATTCCTCAGAAGAAGATAGGATGTAAGGATTTCCAACAGCGGGTACAGCATTGAGGGGTTCGGGATAAAATATCTCCTTACCTGGCCGCCGGTGGCTCAGGATCTCTTGGCCCGGCGGATAGACCTCCACAAACCTATCCGCCGTTTGCTCCAGGATGGGCAACTCATTGTCGTCCAGAGCACGACTGCCCACCCGCACGGGACTGTCAGCTTCCCGCGGGAACAGGAGCGACTCCAAATTATTCCCCTCTGAAAGAAAAGAAACAGTTAGAAAATAAACTAATATCAGCAAGAAAGACAAGACATACCATAAGGAATAGAGTTCAAACCGTATTCGAGAAGGATAGGAAACCGAGACGCATCCTTCCATACCCGGCTCATCCCCAGCAGCACCATCCCGGACTCCGCAAACCGGTAAACCGGAGATTGGACCCGGGATATCTTCGCGAACCATTCCGCCTCCTGGTAGCTGGAAGCGTGAAGGCTCGGAAGCGCTTGACCCTTCTTGAACTTCATAGCAATGGGGATGGCACGGGCAGAGATGTAGAAGAACTCCCGCTTCCACGATCGGAGACTGCGCTCGGTCACGCAGATCTTTAAACCCTTAATACGGGTTGTCAGGGTGTACCACCCTTGGACGCACCTCCAAGTATAGAAGGTCATCAGGCGGTCCACGTAGGGCTCAATACCCAGAATCCGGCACACCCACTCGAAGTGCCGGACCTTGGCAATCGCCATCGGATGCACCTCGGTCAGGTGCACCCCGTGCCTCTCCAGGACACGGTACATAAACTTTGTCAATGGGAACCTAAGGTTTCCATAAACAAAGAATGCAGCATATACCCCGATCTTGCCACTGGGGGCATCGTACACAGTCTGGTGAGATTCAGGAAACTCAGGCTCGAGAGACTCGAGCATGAACTTCCTGACGATGTACTGGTACTGATCGACAGGTAGAGCACACTGGCACTCGCCAGCAGTACTCCTATCGTCGGCTACAGCTTCAGCATCATGAGAAGACATTTTTGCAAAAAGAAGTGATTTCGGGAAAATGCTTGCCTGAAAAAGGGGAGTATTTGCCGGAAATCACTAAGAAGAAGAAGAAGAGAGGTGAAAGTGTGAATTGCAAATAACCCTCTCCCCCTTTATATAGTAATCGCAATTAATGCGGTGAATTTAATGCGGAGGAGAGAGAAATCGACAGTGCAATGAAACTATGACACGTGGCAAAAAGCAAGCTGGCAACAGCTGTTGAAAGGACGTGCCAGTAACTTCGCGGCCACGCGCCCGAAAAAACACGCCCACGCGCCTGAAAAAGCGACTGGAATGACCATGTTCTGTCACGTCACCATAACTTCCTGCACGTCCTGACACAGTCAGAAGAAACTGTCGCACGACGTTTCAGATGTTTGGATTGTTCTTATCCTTACCAACCTTTTGAATTTCAAAATTCAAAAAGATTCAAAAGTAAGCGGGAAAACACCCCTTACCTTGGCAACCAAGTAACCATAAGACGGACGCGGGTACAGTGTTAAGGCAAAACCCTTCACATACCTTGCACCCGCAGGGAATTGAAGCCAAGAATACCCCGGCAACAAAGTAACTATAAGACGGGTGCGGGTGCAGTGTTAAGGCAAAACCCTTCACATACCTAGCACCCGCAGGGAATTGATGCCAGGGGCACCTTGAAAGTAAAGTAACCGTAAGACGAGCGCGGGTACAGTGTTCAGGCAAAACCCTTCACGTACCTAGCGCTCCGCAGGGAATTGAAACCAAGAAGGATCTGGGCAATGCTTGCGGAAACGGAAATAACATCCCCGCATAGCGGGAACGTCGAGAACTACATTGTTTGAGGCTCCAGGATGGAATTGGTGGTTTAAACATAATTGATCACTATGTTCAAAACCACTAAAACCTCAAGGAGAATCCACACAAGTGAGACTCAACGCTCCTGACTTGCGAGAAGGTTACATACCTACCCGCATCATACCCAAAGATCAAGCAAAAAAAAAAATCGGGAATTTTTGCAAGTGACATTAGGAAACCCGCGGGAAGAATCCCCACGGAGAACCTTAAAACTAAACCCTTTTCAAAACCCCTTGCTTAAAGTCCAAAAGTTCACCTCACTTTATTAAACATTCGTGAGAAGAACATTGGACTGGGGGGACTTGAAGAGGTAGGTCCCAGCAGAGACCAGTTGGTCCCGCAAGACTCACCTTGAACAGGGACGTCTGCGCAAAGGCCATCTGCTCCCGCAGGACCCACCATGCTCATAGAATCTTACGCGCAGTACGCAAGCTGTACACGCAGGGAAAGCCTCCCAATGGTGAAGTACCCCGCCTGTTCCCGCAGTTGCGGATACAAGCCATCAGGGAAGGCTACCCGCAGACAGCAGGGCTACACGCACAAGACACTAGCTACTTCAGCAGTCACGTGAAGGAATGAGCAAGGCGGGAACAATCCCGCCCAAATGAGCCAGTCTGATTCTGAAAGATCTTTTGTACCATACCTACCAAGGTATGGATAGGACAGACGATCTGACCAGAACAGCCCATGAGCCAATCACAGGGTGACAGCTCACCGACAACAGTGCGAGGAGGAGCACCCTCTAGTACTGTTTCACTATTAGCCGCTGCCTACTCACCAACCCTTACTGTGGAGCATGCGCAGCCTACAGTTGGTGGAATAGTGTTACTGTTGGCCGTAACCTATTCACCAACCAGCATGGCCTGCGTACAATCCACAGTAAGTGGGACGTGCATAGTCTACAGTTGGTGGAATAGTGCAGCCGACTTTGTTACTGTTGGCCGTAACCTACCCACCAACCAGTATGGCCTGTGCGCAATCCGCTGTTGGTTGAACAGGAATACTATTCAGCCGGCTGTACCTTCTAGAAAACCTACCTTCGGCTATAAATACTCCAACATCTTGGAATGGTAAGATCATCTGCTATCCAGTTATCTAGCAATCTCTTAATATACACTTATATTCAGAGCAACCTAGTCTGATTCTCACGCCGGAGGGTGGTCACAAGGAGGAACCCCCCCCTTCTCAGTGACGAGCTTACGGTGTTTGTTTTGCAGGTCTCCTGAAGAACAGCCTTCTCAGCTAGACCTCATTCGTGGGAAACATTACTTAACCCCCAGATTATCTATAATCTGTACCGGGTCACTTAGTGTTTCTTCAATTTAGTTATGATTTTGTACCCTAAGATTCTCCGTTATTTGATATTTTCAGCAATGATTTAACAAAAGTATACATTCGGTTCTTTAGTTTTCATCGGATAATCCAAAGGCTTGAACTTGTTTATTTGTCTGAATGTGTGTATTGATGTGAGTAAATGTGTCTGTATTTTTAATAAATATATTTACACAAATGCTAGTTTTAAACTTATAAAAATGATTAATACGTCAACTCAACTATACACAATAAGCAAGTGTACATATCATTTGAATAGTATATATAGTATCGGTAGAAACAAAGTATTGAATCAGTAGACAACATTAGAATTGTTAAGTCAAATCAAAAAACGAAAGATAGTGTATTAAAATAACGACGCATAAAAATAATTGAAGTAAAAGGTCTATAATCAATCAATCCAAAATAGATATCACTTTGGCCTTAAACACACTTTGATGATTTTGATTAAAAAAAAGTAATTAAAACAAGTAAATGGTGTGATTGTAAGTAATAAACCAAAAAGAATATAAAAACATAATAATTATAGGTTTATTGGATTTTATAATCCCAACATTAACCCATTGGCCGACTTGAAGCCCGACTTAGGAAATATTTTCTGACCGTCCAACTTTCAACATATTTTCCTTCAACAATCTCAATCTTATATTATGTTATATATGAGAGTTTGAAGTGCATAAAAACATAATAATCATACTATAAACTTTTTAATAAAAAAATTAATAAATTAGTCTTTTAAGTTTTAATAAGTTTTAAATATGTTTTATTTAAGCATTAGTTTATTATAAATTAATTAATATAAAAACACATAAACTATCAAAATGTCAACACACAATGACTACAATAAGTCAATAAGTCTACAATAAAACATACTTTTTGTTGACCTTTATCAATATTCAAGTCATGAGTCTACAATTCACTCCACCGCCACACCAAGACATGTTCAACTCCGTACAAACCAACCTCGTGACACCACCTCTCCGTAAAAAGCAAAGCGGAGTCAGACCATGGCTCCTCTTAGACTCCACCGGCCAGGCTCAAATCATCCAGGCCGGCAAACACGCCACCATGCGCCGCACCGGGTTACCCGCACGCGATCTCCGGATCCTTGACCCGATTCTATCGTACCCGTCAACTGTTCTCGGCAGAGAACGAGCCATTGTTATTAATCTTGAACACGTTAAAGCCATTATTACTGCACAAGAGGTGTTGTTGCTTAATTCCAAAGACCCCTCTGTTGCTCCGTTTGTTGATGAGCTTCAACGAAGGATATTGCGTCATCATCACGCTACTTCTCAGGTTATTCATTTTAGTTTTTTTTTTTTGGAAATTAGGGATTGTTATTGCATATTTTTGGTGGGTTTTTTAATTTTTATTGAATTATGGTCTAATTTGAATGCAAGCTGATTAATTTGTTGTTTTATTGTTCTGCATGTACAATTTGTGGTTTATTTTTATAAAATTGTATACATTTATATAAAAAGTTTCAGAATTTTGTATATAATTTTCCAAATTTATTAATTGGGTTGGATTAATAAGTATATTTTTTCAAATTCTTCAACGAATTTGATAGATTTTGACAAAATTTGACCACAGTTTGACCGATTTTAAACGATTTGGACTGGCTTTGACTGATGACAGCTTTTTAGGTTCAATTTCTGAAATCACATCGGTTAATTATCGATTTTTGATTAATCGCTGATTAATCGGCGCCTAATAACTTTTACGACACTAAATATTCTTTAATTTGTTTTCTGTTGATGTTCTGCATTTGCAACTTTGTGGTTCATTTTTTCAAATTTTTATATATAATTTTCCAGACTTATTAATTGGATTGGATTAATAAGTAAAAGTTTCAAATTCTTTGACAAATTTGATAGATTTTGACGAAATTTGACTGTAATTTGACCAAATTTGAACGATTTGTGACGATTTGGACCAGCTTTGACCAATTGCTGAAATTACATCGTTAATCGTGTTGTAATTAGTTTCATATATACGACACTAATTATATTGTAATTAGTGTCATATTTACTCAGTTATGTGGATTGCTTACTTGCTGACATTGATGTTCTTGTAACTTGTTTAGAAGGAAATGGTCGATGGTGATACTGACTGGGCCCATTTGTATGATTTGGGCGAGCCACGGTCAAGAGAAGTTAGCCCGCCACGAGTAGACACCAATAATATCCCAGACGGTGGTCAGGCGGTTAAAGCTGATGGGAAACATTCTTTTGATAAACGAGATGGCCCGAAGATTCTTCCATTTGAGTTCATTGCACTCGAGGCGTGCTTAGAGGCAGCTTGCAGTTCTTTGGATAGTGAGGTGCGAGTTGTTACTTATTAATCATATATATATTTGTTTAATTTTTTTTAAACGTTTGCGTCTTGTTATATTTTTTATAAACTAGGCAAGGACATTGGAGCAAGAAGCTCATCCAGCACTGGATAAGTTGACTTCAAAGATTAGTACTTTAAATTTGGAACGTGTTCGCCAAATAAAAAGTCGGTTGGTTGCTATTACTGGACGTGTTCAAAAGGTTTGTGTTTAAAAAGCATAAACTCCATAATTCAGATAATTATTTGTTATTTGGATGTTTGGCTTACAGGTGTGCATGGGTCGGTTTGGGCTCAAACCAACCAAAAACCAAAATTCGGTTTTTGAAAACCGTTCAGTTTTGATTTTTGTTGTTATGCCATCTGGACTTGAAATTTTTGTTTCGAAAAGAGATACCCAAAACAATGAGTTTGGGCCTGAAACTCTGGGCCTAAATATTTTTTTGTTAAGTAATGATTAATTGATTATTACGCAATTGGGCCTAAAATTTTGGCCTACATAATTTATGATCCATAAATTTAATAACAAAAGTGGGTTTTTTTCTTCGGTTTGCCATTTGGACTGAACGGGAGACCCAAAATAATGAAATTTGGGCCGAAATCTTGTTAATTAATGATTACTTGGTTATTACTCATTTGAGCCTAAAAGTTTGGCCCTACATTATTTGTAATTCATAAATTCAATAACAAAAGTCGGTTTTTCCGGGTTTGATTTTTGAAAAACATAAAACCAAGCCGTCTCTTTTGGGTTGGGCTCAGTTTATGTCTGTTATTTCGGCTACAGATCAGTATTTTCGGTTTCATGCACACGAGTCTGGCTACATATTAGTTTAAAAATGGATCAGGTTTATTTTCAGGTTTCAGCAAATGTATAAATTGTACGATGATAGATTTATGTTTATTTAGGTTCGGGACGAATTAGAGCAATTACTAGATGATGACGGTGACATGGCGGAAATGTATCTAACCGACAAGCTGGAGCAACAAATTGATAACTCATCATCATCATCTTCTTCGTTTGTGAACGAAGAAGATACCATGAACGAAGAGATTCTCCAAACAGAAACTGATGACACACATGAACACGCCATTCAACGAACCGAAAGCCGTGGGACCCACACTAGTACAACACGGAGCGGTCACAGCAAGCACCTCGACATTGAGGAACTTGAAATGCTCTTGGAGGCTTACTTTGTTCAGATTGATGGTACTCTGAATAAACTATCAACGGTATGTTACAAAATATTGTTTCAAAATTTAAAAGAAAGTGTGACTTAATTCAATAATTCCCGTGTTTGTGTGCAGTTGAGGGAGTATGTGGATGACACGGAAGATTACATTAATATAATGTTGGATGACAAGCAGAATCATCTACTTCAAATGGGTGTTATGTTAACGACCGCAACTTTGGTGGTGAGTGCGTTCGTGGTGGTTGCTGGAGTGTTCGGAATGAATATTCATATCGAGTTGTTTCAAGATGATACAAAAGAACAGAAGGAAGTTGGTAACGGTAAATTTTTATGGACCGTGGGTGGCGGTACTGCTGGCACGATTGTGTTATATATTGTTGCTATCGTTTGGTGCAAGAGTAAACGCCTTTTAGAGTGAATGAGACAGGTCTTTAATATAGTTTGTTTATGATATGCTGTTTTTCTTAGTCTATAATGAGGCTTCTTTTTATATGTTAATGCATAATGGTATAAAAATTATATTGAGGGTATTATTGTATTAAAATGTTTTAACAAAATCAATGAGATTGCAAATTCAAATGAGGGTTCCACTCGCAGATCATTTGATACTCGAGTACAGTACACATGATGCAGAGCAGACTGAACACAGATGAGATGTCTAGTCAGTTGATATAAATAGTAATGATGTCAATTGAGTTTCCAGATATAATTATTGGACAAAAATCATCCAAGTATCCTTTCAAATTATACATGCATCTTTATGATGTACTTAAAGTCTTACACATAACAGTGATCATAACATAATCAAGTCCCGAATTCATTATAAATCATGTATCTCCCTTTATTTCGTACATAAAACATCAACTAAAAACTATGTTAGTTTTAACTCGAGTATGGTTCTTGACTTCTTGTAAGATCATATCTTCTTCGCATAGTTGTATGTTTATGGCACGAAGTTAATCCATGGAGAGATAGGCCGTCGTTATGTATCATTGTATCGGTTGTATTCTATCTTAGATGGTGATCCATAATTCCATATACATTTAAGGTCTTTGGCAAAATGTTGTTACGTAACATTTTCAACTTATTATAAGGGTTTAACACGACTGTTCATGGAACATGAAAGAAAACGGTCGGGTCCATGATTAGTACAACAATCGAATGAGGAGGTGCCGATTCATACCACTCTCGATGGTCAAACACTATCAACTAATCATAATATGAGAACATGACCAATGTCATCTCCAGAATACAAATGATGTGGAGGTAGTTCGAGGCTTCGAGCCTCACACTTGCACACAAACACACCCTTTGAATACATGTTTATGCTGATTGAGGAATTGCATTCCCAAACATGAGTAGTGAAGGGGTATGCACCCGCCTTAACATCGAGCGGGGCGGGTCAACCCACAAGATATAGACAAGAGGCTTGAAATCAGGATGTCATGAAGACACAAAGCCAAAACCTATGCGCAAGCGCATGAAACATCTGCGCGTGGCGCATGACACAAAGCCTATGCGCAAGCGCATGAAACATCTGCGCATGACACAAAGCAAAACCTATGCGCAAGCCAAAACCTATGCGCAAGCACACAACAAACACATTTAGTGTGAGGATAAAGAGAAGACCTTGCGCATCCCCGGGATAGGCGCATAAAGGCCGCGCGTAAGCGACACACAACAAATGAGACAATTGTCTAATCCAAATCAAGATAAGGACAACCATGATTGTACTCATCAGACAACCTTCCAGAATGTATCTTTTAAGGAATAAAGAATGTGCTAATGTTGACAGCTGCCAATGAAGGGTGGACAACTCAGCAAAGCCCATGTGCCACCACGTGATGGCACATGGGTCAGGTGAAATACCTTGGTCAGAGAATAATCAATGAAAAAGCACCAGGTGTCCTAAGTACACGTGGCGCGAAGCAATAGGAGGAGACCAAAAAGGCCCTAATTGGGTCTGAGCCCAATCATTGAAAACCCTAATACTATAAATACCACACCACCTCCACAGTTGGAGCCAGGCAAGAAAATATATTCTAAGTCCTTTACTCATTTTCACATCTTGATTATCCTCTCCTACAATATCTGATTCTCACACCGGAGGGTTACCCCAAAGAGGACCCCTCTGTCCCTTTCTGAGGGGTAAGCTCACGGTGCTGTTCGTTTTGTAGGTGGAAGAACTCGTATCTCGGAAAACCATCGGTGATATAGCACACTCGTACCCGAGTAACGTTGATCGTATACAAGTAAGTCGATCCACGCTTCTTCATTGGCGCCATCCGTGGGACTCGAACCCACGACCACGTGGTTGGCCTCGGGCATCAGAAATATTCCAAGCAGAAATCTTAGCCTCTTGCTTGGCCTCCGCAAGGGCATCACGTACCATTATATAATCATTGCGAAGCTCTTGGGAGGCAGCAAAAAGGTGGTCATTAAGCAAATCCACGCGAGCGCGGTCCTCTTGAAACCTCCTTTCAGCTGGAGGAACAGAGTGAGCCCAAAAGTCTTCACATACGCCCAAGGATTGGAATGAGCTCTCTTCAGTGATACTCCAGCTCGGTCGGTATATGTGATCGGCTCCCTACAAACACAAAGCAACGCAAAGAAACGTTTTAGTTATCTAAACACTAATTTGGAAGTCTGCACATCGGAGCAAAATAAACTTATACCTGAGGAGAACCGGCAGAAAGATTAGCGCCAGCTGATGAGCTCCTGCCTGCCCCATGAGAAAAAGGCTGCGCCACGAAATCTCGTGGCGCTATAGGGCTTACGCGGCCACCATCAGAATCTTTAAAATTAACCTCCTCATCATCCTCTATAACAGGTCTCTTCTCCTGCGACTTGGAAGAATCAAAAATAGTCTCACGAGGAGGGCTGCACGCAGGAGGAGGTGAGGGAGGTCTTGACGCTGTTAGAGCAGCGCGAAAAATAGTCTCCTGCTCCTTAGTGATCCCAATGAGGGGAGATTCAGTACTTGTTGGAGCAGGAGCAGAACTAACGGCGCCAGCGCTAGCAGTGCCACCAGCAGCTTGTGCGCCAGCTATAATTCCTATGAAAAAACCAACAAGGAGAAATGATTCATGACTTGAACTAAAGGAAAAAATCAGACAATCAAAGCGTAATAAATACCTTGGCGCACCGCAGTCCGCGAATTAAGCATCGCCATGAAGTCCATTTTCCCCCTTTTTGAGGGCAAAACAGATGACTTCAAAACAACCTTCGGCATAGCCTTGGCACCTTGCTGCGCCTGAGGTTGAGCTACCAACGTTGCTGGCTCTACAAACATTTGAGTGAACAAAGCTTCATTAATAACTCTATCGGAATCACGCTCACAAAACCACAAAATATAAACAAAGCATACCTGTTGGAACAGACGAAACAGCAAGCGCAGCACCGCTTCCCTTGTCCGCCGCGTGCAGAGATGAGGTAGCAGCACCATACCTCGTGTGGACTGGAGGATTGCCCACACCGTAAGGCAAAGAAGACGAGGAAAACTTGGAAGTAAAACCCTTGGTTTTCTCAAGTCCCTTCACTTGAGTAGGAGGAAGATTCTGGGCAACAGAGGCATCATCTTTTTTCTGTTTTTTACTGGCCCCTGCGCCAGTTTTGCCTTTAGCCTTGCGCTTGAGTTTTTGCGCTTCAGCTTCTGCCTCCTCCCCTTCCTCTTCCACAGGCTCCAACTCATAATTAGCAAGCGCATCTACAATACGCGCAACAGAAATGTTAAAACCAAATTTGGTATTCTAAGGGCCTAAACACAAATACAAGGGCTTACCAGGCGCATCGCTGTCAAAGCAAAACTCTAAGTCAACAGGAATAAACATATCGTCAAAACGATCAGGAAAGGCGGTTTCCCCAGGGTTCAGCGCAGCAGATCCACCCTCCTTATGCTCGTCATAGACGGCGTGGATGTATTCCTTGCTTTCTGCATAAAACAAGACAAGTGATATCAGCAAAACGAATTATACTCGCGCAAAATTAATGCAATGAACAAACAACCCACCTGAGCCATCAACATGGATGACAGGCTCAGTCTCGCTGTCAGTCCACCTCTTGCTCATACCAACCCCTACCAACGCTTCCTCGCAAATATTCTTGGCGGGGGATGGTTCAGCAGTTAATTTTTTAACCCACGCGCCAGATGGATTCTTAAGAACGTCATCATCCGCGGGCGCGGAAGTAATCGCGCGCATGGTCATACGAATGGGAATAACACCAGCCTTGATATAAAAGAATTTTTCAGCCCAGTCATGAAGGCTTTTGAAGGTAACAGTGCAGCACTTAACCTTCTGACTGCGGGGTGGGCTCCTCGCGCTGAGCTTTGCACATGAACTCAAAATGAGTCATGCGCACTAATCCACAGGGATGGACTTGAGATATATGAATCCCGTAAAATTGGAGGAGCGCACCTATAAACCTCGTCATCGGAAGACGAAGGTTACAGCGGGTGAAAAAGTGAGAATATAAAGAGATATAACCGGCGGGAGGATCCGCCGCTGTTTGCCCGGTCACCGGGAGCAGACAACTATACTCAGGGAGAAAACCCTGAGAAGCAATGAGACTATCAAGCTCAGGCTGTTTCAACTTGCAGGGAATCTCATCCCATCTCTTCACCGCCTTGTTCTTCCCTCCCTCCTCCGACGAGGCCTCGGCAACCCGAGTACCCTTGCCGGTTTTCTTCAAAGTAGACATAACCATTGATTTTACACGGCCTTTACTAGGGGAAATTGTGGTGTCTGGGTTATCAGACATACAATTGCGAATCGAACAATATGATTACTTTAAGCACGGAATTCAGGGACAAAGACGAAAACTCTTAATCGGAATGTAAATAATAGGCAAAAGCTTTGAAAATGACAGTGGAGATGAAGAAAAAACCGTTCAAAAGGTTTGGTTTTATAGGCCCAGGAGAGAGAGAGAGAGAGAAACAAGTAATAATCAGATCTACGCTCACGCGCCCCCACTCGCAGGCGTAGGTCAACATAAGCGCGACACGTGTTCCTGACACTGTATGAGGAGACGTGAAAAGCCACTGTAGCACCTCGAGCACACGAAAGGTCTGACACATAACGTCTCCATCTCTGATGCATGTCAACACCAACCAACCACGTGCATACAAGAAAAGAAAAAGAAAAAACAAGCCCTATTAAAAAAGCAAACTATTAAGTCTAATATCTATCTTACCTCGCTCGCGCGAGACAAGACACACATTAGACTGGGGGGGGCTTGAAGGGGTATGCACCCGCCTTAACATCGAGCGGGGCGGGTCAACCCACAAGATATAGACAAGAGGCTTGAAATCAGGATGTCATGAAGACACAAAGCCAAAACCTATGCGCAAGTGCATGAAACATCTGCGCGTGGCGCATGACACAAAGCCTATGCGCAAGCGCATGAAACATCTGTGCATGACACAAAGCCAAAACTTATGCGCAAGCACACAACACACACATTTAGTGTGAGGATAAAGAGAAGACCTTGCGCATCCCCGGGATAGGCGCATAAAGGCCGCGCGTAAGCGACACACAACAAATGAGACAATAGTCTAATCCAAATCAGGATAAGGACAACCATGATTGTACTCATCAGACAACCTTCCAGAATGTATCTTTTAAGGAATAAAGAATGTGCTGATGTTGACAGCTGCCAATGAAGGGTGGACAACTCAGCAAAGCCCATGTGCCACCACGTGATGGCACATGGGTCAGGTGAAATACCTTGATCAGAGAATAATCAATGAAAAAGCACCAGGTGTCCTAAGTACACGTGGCGCGAAGCAATAGGAGGAGACCAAAAAGGCCCTAATTGGGTCTGAGCCCAATCATTGGAAACCCTAATACTATAAATACCACACCACCTCCACAGTTAGAGCCAGGCAAGAAAATATATTTTAAGTCCTTTACTCATTTTCACATCCTGATTATCCTCTCCTACAATATCTGATTCTCACACCGGAGGGTTACCCCAAAGAGGACCCCTCTGTCCCTTTCTGAGGGGTAAGCTCACGGTGCTGTTCGTTTTGTAGGTGGAAGAACTCGTATCTCGGAAAACCATCGGTGATATAGCACACTCGTACCCGAGGAACGTTGATCGTATACAAGTAAGTCGATCCACGCTTCTTTAAAACCATTTCCCAACTACTTAAGAGGCTAAACTTCATACTTATATAGGATATAGGTAGATGCACATGCACATGCACATGCACATGCACATGCACATGCACATGCACATGCACATGCACATAAGAATTACAAGAAGCTAAACATCAAATTCCTCAACTTGCACCACATACTTGGGATATTGTTACTCTTGTGCACAAGATCTCTACCTAAACCTTTACTCATGAAGGGTAGGAATATTTACCCGGAATTATATAATTATGTTCTCTCTATCTAAAAGCAAATTTCACAATATATCATGCATTCATACCAAATTCAACATTCTCGATAAGTAACAAACACGGACCCAAATTTAAACTTTTGTTTGTTTGAATCAAAAACTATACACGTCCCAAATTATGAATTCCAATTTGGTTCCCTGTGACAAATTACGATTGAAATTTGATTACTTTTGTTTGGCACACAAAAATATTAAAACTCAAAAACCTGACATATATGTCATAATTCAAAAGTTCGAGGTGTTAATAGAAAACAACACAAAGTTCCAAGATTGAACAGTTAAGACAAGTAAGGTACAATTGTCAAGACACGTGGCAAAACCCCACATGAGCAGAGTTGCAGGACAAGTAAGGTCTTTTTTGAAAAAAAAAGTTTATTTCACATTTAAAATAAAAATAAAAGGTAGTGGTAAATTTTTCAAGAAAATAATCGTCCTTCAAATACTTTCTACTTTAAAAAAAAAGCTAAAACCACAATAAAAGCAAAATTATTTAAATTAGCAATTTCCAACACCCCTAAATGTGTTTCATGTGACTTGACAGAGTGATTGACAAAAACTAATATAGTCAAACAAGCAAATAAAAGAAGTGATCCTTTATTAATAATTTTATATCATATCTAAATGTAATTTTTTTACAAATTATAAATATAAGAAAATTAAAGTTATGTATTTCATGTGACTTGAAAGAGTGATTGGCAAAACAAACATAGCCAAACAAGCAAATAAAAAAAAGTGATCCTTTATTAAAGTTTTAATGTGTAAATATAATCTTTTTTACAGCTAAACAAAAAATAATAATAACTGATGGGTGGGCAAAACAAAGCCTTTAAACAATTTGGTTTTAAAAGATTTTGAGTTCAAATACAAAAAAATAAAAATAAAAGAAAATCGTCGTTAAAAACATAAAAGAATAATAAAGTTTTGTGAGAAATCCGTTTACACATTACAAGTTACCAATTGGGTTTTGAGACAAAGTCTTTAAGGAATTAAAAAAAATCATCATTAAAAAAAAGTAAAAAAGAATGAATGATTTTAGAATGCGTTTAATGTTTATATATTCATAATTATTCCAGCTAATTGACCACTACAACATCCAGCTACCAATAATTAAAATTTAATTATATATCATATAAAAACTTTAATTTCAAGTTTTCAACACAAAAAAACAAAAAAAAAAAAACGAAAAAAAAAGATAAAGTTCACTTTGTTTTAAACATGATATAATATAGTAAATAAAATATAAGAAATTGCTTGCTTCCCTATGGCTCTTGTTCCTGTACATTAGTCTGTCCTTGCTCGCTTAGCTTCTCTTTCTTCCTCCGGCACCTGAACCAAATTCCGGTCATCTGAACGGGTGTCACAGCTAACACAAGTAGCTGCATCTAGCACACCGTCAGGACTAGGTGGCGGCGGGTGATCAGCAGGTCTTGTGGCTTTATGATCGACCGAGGGACACGTGTCGACCAGATACTCCTCCATTAGTTGATGACAGCTTCTCACCATTTCCTGTAGAAAGAAAATAAATCAATAATTGTTATTATTAAATCATGAAAATAGTCGTTTTTTCAATTTATCGCAGCTTTTCATGGGTCAAATTTCACACTTTTTGTCTAAAAGGTCAAACTAAATCACCAAATAATTATTTTGTATCAAAGTGTCGGGGGGTTATTAGTGCCACGTAGGCATGTTAACGTCCTAAACAATGCGCCGCTTTATACAGACGGCGCGTTGAGGGGGGTTCACCCTTGTTCCCTTCCCGTTAATGTGTTAACGCCCCCATGAATACAGAAAATCAAGTGGGGTCCACCCCCAACGCACCAGTCATTTGTTTTTCTTTTATATTTTTATTTAATCTATAGTTAGCCCATAACGCATTAGTTAAAAAGTTGATTAGTTAATGACTTCGTGACTTTATGGCGTTGTCGTGACGCTTTAAGTTGGGTTTTCTAGCTAGCCCATACCAGATGGCCTAAGTGTATAAAAAGATAGTCTTTTGTCTTTTAAAAAAGTGTCGTTTTTATAAAATTAAAATAATATACTCCCTCCGTCCCAATTTAAATGTCCTGGTTTGACTTTTCAAGTCTTTTTTTGCAACTTTGACCGTTAATATTTTTGTTCGTGTCATATAATACTTGATAAAAATTATATCAATGTAAAATACATTTAAAACCCAATCCATTCATATATTTTACATCAAGTATTATGTAACACAAACAAAAATATTGTCAGTCAAAGTTAAACAGGAAAGACCGAAAATGTCAAACTAGGACATTTAAATTGGGACGGAGGGAGTATAATTTAGTGAGTATAGTTAGAGAATGTGTTATTCGTTAAATAAAAATAAATAAATAATTACTTTGTCTACTTTCTCGTAGTAACTCTCCGGTACCTCCACACCTTCGCCTGCGACGGATATCACCGTTGCTGCCGCAATCACCGAAGGCCTAAACCTCAAAAAGTCCATAACTGCCCACATTCAACAAAAACCAATAATTCAATGAAAAAAAATTAAAACAAAGTGTCTAAAATTGTCTAAAATTCTTAACAACTTGAATCGCTTAACGGGTTTAATTACCGCGAATGGTTTTAATGATAATATCCGAGCATTTCCAATGTAAATGGTCATGGTTTGTAGACGACGATTGCGGGAGCTTAACAATGAAATAATGGAGAAAGTCAAACGGAGTGACTGATCGAAGCCTCCATCTGAGTTTCTGCATTATCAAAAGCTCCATTCGTTGAATGGACTTGGGTTCGAATACGAACCGAGGGTCCGAAACTTGGAGATCCAAAAGCAAAGGTACCTCAGGCTCTTCCATTTTAGCAGCTAATGAAACACACGCCACTGATAGTAATTGAAGTTTCCATTGTCTATCACACTGTGTTCACAAACCTCATTGTCATTGGTATATACAAGTTCAAATAAACTATACATATATTTATTAGAATATCAAAATATTCTAGAAGATATTATAGAATTGTTTAAATATATGTTTGATTTATATCCATATCTTTTACCCTTTTAGAATATGTATAGGATTATGTTTCTTCCCCTATTTAAAGGGTTTGTTGGTTTAATGCAAAGGCAATGATTACGATCATATTTACTTTCATGGTATCAAAGCCTAAACCTATTTTTTTCCGTCTCCTTCCTGCCTTCGTCTTACACCTAGAATCATTGTATTCTTTTTTTTCTTTATCCAATCATAATTTAGTTTTATGTGTTACTTTACGATTGAGACTTGAAGCAAAAGAAAAACATTATTTTAATTGTTTTGCTTTTTGATTTAATTGACACCACAAAATAATTCTTTGTTTTCCTTTTTGCTGCCGCTACACACACATCGCCACACCATGTCAGGCGACAAACCTTCATCGTCGGTTTAAACCGAATCAAAAGCCCTTCATCCCGTTTACTCTGTTAGTAACATCCAGAACAAGGTTCGCATACTTGATGGCACCTCCTTCACCTACTCATCATGGGTGAAACTCTTTACTCTTCATGCAAAGGGCTACAAGGTTTTGCAACACATCGACGGGACTCCACCACCAGATAAGACTCACGACACTTACGAGAGTTGGGCCGAAATTGACGCTATCGTTCTCCAATGGATATATGGAACGATCTCCTAACCTTATCTTGCTCGCGTTCTCGACACTAATGCAACAGCTCAAACGGTTTGGAACAAGCTTAAACACATTTTTTTATCTAATAAAAAATCGCGTGCGGCAGCTCTCGAGAAACGATTCACAAACCTAACCTTATCCGCGTGCTCCTCGCTTGATGACTATTGTCAAAAGTTGCGAGATTTGGCCGAACAGTTGAATGACGTTGATCATATTGTTGACGAATCTCGATTGGTAATTCAGCTAGTTAACGGCCTTCCAAAGGAATATGATGCATGTGCTACAGTTATCAATCAAACCGACACAAGTTGGGACGACGCGAGAACCGCTATTGATCTCGAGAGGCAAAGACAAGAAGCAAGAGCAGATTCGGCCCAAACCGCGCTCGTTGCACCCAATAATAACAACACTTGTCCTACTCAAGGTAATACTACGACCAACGGGTTTAATGGTTCAAATAATACACTTGGCTCCTCTAATGGTTCGAGTTCAAATGGTTCGGGGTATCATAATTCTGGTTATATGGGCAATAATTACCAACCGGGGTATTGAGGTCGTGGTCGTGGTCGCCGAGGAGGCCGAAGTAATGGCAGGGGTGGTGGCCGATTTTATCGACAACACTATTTGCCTCAATATTACCCACCAATCCCCTGGACCAACCCACCTCCTTGTCCACATCCCGCCCAAGGTGGGTGGCCTAGTCAATGGCAAAATCCGCAAACTAGTTATGGACCATATGCTGCCGCGTACGGCCCACCGGTGAATGCTCAGCCCCCTTTTCAGCAAACGCCAGCACACCAAGCCCAAGCCCAGCTTGCATTTGCCCCACCTGGTTTCTCAGCCCAACAGACTTTTAATCCAATGAACCCCACAAAATTGGGTCAGGCTTTGCAAGCAGTGGATTTAAATAATGATCCATGGTTTATGGACTCGGGAGCCTCGTCTCATCTCACCGCCAACCCAGGTAAGATACAAAACCCAGCTAATTTATCTTTTATTGGTAATATTTTCGTTGGTAATGGTCAACAATTACCAGTCACCGGTACGGGTCATTCCTCTTACCACCTTCCTAACCGCACCTTTCAACTTAATAATATTCTGTTAGCCCCTCAAGTATTTAAAGATTTATTATCTGTACATAAATTTTCTACTGATAATCAAGTATCCATTGATTTTGATCCCTATGGTTTTTCTTTGAAGGACCTCGCGACGGGAAGGCACATTTCTAGACATGACAGCATCGGGGATCTCTTTCCTTTCACAAAGCCCACTTTTCCTTCCGCCGCTTGCCTTGTAGCATCTTCGACTTCTACATGGCATAACCGTCTTGGATATCCCGGAGTTCAAACTTTACATTTACTTTCCCGTCGTTTATTTATTTCATGTAATCAAAACTTTAATTCTGGTTTATGTCATGCATGCCAAGTTTCTAATAGCAAACGATTGCCGTTTTTTGATTCGCAATCTTTTACTCTTGCACTCTTTGATATTATACATTGTGATTTATGGACATCACCGATATTAAGTAACAATGGATACAAATATTACATGGTGTTAAATGATAACTTCACCCAATACGTGTTGGTTTGTCCCTTAAAATTCAAATCCGAAACTTTTCCTACATTTGTTAAGTTTCATCGACTAATCGAAACCCAATTTCAAACTAAAATTAAATCCTTCCAATGTGATCTTGGTGGTGAATTTGATAACAATGAATTCCATAAGTTTGCAAATGCTCAAGGACTTGTTTTTCGTTTCGCTTGCCCACAAACCTCACCCCAAAATGGTAAAGCCGAGCGTATGATTCGACGCCTTAACGATATCATCTGTCCGCTCCTTATGCAAGCTAATTTACCACCTACCTTTTGGGTGGAAGCCTTACACACCGCCGCTTATTTACACAATATTCTTCCAACCAAAAGTCTCAACCTCTTCACCCCCACCTTTGCCCTATTTCACCGACACCCCACTTATGATCACTTACGCGTTTTTGGATGCGCATGTTATCCTAATCTCTCGGCTACCCAACCTAATAAATTACTTCCTCGATCCACACGTTGTATCTTCTTGGGATACCCTCCTAATTTTCGAGGCTATCGTTGTCTTGATCTTGTCTCAGGTCGCGTTCATATATCTCGTCATGTGATCTTTGACGAAAGCACGTTTCCGTTCACTGATCAAATTGACACTACTCAATATCAATTCCTTGACGACGCCCCAAACCCATTAAATTTTAACTTCCCACCAACCCAACCCATATCTACGACCCATGCTTATTCACCATCCACAACCCATCCCCCTCCTATGGATCCACCTGCTCATTTCCCTTCTTCAACCCGAACTAACTCACCTACGGAACCCTTTTCCCAGCCCACTCATACTTCGGACCACCATGCCACTAGCCCAAATCAGCTCCCAAAAACTTCTACATCCTCTCCATCCACATCCCAACCCCAATCCGGTTCCAATTCACCCCTTGGTCCAACCTCTGTTGCACCTAACCGGTCTGACATTCACCCCATGACCACTCGTTCCAAAGTCGGTATACTTAAACCCAATCCCAAATACAACCTTAACACTTCCTCACACCTTCCTATTTCTCCAATTCCCACCTCATACAATCAAGCCTTATCTGATCCAAATTGGAAGCAGGCCATGACCAACGAATTTAAAGCTTTAAAAGATAATGATACTTGGGAGCTTGTACCTTATCCGGCTAATCACCCTGTTAGAGCATTCTCATCCCACCCCTCTTTTTATGTGAGGGGTGTTTTTATAATTTAGTGAGTGATTTAGGGTGTTGTGAGTGAATAGTTTTTATATTTTAGAGAAAGTAGTGATTTTTCTGTATATTTGAAAAGTTACTGTTCACCCCCTATAATTTTTTAATATATTTTGAAAGTGATTGTGAGTGAAGGAAAGAGAAAAGGTAATGATAAAAGGTATAAAAAGTATTATTTAATTAAAATGGAGAGAGAAAATATAGTGAATTTTAGTGTAATTTTTGGTTTAGGGATATGGGGTGGAATGAGAATGCTCTTATTAGATGTTTATGGTTGTTTCGAAACAAATTTCGTGCTGACGGCTCACTGGAGAGGTATAAGGCCCGTTTAGTGGTGAATGGGAAATCACAAACTGTCGGGGTTGATTGCAATGAAACATTTAGCCCAGTTGTTAACCCGGCTACCATACGGACCGTTTTATCTATTGGTTTATCTAAAGGATGGCCTATGCATCAGTTGGACGTTAAAAATGCTTTTTTGCATGGCGATCTTAATGAAACAGTCTTCATGTATCAGCCAACAGGCTTTGTAGATCCATCGGCTCCTCATCATGTATGCCGCTTAAAACAGTCTCTTTACGGGCTTAAACAGGCCCCTCGGGCATGGTACACACGTTTTTACACTTTTATTACTAATAAGGGATTCAAAAGCAGTGTTTGTGACAGTTCATTATTCATTTATAAACACGGGAATAACAGTGCTTATCTCTTACTTTACGTGGATGACATTGTGCTTGCTGCTTCGTCTACGCGTTTAGTTGATACTATTATCCGGGCATTATCGGCTGAGTTCTCTATGACCGATTTAGGCCCTCTTCATCATTTCTTGGGAATCATAGTGACCCGTGATTCACGTGGTTTATTTTTATCACAATCGCAATATGCGACCGGCATTCTAGAACGAGCAAATACGTCCAATTCTAAGCCATGCGGAACACCGGTAGAACCTGGGTCTAAACTAAATGCTGATGTTGGTCCATTGTTAGAGAATGGTACTGAATATAGAAGTTTAGTTGGTGCGCTTCAGTACCTTACGTTTACTCGTCCGGATATCACATATGCGGTTCAACAGCTCTGTTTGTTTATGCATGCCCCGCGTGAACCACACATGGTATTCTTGCGTCGTCTCCTACGATATGTTAGTGGTACTATCCATCATGGTTTACGCTTAACTGTTTCTCCGGTAACTTCTCTCACCGCGTACTCCGACGCAGACTGGGGTGGGTGCCCAAACTCTCGTCGGTCCACTTCTGGGTACTGTGTATTCTTGGGAAACAATTTAATATCATGGTCTTCAAAAAGACAAGCTACGATTTCTCGTTCTAGTGCCGAGGCTGAATATCGAGGCGTCGTAAATGTTGTGGCAGAAATCTCATGGCTACGTCATTTGTTATTGGAGCTGCACGTACCACTACATCGGGCGTCAGTGGTGTATTGTGACAATGTTTCAGTCGTGTATCTCTCGGGTAATCCAGTTCAACATCAAAGAACTAAACATGTAGAGATTGATATTCATTTTGTTCGCGAGCAGGTGCGCTTGGGTAACATTCGGGTTTTGCATATTCCAGCACCTTATCAATATGCTGACATCTTTACGAAAGGGTTACCTCATCCGTTGTTTGAAAGTTTCAGATCCAGTTTGAGCGTTTCACCGGCTCGAACTGCGGGGGCGTATTAGAATATCAAAATATTCTAGAATATATTATAGAATTGTTTAAATATATGTTTGATTTATATCCATATCTTTTACCCTTTTAGAATATGTATAGGATTATGTTTCTTCCCCTATTTAAAAGGTGTTGGTTTAATGCAAAGGCAATGATTACGATCATATTTACTTTCAATATTAATGCATATATGTGTGTAATGTATATACCACAATAGAGGCGATCGAGGAGATAAACCGGTCGAAATAGTTAACGGCAAGTATTGCAGTTGTTGGATGAAACCGGTAATGAGCATGAGCCTGCATTCAGATTAATCGCATTATGCTTAAAATTAAACAAGTAATGCATAGTATGCATGTATATGTAAATACCATCTTAGAATACAAATTATTAATCTTAATGTACGGGTTGTAGCTGAAAAAATTGTATTGCATATAAAAACGATTATTAAAAAGAATAAAAAAATATGTAAAAACTAATTCATTATCATTTAATGTAATTAGAGTTCCATTAATATTTCATTGATAAAGATAGTTGCATAGATTTTAAATTATACCCAAAAAGGAAAATAAAAACTTAAAATTTTCTTAAAACAAATAATAATTTAAAATAAACGTGTTTTATTAAGTATAATTATTATTTTCTATAAAAATAAATAAATCATTAATTGTATAATTCTTTTCTTTAAATTAAATATGTTTTATTAGTCTAACTATTATTTACTTTTTACTATACAAATTAATAAATAATTATTAATACAGTTATCATTTGCTCAATAATAAATGTGTTTTAGTATTCTAATTATTATTTTCCATAAAAATAAATAATTATTGTATTAGTAAAATTAATATTTAAAAATAATAAATTATTATTAAAAACAAAAGAATTAAGAAAACAAAAAAGCAAGCAAAACATACATTGAGAATCCAGTTGATGGAATCTTGCCGGTGGGTGACGTGGACGGAGCCACGTCGGCATCGGAGGAGATAGTCCGGCGGCGGAGAATGACTCCGTTCGGCGGCGATGAGTGAGTCGATGACAGCATCTTCGATCGGCGGCGGCTGGTGGTAGTTAACGGCATCGGAGATAAATAAACCACAATATTCAGACCGATCAGACATGGTGAATAATAATAATAATATAAAAAGAAACAAGGCTTAAAACAACGGTGGTGGTTCCGGTGACGGCATTGACGGCGGAGACTGGTGGTAGTACGGTGGTGGAAGGACGCATGGTTTATGGTTCTGGAAACGACATGCTTTTTTTTAATAATAATAATAATAATAATAATAATCAAACTCTTTTTGTGTCTGTGAGTTGTTTGTTTGTGAGTAGTATTTAAGGTGGAGTGAAAAAAATATGTTACAGATGAGAAATGGGATCAACGGCTGGTGTGTATTGGAGTAGGGTAAAAAGTGTGTGGTGCAAAGTAGGGGAATATGGTCTGGTTAATTTTTGGCTCGGGAGGTGTGTCTTGACTAGTCAACTACACCACTGGGGTGTTTTGGATCATTCACATTATTGGGGATGCATTTGTAAGTTGTAACAACTCTTCAATTTATTGCATTTTCATCTCAAATTATTATTATTAATATAATATTAATTTAATTCACCCATGAGCAATTAAGGTATTACCTCATGACACCCACACAATATTTTATATATGTGTAGAAAAATTATGCAAGAAATAAAATTATAGTTAGAAGTGTAGAGCATTCATATTTATTTATTAAAAATTGTCAGTGGAACTTTTATAATGTCGAGAGTGATTTAGGATGTTGTGAAAGGAATAAACAAAAAATGCGGTGATTTTTTTGTATATTTAAAAAGTTTATGTTCGTATCTTATAATTTTTAAAATATTTTTTAAGATTTTCGTGTGTGACTGAAAGAAAAAAAGGTAATGGTAAATATATAAAAAAGTATTAGTTAATTGAAAAAGAAAAAAAAATATAGTAATTTTTAGTATTACTTTGGATTTAAAGTTAGGAGAAAAGATGTGAATACTCTAAGGCGTGCTTGGTAGCTTCTTGATAGATCTATTAAGTAGCCACTTTCGAATCGGTTAGAGGCATAATGTGTTTGGTTCACTAAAAGGCATCTCTTAACGGTTATAAAGTGATTAGAGCCTATTAATGGTTAAAGTTAAAGATGTACTAAATGATTCAAATGTTACCACTTTATTATCAGATTGTATAGTGAGAGAAAAGATCAAATAAGAAGTTTGATTATCCTAAGAAGTCTAGGAAGGAGGGTATTTTTGTCTAATACCTTAATATTGAAAACCTATTTAATTTAATTTCAAAAACCCACTTAATTAAAACCCACTTAAATTTTCACTTATCTCCTACAACCACCACCGCCCACCGCCACCCACCGCCACCACTTTGCCGGAAAAGTCTTCAGAAATTTCGTCGGGAAATAAAACACTATGAAAAACACAATGAAAAAGACACAATGTAAAAAACACAATGGAATAAACACTATGAAAATAAAAACACAATGACAAACACCCAATGAAAAACACAATTAAATTACACAATGTAAAAAACACAATGCAAAAAACACTATGAAAAAATAAAACACACTTATATAACACAATTTTGTAAAACACAATTTTGGTAAAACACATTTTGTAAAAAACCCATGAATTTTTTTTATTTTTATATAACAGTATGGTACTCGTATAAAAGATAAAAAAACACTCGTTATTATGGTGAAATTGTTTTGAAAAAAAAAATGACGTATAAAAAAGTTATGGACGTTTTAAAATGATTGGGGTATTTGACATGTGCCTTGCATGTGGAGAGAGAAAGTCAACAAATGTGTTATCACTATTATGCTCTTACCCTTGTTTTACACTTGAATGATCTCTCTAATCTAATCTCAACCATTCAATTTTAAAATGAATGAATAAGATTATTTCCTATCCTTCTTAGGAAAACTAATCTTCTTATTATAACTCAACCCTGCATAGTGATTCAACTCAAAATTGTAAACAACCTCTAAGTCATTGAGTAGGTGTAGTCAGTAAATTTAAATTATAATGACAACTTGTAATTACCAACATATTAATGCATCAAGATTTCAATGAAAAACAATAGTTTGGTCTTTGTGAGTAGTTTCTTTGAAGTAAAATGTGCTATTAACAGAATTTATTATAGTTAATATTATAGTTTTTTTGTTGTCGTATGATTATATCCACGGATTCGACTTAACCAGAAAAAAGGTCAAACTCTCAAAATTGTATTTGACAAAAGTTAGTCCTAGATTTATATGTTGTCACTCAACAATCGTTAAATCCTCATCATGCACCTGCCATGTGAGGCTATTTTGATCATATTGGCCTCTAAAAACATGTGAACCTATTTTGTTGTGTTAAGGTAATATCTTACTGTCTTTAAATTTTATTTGAAAGTGACGATTATTATTTAACAAATTTACAAATTTTTTTATAAAAGTTATATGTAAAAATTTGACTATAAATTAACAAAAGTCAATTTTAAGTGTCAAACATGACTAAATCTAAGTTAATTGACTTAGAGCATTCACATCCCACTATATTTGTGAGTGAATTATGCATATTGTATAATGTGGTTATGCGTGAAAAAGAGAAAACAAAATGTTATTGTTTATTTGTATATTAATATTTTGCAATGCAATGTTGACTTTTTGATTTTTAATATTTTTTGAAAGTGTTTGTGAGTATATGAGATAGCAAAAGTAATTATAAATGTATAAAAAATATTTTTTAATGGAAAATAAGAAAGCAAATATAATGATTTTTATTGTAATTATAGAGATAATGATGGGGGTGGACCATGAATGTTCTTAGACCCCAGAAGTTAAAGCGGGAGATGGAGTACCATAAACCTACAGTGTAATTAGCATTTCGATTTGTGAAAAAATCTAATGATCTTTAAAGCAAACTGTAAACATAAATTAAGAAAGTGTATTTACAGCTGTAAAAGTCGCATATTTATAAAGTTAACAACTTGTTTCCAGAACATCCATACGTTACTTATAAAAATGAAATTTGACCAGAACATGACACGCAACATGTGATAGGTAGCATGGTGTAAGTCGTTCCAATACATGGTTTAAAAATAACCCATCATATACCAAAGTGCATATACACAAGCTTGATCATACAAGCAAATACACAATAAGGCTATTGCAAAGGGCATGATTTTTCTTCTGTCGTCACTTTTTTTTCTAGTGTCTGGATTTCCGTTTGCTTTACGTCAAAATTTTCGAGTTTGGCCAGGTTTTGTTACTAAAGTTCCAATTGAGAACAATTAAAATTACCAAAGTTCCAAAACTAATTTTAATCAAGTTTCATGTTTAATCAATAATCAAGTTTCAAATATTTCCCCTTCTATCAAGCCACACAAGTATGCCACCGAGGATTTGGTCTTGCTATAATAGCACAAAAATTCAACTCTAGCGTATTCACCCTAAACCACATATATTTAAGGCGATCAGCCGACCACCATAAAATCAACAAAAGTCAAAGTGAGCGATCAACCTAACTAAACCAAAGTTTGTTTATTAATTGAAGTTAAGACGGCATTCAATTCTCTCAACGACTTACACATCTCAACATTAATTGTTATTTTCCTTTACCAATACTTATTCTTGCGTCATATGTCACACCCTCACATTTTCACTTGGGGGTTTTTACCGCGAGGCGTGTGACACACAAGGATCCAATGTTGAAATACCACATATGAATTTATAAATGTTGTTATTCCTATTCAACATGAGTAGTGAAAATTAAAAAAATTGTTTAAAAACCTGCGAAAGCAATTTAATGTATATAGTGCGGAAGAAACATAAACATGTGCAATACAACTCAAAACAGTTATCAGGGTATGCAAAATAAAATGTTTGTGAAAATGATGAGGCTCCAAATGCATGTGTGCTGAAAGATCCAATGTGTTTCCTTACAGACCTGAGAAAAATATATACTAAAGTGTGTTAATACAAGGTTGGTGATTCACAAGTTTTAATAAAAGTAAGTGTTGTCAGATAATGCATAATGAAATTATATATTTAGGTAGCTAGCCTGTTTACAAGTTATTAAACGATTGAACTGAAGCTGACATAGGTATGTTTCGTGCCTCCCACCATTTCTATCATAAACAATGGTGTAGATGTTAGGTCAATGTAACCTGTTCGACTCCCAGTCAGGGGCGGATCCAGCATACAAACGGGTGGTTCCCCGGAACCACCCGAGTTTCGAAATAATAGTGTACGGATATATAGAAGACGCGTAGGAACCACCTTATAAATTAAGAGGGAACCACCTAAAAAAAATTCCTGGATCCGCCACTGCTCCCAGTCGTGCTGGCACGACTAGCCTAGGTGGGGGTTGTCAAACCCAGTAGTACTACTCAAAGTTATCGTGTTAATCTCGTTCTAATAGCTCATTGTGTAAGGGCTTTCATGATATGTGTGCCTTTAGTACACAAGTGATATAAAGGAAGCATAAAATCTAAAAGAAAGTGTTCATGGTGCAAAAGAAGTGGTGACTCACATTTGGTTGTGTAGTGTGTGTATTCAAAACAAAAGCAAATACAAATAGGTTCCCAACTAACCGCTACCTATTACAAGTGATGACTATACGTGTGTGTCTATGTAGGTTCTCGAAATACATGTGTTCAAACAATCTCATTGTTTTAAATTTTACATTAGACTCACACAATTGACCAAGTTTAACCTAACAACCCGTTGCTGATTCAATTAGTGTTTTAGATAATGTTTGTGATTATATGGCAGATATCATACTTTATCATCAATAAAGTTTTTGTTTTTAGTAAACCATGCATGGAATTCTAATTCCCAAGAATTCTGCACACCAATATTTCTAAGCATGTTAACATATCAAATCTAACATATCTAGAATGTTTCACATAATCATGCACGTTAACTTCATCAATCCTACACATCATGAGTCATAAAGTTTCCACATTGACAACTCATGACTTAGCATGCATAATCAACACCTTTCATATCTCAAACAAGTATATATCATTAAGGTGAGCTAGCAGTGTCCTTCTACACGATCATACGAGTCTAACATTCAAGTTTCACCATTTGAGTCACTAAAGTTTCTATTTACAGAAACCTAAATTCATATGTTGCAAACACATGATCAACTCACACCAAATAGTTTCATGCATCCTAACTAGCATGTTTAAACCAAACATGATAATCTTTTACGTCTAACATGAAGTCCTACTGTAACACCCCGGCTTAAGCGGAAACGCCTGAGTGTGAAGTACAGATTGCTCAAAACACATGTGACATATTAAATGACAATATTATCATTAATTCATTCAAGATTCAAATACACAAGTTCAACAAAGAAAAATACATTCAATAAAAGGATAAACGGAAATCAACTTGTCCATTATTTGAAATATCCTAAGTCTTGTGACTTCATCATGGCATCATCCTATAATAATGGTACATGTAGCAGATGTATAAAATAATGTCAATTAACTAAATAGTTGGCGAGTTCACACAGTTTGATATAAATACGTAAAAACCATACACTTCCATGAGACAAGTGTAATAATTGCGCAAGTAAGGTCCTTTCCAGTTGGTAACAACCAACACACTCGGATAATGAGGCTATTTTCCACTCATAACAAACTGGTCCCGAGTGCAAAGATGGTCGTATGATTATACTTATTGAGGCTACCACGTGCAAGTAAATTCGAGCAAGTAATCAACTAAACACACAAGTCCAATGAATTGTAGTTTGTAAACGAAATCGTAAATACTTGAGTTTATAAGATACATATGTTACCCCCAAAATTAATATAAGAGTAAAACGGGGGTGTGAGAAACTCATATTTGGAATGGATGATAAACTTGAAATAAAAACCTAAAGCGCGTTAAAAGAAACCGAACGATCGAATCTCGCAAGCAAAAATAAGAAATGCGGGATAACTAACTAACTAACGGGATTATAAAGTTAAATTCGATTTTTAGAAGTTAGGCATTATATTTTATGGTAATTGATATCGTAATATTATTTTTAAGCTTTACGCAATTTAAATGATTTGGTAACATTTTTAATATTATTTTAATTACAAAATAAATGTTAAGTTTGAAATATTATAACGTTATGGAATTTTGGTGTTAACGGTGTGTTTTATTTTGAAAACGAAAGTGTAAAACAGATTATAAAGTTTAACAGATGAAACAAAATATATATAAGCTAAACGAGTTTAAAACGAATTTGTCAGGTTTGAAAGTTTGGTTTTTGAATGAAATGATAAATAAAGATCTATAATTGATTTTAAGTGATTAAAAATTATTTGATTTAAAATGATTTATAAATATATATATATATATATATATATATATATAGTTTACAATAATTAATAAAAATGGTTTTCAAAAAATATAACAAAAACGGCCTAACCCGAGTTCGAACCTAGGTCCTTCTGTCTATACACACATGACATAACCACTGGACCAGCTTGTTTTGATGTTATAAGAATGGAACCAGAAATATAAATATATATATATATATATATATATATATATATATAAACATATAAGTTCATCTTCTACATTATAAACACTAGAATTCAAATATGTTAACTGGTTCCATGTTTGCTAAAATTGATTTAGGGGTTTTGTTAAATGGCTAAAAACAATCATATTTCATATTTTAATTACATGTAAATGTTTCGGGTTGATAGTGAACGGTGGGTGGCCGGGATCAGACTTTGAAGAACAATTTGTAGATTATAAAGAGTGTTAGAGAGGAGATTGAAGGTTGGTGCGAGTTTATCAGTCGATTAGGGTCCTATTTATACTAGTAATTGGAGCGTATAATAGTTAATGATCGTTAATTGCGTTTTGACTAAAAATCCGATGGTTCCGGATTATAATCGGACATTAAAGGTTGTTATGTTGCGTTATTTAACTTGATTATAGGTCGTCGTTAGTGGCAAAAGATGTTACGATATTTAATTGAATTAAGATGCGAGATTTAAGGCGTTTTCGGGGTAGCCCGATTCTGGCTTGCCGCAGGAAAACGATGGGGTAGGGGGTGACGGGTTGGGTATTATTAATATATTATTATCATGTTTTTAAAATAGTTTACATATTAGCCCCTCAACTTTCAGTTTGTTTTAAAATCATAATTTAAAATAAATTTACAAATTGAACCTTGAAATTTGAAATGTTTTATAAATGAAATACAGGTTAATATACTTGGACTATTTTAAATTTATACCCGCATAGATTGCAAATTGTTTACTTTAATAGTCACTTTAAATCCCGGAGTTTTGTTATTTTAACAAGAGGAATAGAAACGATCGAACCCGAGAATATTATATAAACAATGAACGAAAAATAAGAGTACATTGAAACGACAAAACGAACCGGGTTAACGAATATAAATACAAAAACAAATAATGATAAAAATTGACAAATGTCACACCTACATATCTCATCTTTAACAAAGTTTCCAATTGTAGTAACCCTAGAATCACACTAGATTTTACCATTCAAGTCATCCAAACATGTTAGAATCACCTAACCCATATTAATCAACAACGTACGTTCGTTAACACATCAAGATTATAATCATTCTAGAATCCCACAGTATCAAAAAGTTTCCTATAATGGCAAGGTAAGAACAAGCAATCAAAACAAAGTTTCAATCATAATAATAGCATCTATACAACATACTAAATTCTTATTTGGATAGGCTAGGGTTTTATCAAGAATCATACAAATCTAGAAAGAAAACATGAAATTGAAAGTTAAGAATTTCGTGTGCCGATTCCTAGATGTTAGATACGATCTCTAGTACTTCCAAGCACCCAAAAATATTAGAAATCGCCCAATTGTGTGTGTATGTGTGTTCGTGTGGTAACAGTTGAGTTTTAAAACAACAATCCAGTCTGATGCATTGTTCGCGTGTCGCGAACCAAATGCATAGGTGACAATTGACATGACATACCACATAACATAAAGTCATAAACTATACTTACACGATCAAGCAAGAGCCATCTTAGAATAGTAAGCTAAGGTGCTCCATTATACTTGGCACCGGGAAAAGATACATTCTTGATATAAAAATATTACAATCATATTCACAAAAACACAAGCCTGCAAATAGGCTAAATGGACAAACAAAAAAACATAATTAAACAGAGGGAAAATACTTAGAAAGACCATAAGGAAGTGAATAGAATTCTGCACTTCTAACATCTCTTTCAAAGTACTTAAACTTTCCCCACCAATGTCTTCCACCATCTGTTCTAACATCTTTGTGGTTGTAACCGAGAGTCCGGTCAAGAAACATACTAACAAAGGCGGCTACGGTGGGCGGAGATGTAAATATCACAATCATTAGTTCATTGAACTGTATACAAAACAGAATAAAACAAATATATAAAAAAAAGATTTATCATGAAAAATTGTTGCAAAAAGTATTAGTTAGTATGTACCCAAATGGATCTACTGCGAGCAGGGCCGTTTCCGGTTGTTACTATGTAACCGTTGAAATATTGTGGGACCGAAAGTCCCATGAAGAGTGAGAAACCTAGTATGAACTTTGTTCGGTAACTGTTAAGGTTGCAGAATTGAAGTAATCCTAGACCAGCAGAAGCTGCTCAAAACTATAATCAATAAAAACAATGAACAAGTTATCTGTTATTAAAGGTAAGAATTATACTTACACATGTAGGCAAACAAGACACAATATAGAGCTCCAATGATCGGTAACGGTATAGAAGCAATGATCGCTCCGAATTTTCCTAGTTAAAAAATCATCAAGATATATAAAAGTGATAATAACTGATTGCTAATTATATACCAGGAGCTAGTAGAACAAACCAAAGACAGAAAAGAAGAACATGAATCCTGCAGACATCTGAATCACTCTTCTGCTTCCCACTTTAGTGACAGCTAAAAGGCCTACATTTTCACTATCAAAAACGCCGCAAAAAGACATCATTAATGAAAAAAAATAAAAGAATCCGTTTTTGAAAATATGTGTGCGTTTTAAGTTGATTTATACACTGATGCAGTTGAGCCGATTCCTGTACCCCATACTCCATCCATCAAGATACCAAGTCCCTGTAAGATTTCATCCAAAGTGATTAAAAACATTTGTAACTGAGCAACTTTAGAAGTGACATCAAATAAATGATAATATTAGCGGTCTGCTATACAATAATACAAACACCACCCCAAAGGGTGCACTGGTTAGCGTGTCACATCATACATGCCATATGATGTTGTAGAGGTCCCATGAAATTATAAAGGCCGTATAAAGTTATAGGGGTCGTATGAAGTTATACGGCCGTAGGCAGATCAAGTCTGCACACTGAGCGTGTCATATCATACGGGCCATGTGATAGGAGAAAAGAAGGTCATACAAAATCACATCCATCACTCTTGTTATATAGCCCATATGATACGTCAGTGGTGTTCTTTTAGACGCAACTTAATATCATCACTTCTCACCAGCCAAGCAGCGCCTCGGCTTAAAACTGAAGACGGTACATGTGTAGCACTCCCATATCTCGCTGCTGCAATGAAAGTTCCCGTCGACTGTAAACAAGATAATAGATTAAAACTTATGAAACGGGATACGTGAACATGGGATCACTAATTAGTGTACTTATATATAAATATATAATCAAACCTCAATAAGAGACACGAAAGCCGCTGCTAGCATTACAAAAGCATCTCCAGCATGAAGAGCGGGTTTACCCCATTGGAATGGATAAGGAAACTTGATCCTGCAGAACCATGTTACTTATCAGAAGTCAACAAAAGTTATGAGGAAAGTCAACTATGCCACTATGGTACCAGTGTCTCACCAGGCAGCACCGCTTACTAGACCAGAGCGGTCCACACGGCAGCTGAACTGAGTATTGGGTGGTCTAGTTTTATACGCGCCAGCTGCAGTTAGAAGGGATGCATAAGCCCATACCGTTGATACAGAGATCAGGACAGCAAACCGATCAAGCCACTTTGATTTCGACAAGTAAGGGACATACTGCATAATTCATTTATTTCGATAATCAAGTAAAGTTCATCTCAAGAAGATAATAATGTCATGATCTTTGACTTACCTGGGAAAATAAGACTAGTAGAATCAACTCAGGAAGCCCAATCTCGATGCATTCAGCCAACTACAAAAGGTATGCACGGTTTAGATTGCAGGGTGTTAATAGTTTTTGATCACCGGGCTCATGATCTTCCAAATAGGTCTGAAACAATGTATATTAAGGAAGTATTTTGATTACCAGAGGAAATCCTTGAGCATAGAGACCAATACCGACAAGTGTTACTAGAGGAACGGCGGATAAAGGGCTTAGAAACCTGCATCCATCGAACAAATCTTGAATCCGGTTGTGAGTGAAAATTTCAATCAGATGATTTTAACGTCTTTTTTAAATCATTGTATTACAATTAGATTTATATTTAAAGGTGTGATTAACATCATTTTCTATTGATGATTAAATTATAATGTGCATTAATGCAAGTGGAGCGTATATCTGTTCGAGATTATTATAATTTTAAGAAGTAAAAAACTTGGGAGTTCGAGAAGGTAGCCCTAGACAAACGTTGATCACCGATTTTAATCAAGGTTGCAAAAGTCGCTAGGCTGACCCTATGCGGCCGACTATGGAGTTGGTGTACTCGGAGTACTCGGGGAGTTCTTGGACATGGTAAACATAAAGAAAAATATTTTTTGGATATTTTATATATGTTAAATAAATATAATAAATTTACTAATATTTATAACAAAATAGGTGAATATCAAGATGAATATATTTTTAAATAAAAAATTATTCTAAAAGTTGCTAATCATTATTTAAAAACTTAATCGCCGGTAGTAAGTTATATTAATTAGTAGCAACTTGGTCTAGTAACGACATACGTTCGTTAGTACTAAGTTACTATTCATAAGAAGCTCTACTAACAGTTATAACCAGCGGTCACCAGCAACTTGTGCATCGGTCGCAAGTTAGGTGATCAACATTAACTACTATTAAGTTACTGCTGGGATTTTTTTTCCCCGCTGTAATAACCGGATAACTACCTACAGTTATAACCGCTAACTGACACAGTATTTTATAAATAGTTGTGATGTTTCAACTTAACGTTGTGTTTGTTCGTCACCTATTTTGAAAGGTTTTTAGTTTTATTCTGATAAGTATTTTTTTTATCATAATGTTTTTGTTTTGTCATTAAATTATCCGATTGACAATCGAGTCCTGAGGTAAAAATCATAAATTTCGTAATCCAATTCATTCTGTCATATGTTTGATTTTGCATACTTTTGTGATATATTTGAAATTTCTTAAAACCAAACCTGACAACAATTCTCCAGATACCAAGAAAGCCCAGCAATATAGGAAGAAGTGAAGAGATCATAAGCGCTCCTTGCATTCCCCTCATCGTATGACGAAACCTCTACAAAATCAAACCACTCGTACCATGAAAACTCGTAAAAAATTAACAAACTTCAATAACAAAAGTAATTAGTGTAGAACCATACGTCGACCGGATCAAGGTAAAAACTATAACGATTTTGTAAAGAAACATAGAGCATTGGAACGACGAATCTAAACGACCCTCCTATCACCACAGGCAACCGTGTCCCGAACAATGTTTGCAGCAATGTGTTAAATCCGGACACAAACAACATTGTTTGTATCAAATGAGCTTTCTCGACCTGCACATTAAATGAATTATTTGAAAACCATTTAATTTCAAACTAACTGGATTTAGTTAATTTCTTACATGGCCGCCGCCCATTGGTGGAACTATGATGGAAGATATAATAACAATGGTCCCCAGCATAACTAAATAATGTTGAAAAGCAAGAATAACGGCTTCGGCTACATAGCATAAAGTTCAAATATGAAACATATGTTATAATGTTATATGTACTAAATAAAAATATCATAACTTTCTAACTAATAAAAAAGAAATACTTACCCCAAGGGGGGTTACTGTTGACACAAAACTCGACTCCGGGAAACTGATCTTTCACCGGATGTGGGGCGAATTTATCGTCTTTTGGTCCTGTCATTTTGTATACGCGTGTTCTTGTGAGCGTGCACACGCTATACAAACATGTTCAATGGGTGTGTTTATAACTTATGACATGAAAGAGAAGAAGTTGAAAAATGGTGGATGATTGAAGGAAATGAATGGAAAGTATTATGGAAACAATATTTGATATATAATCAGGTGAGGTGTGGTTGAAGTTAGGATGGATTTTTGTGTTTACGAAACAACCTAATCTTACCAACAGTATATGACCTTCACATTGTACGTAAAACATTAGGTTATCAAACCAAATTTTAATAATTATTTTCAAGACTTGAAATTTGGGTAAAGTTATGATTCAAAGACTTTGTATCGTTAATATTTTTCGTAGGTCATATATCTATTGGTCAAATGTTTTTTTTGTATTGATCGAAAAGACAATCATAGGTAGTGGCTCGGTGGATTTAACTTTCTTTAAACGTGAGATACGTATGCTCGTGAAAAAATTCGAGTTAGGTCGTATTTTTCTTATTTAAGTATTTATTATTGGGTAAAAACGAACAAATTACAATTTATATTAATATTGATCCTTTTATATATAACACAAACCGAACTATATCTGGATAATGGGTAAGCGAGCAACAAGCTGCGCCGCTATCCCCTTTTGAATCGCAAAGCCTATTCTACTAAATATAAATCTTTGGTTCCTCGGGCTCTGCGAGTTACTGTGGACCACCTTCTGCACCCGCTCCTAGAAGCGAACCGCCTCGGGAGCTAGGGATCCAAAAGTGTCGAAGGCAAATGAAATGAACACGTGCTGATTCTCCAAACACGATGTCTCATGCTTAGCAACCTTCCTAGACTCCGCTCTCAAAACCGCCTGTCCCGGTACGAAGCCACTGTTTCTCAGCCCCACCAACGGGGACACCCCAGTGAGGTCAACACACGCATGCTTACCCCCTGCCCAGCCAAACACAAGAACATCAGCAGGACGCAGGGTAGATCTTCCCTCACGCGGATCAGTCAAAAAGTTAATAAGTGCCTCTTTCTTGGCTGAGATCCCGGCACGTCTAAGCACATCCCATAACACATCTCTAACCCATTCAGAGATGTGTTATAAATTGGTCTAAGCACATCCCATAACACATCACTAATATTTATTATTAGTTTTTAAACTCTATATCGATTGAATTTATAAATCGGTCTACTTAGGAAATGGTAGTGGTATAGTTAGGGATGAGCTCGGAATGGTACCAGTACCGATCCAAAAAATTAAAAATATTTGGTACCGGTACCGGTACCGAAATGCTCGGTTCGATACCAGTATTTCGTGCAAAATTCCGGAAATACCGGTACCGTACCAAACCGTATTGGTACCGGTACTATACCGGTCCGAAAACTCAAAACATGGAACTGATTCGGCAATCGATACCGAATTCGATACCGGTACCGGTACACGTACAAAAAATGCTCATCCTAGTGTATTGGAAATTTAGAGCATCCATAACGTTGTAACTCCACAAACCGACACATTAGCGGCATATCAGATTCCAAACGTTACTCAAAAACCCCCCACTTTCTTCCACAACACCCAACTTTCGCAAACTTCACTAAAAGATTATTATAATTGTGTGTTCACACGCACGTACGTATGTGAGAGAGAGAGGGAGAGACAGATGGTAGCCAAACTTTTTTGGCCACTTGTGGTCCGTGTACCATTACAAACCCATTCCACGAGCTTCCCTCCAAACGCAGCTCCCTCCCTCCCGTCCGTCCATGTGCCACCTCAACCATACCCACACCACTCACGTTGTGGGTGCTCTTAGATTGTAGTTTGTAAAACATAAAACCCCTAAAATTTAGTACATGCTTTTTTTAAAGAATGAAGTGAACATACTTATATTAAGAGGCAATGTACTCTACGTATGAGATAAATCACTTTTTATAAAGTGATAAGTACCTTTTGCGTCCATGTGGTAAATGAGCGCATGCACTTTGCAACCTTAGTTTTAAAAAGTTCCCACTTGTACCTTGATTTGACGTCTGCAAAAGCAATGACTGATCTAGGAATTTTTTCTAGTTAGTTCACTGTTTTCAGATGCACTAGTTTTATCATTGAAGGCATTTCTTCTATATCCCAGACATGAACAAAATCAACAAAGTTAATATTAATCATAAGTAATTGCCTATGGTAAAAAAAAATAGTAATCTAATCGGGTTTATAGTTTATTGTTTGCAGAATGTTATTAAGCATTGTTACTTGGCTGTCAAGAAACTGGTTGCATGTTATCTTGATAGGTTGTGTACGTTTGATCATAGTTTTTTATTATTGAATTGTATCGTATGATGTTTATTTGCAGTGTGGTATTGCTAGACAAGAACAACAGAAAGACATGCATCAAGATTGAGGTTGACTTATATGATAGCAGTTATAAGGCAAGAAGTTGTCTATTTTGACTTAAATGTTAAAGGTATAGCGGATATTCACAAGCACGCCCATGAGTTTTTGTGGTTGTATTTGGAATCGTATATTGAATAAAAAAAATACAGGTTCCGATGTTTGTGATGAACATGGCAACTTTTGGTGGGAAATATATAGTATCACTAATCTTGTTGTGGAGGCTAGCAATTGGGCTACCATTTATCTAGAGTTTGGCTGTGCTTGGTTTGATTTATGAAAGGGTTCAAATGAGGCTATCAAGAAAAATCAAAGTGATTCCTTCCGTAAGAGTAACTTATTCTTTTGTGGGTGAAAAGAAGATCATTAAAGAGTACTCCGATGCTCCGCAAGATACTGTAAAGTTGGGCTTAAAACAAAGCCTGGCTAAAGGACTTGCGATTGGAAGAAACGTTGCCACTTTTGTGGTATGGGCCTTCTTGTGTTGGTATGGTAGTAGATTGGTGGTGTGCCATGGAGCTAGAGGCGAAACGTTCAGGCAGTTGGAGTAGGAATCGACTTCGGCGGGCCATAAGTTCTTTTATTACTCCTAAAGTTTTATCAAACTAGCTTTCTAACTACCATGTGAAAATATCATATATCACACATGACATCAGAGGCCTAGACGTATAATCAACAGTTGGTACTTTTTTTTTCTCATGATATCAAAGTTTATTACGCATTAATAATAAATTTTAAAACACAAGGGGATTAAATACCCTCAACTTCTTTAGAAAACATTCATCAAAACTTTTTACAAGGATATAAAATATTCGAACCATCAAATTTGTCTATAACATAAGGAGTCATCATTCCCTTTAGCAATTTATCCATCCTATCATCTTACTTTAGGTTACTTGAAAATACTTTTGAAAGTACGTCAACACACAATAGTTGGTGAATAACGTTGAATGGCTCAAATATTTCAAAATCTTGTAACAAGTTTTGATGAATGTTTTGTAATGGTGTTGAAGATATTTAAATCCCTTATGTTATAAAATATTATTTTAATCAAAACATTTTTTCATTGTGTAATAAACTTTGATATAATGACATTACACAGTCGAAAAATGTTTGATTAAAATAATATTTTATACAATAAGAAATTTAAATACACTCATTCTCGTTACAAAACATTCATCAAAACTAGCTTGTTACAAGGATTTGAAATATTGGAGCCTGACAACGTTCATCAACTGTGTGTTGACACGTTTAAAAAGGTGTTTTCAAGTAACCAGAAGTAAGATGATGGGAAGGATAAATTGCTAAAAGGAATGATGACTCCTTATGTGATAGACAAATTTGATAGCTCATATATTTTATATCCTTGTAAAAAGTTCTGATGCATTTAATCCCCTTATGTTATAAAATATGTTTACAATCCATAATAAACTTTGATATAATGACAAAAAGGGTATCAACTATTGGTCATACGTCTAGCCCCTAAGACCGAGAGTGACATAAGATATTCTCAGATGGTAGCAAGAAAGCTAGTTTGAGGAAAATGTTAGAAGTTAAAAAAGAACTTACAGCCCGCCGGAGGCGATTACTACTCCAACTGTCCGGATGTTCCTCATCTAGATCCATGGTACATCACCAATCTACTACTGTACCAACGCAAGAAGGCCAACACAACAAAAGTGACAACATTGCTGCCAATCGCAAGTCCTTTAGCCAAGCAGAGCATATGAGGACTCTTTAATGGTCTTCTTTTCACCTACAAAAAATAATAAATTGTTTTTAGTACTAACAAAATCGTCTGCTCTGCCACTACATCATCCCTACTATACTCCTTGATCGTTCTTGATAACTTTCATATATTAAACTGGACACAACCAAAATCTAGATAAATCGCAGCCCAACAATTGCTAACAAGATTAGTGATTCTATATATTCCCCGCCTTTTTTTATTCAATATAAAAATCCAAATACAACCACAAAACTCATGGTCATACCTTTTCACTAAGTAAATCTTGAATGAACAAGCTATCATTGAAAACATGTGATGATATCCCCTATGCCAATAACATCAATGGCGAAGGTTAGTTAGGGCCGGGGGTCCCCCCCCCCCCCCCGGTTTTTTGCGTAGTAATGTAAATTTACCAGGTTTCGTTAGAAAATTTATATACGTAGTGTAAATTTAGCCGTTTTCGGCCCAAAATATGAGCTCGTCCCCTCCGTTTGTGAAATTATGTGTATATTTTGAGCCCCCCCGGGTGTCTTAGTCCAAGCTTCGCCACTGAATAACATTCAAGTCAAAATATGCAACTTGTTGCCTAAAAACTACTTTCATATAGTTCAACCTTAATCTTGACGCCTGTATTTCTGTTGTTCGTGCCCAGCAATACCCCTTTGCAAATAACACATAAAACGCTACAATTCAATAATCATAAATTATCATCAAATAAACCTACCAAGAATACATTCAACCAATTTCCCGACAGCCAAGTAACAAAGATTAATAACATTCTGCAAACAATAAATTATAATCCCGATTACACTACTATTTTTTTTACCATAAGCAATTACATATGATTAATATTAAGCTTGTTGATTTTGTACACATAGACGTCTGAGGGTGTAGAAGAAGTGCCTCCAATGATGTTCGCGATGTTGCTAGCTAGTGAAGATCAACATCACTGGCATTCCCATTCCATCGCCAATGGCAACTATAAGTCTGACAACCGTTAAAAACATGTCTAAACCATCTGCATGCATGATAAGCGACGACTGGATCAGTGACCCATATGCTCACTCATGACATCACTAAGGTTTCATAAATTGTGTGATCAGTATAAATATTTAAAAAAATATCAAACTTCTGCTCATGACATTTATCTTTATGTTAGGTACGAATTGCAAAGGTCGTGATCACTAAGGTTTTATAATTTGTGTGCCAAGTATAAAACAAAAAATAATAATCCCAGTTTTAAGGCACTTTTGCCTATCCTTCATGATTTATAAGCAAGTTTTGAATTTAATTTGGTTTTTAGATGATTCCCAAATGGGGTAATTTACGGATCATACGTATGTGGCATGGGAGGTACACGGTTGTGGTGACTTGGCAAAGAGTGGGTATAGGGATTCTTGTCACAAAGTAGCGGACCTATAACCTTTTTTTCATGGGAGTCGAAAAATTTTGTGAATCCATTAACTATAGCTAAACATTAATTTTTTTCCTAGTTTGATTTTGGTCAGATCTCATAACAAAAGAAATTGGTTTTTGTTCGACAGAATCCAAAGAAATATTAATCAAATCAATAGGTCCAGGAGTCTTAGAAGATGAGGCTTCAACTTTCTTTTAAGAAATCATTCAGTTGTACTATCAATATTCCCTAAAGTACACATTAGCCAGGGTCTTCCACCCAAACATGTCCCCTAAGAAATTACATAAGGGTCTTACTAGGGATACCTCACACCCTTCCTATACGCCCCGTATAGGGCTATACAGAGGGAGAGGAGAGGGGAGGGGAGGGGACTATACACCTCGTATAAGGTTATACGAAGCATATATGGGGGGCCTACACACCTCGTATAACTCTATACGGGCGTATTGGTGGGTTTTTTTTAGCAAAAAGGGATGGTGTCCCGTATAGCTCTATATGGGGCGTATTGGTGGGTTTTTTTTTTTAGCGAAAAGGGACAGTGTCCCTAGAAACCCCTTACATAGTTACACGAATTACTAAATAATTACATAATGTTGCCGCTACCGTAATTAGACCTAGACTTCAGGCAAAGACTCGTATCTTACTTGACTTGCTTCATCATTTTCAAATATGAACGATTGATATTATTAAAAGTTGCGCTTTTCCCCCCTCTTCCATAGATTCCAAATCGTCGTCAAAGACCACCATAATCACTTTTTTTTTCTTTATTACCGTCTTGAGCTTTTCTAATATGCTAGCTTTTGTCGAACCGAGATGGCATATAACGGAAACGAGTTTTTTTAATCCATAATAAGTACTATATATATGTGTGTGCGCGCTAACTGCTTAGTATAATTTGTTGCTAAATCCGAACCGTATTCACAAGTCAATGAATATGGAAGGACCTAAGTTGATAAGTCGGCCATGTTGGTTTAGTTTCCTAATTATAATACGATTAATATGATAATATGTATTGGTGATCAAGTTAGGCTTAGATTATAGATATAGGATATAGAGCTTGATTAGAAACTTTAGACGTGAAATCAATAGACAATTATTGTAGCTTTTTTTCGTCAATTTTTTCCTGCAATAATAATATGTTTGATCGATTTGTGCATCTATAATTTATTACAATTATTAATCCAAACCTCATAACGGTGCTCATATCCCAAGGTAACTAACACAAGATGGAAAGGAACGAAATGATGTCGTGTCTTCATCCCCAACAATGATTAATTCTAGCTTTCTTTTGCAATCTTGTTACTCTCACATTATATACCATATGAATTCAACTCTTTAGTTAAAATATACAATCTAAAATTAACCTCACAGTTTTTTTATTTAACTTCTGCATGCATGTATGTATAACTAATGTTATGCTAAATTCTTTTTCATGCACACAAGTTTGTCACGCGTGGAAACCGATGTTTACGTTAATTTTAGAATTGAACCAACCCCAAAATCGGAAAGATGTTCCAAAAGAGACCACAACATTAAAACACCAATCAAATTTTGAAAAATCCATCATCATGAGTCATCCCAACCAAAGCCAACCTCCCACTGCTCCTCCTCCTCCACAAGGTTCCTTTCTTAATTGTTTTTATTTACTTTTTTCCCCTTTTAGATCTAATTGTATCAACGATTTCGAATTGCATTTTGTAAGGTTATCAAAAGTGTTAATGATCAATCGTATCTTTGATTGTTATAGATTATCCGGCAGAAGGACAATCTAAAGGCATCCACCAACCATCGGAAGTATACCCGCCACCAGGAGGGTATCCATCACATGGATACCCAGGATATCCACCACAAGGGTATCCTCCACAAGGATACCCTCCGCATGGATACCCTCAGTATGGTTACCCACCGCAAGGGTATCCACCCCAAGGGTATCATCAAGGGTATCCCGGGTATCCACCACAACCGCAATACAACATCCACTACATTCCTCCTCCATATCATAGGCAAGATAGCGGTTTCATGGAAGGCTGGTATTATTGATCATTCATTTTTCTCTCTTAAATCTATTTATGAAAGTTGGGAATATGTGTTATGCATTGTGATTTATAGAGTGCATAACAATTACACAAAACTTTATACGACAAATTTTGATCGAGATGCATGGAATTTTTGGAAGAAACTATTTGCGATCTCCATTGATTGAAAGTATGTTGGAAATCTGGTATTAATAATAACCAGAAAGTAAAGAAATAAGAAATAATCGACACAGTAAACCGGGCTTGTGTTTAACACAATTCCCTTAAACAAATTCTCGGTCTATTCCCAGGGTACTCCGGTTCGAAACAGAATCGGTGCTCTGCTGGACTCGGACACTTGCCTGAAATGCAATCGAAAATAACACTGTTTGAACTAGGAAGAAGATGAAGTGTTTTTGAGTTGGTGTGTCTACAAATGAATAATGTCATGGTATTTATAACCAAGAGTCATAACCATATAATCAACTCTTAGTTATGACCATTAAAGAATATTAAATAATAATAATACTCATCTAATGACCATTATCAAAAAGAATTGAAACTGAAACACAATAATCATAATCATTATGATTATTAATGGTATTGACTAGACCACCATATTTTGAATTTCAAAACCGAATTCAAAAAATCGTTTGACGCGGGCTCGGGTTTTCGGAGTTTCATTCTTGTCCGCGGGACGTGCGGGCACGCACGAGTTCGATGAATTTCTAGTCCAGAAACCCAAATTTGCATCCCCCCTTGCGCGCGTGTAGGACTTGTGGTAAAACATGTCATAAAGAATTCAAATGGGTGTAAGGTCACTACCTTATAAACCATTCATTATTTTGTTCCCAACCCGATGTGGGACAAACATTTACCACTTCCTTCATTCACACACTTAAAACTTCCAACAATCCCCCACATGAATGGAGGTCGAAACAACCATATTATTCCAATTAGATTTCAACAGCTGAATCTTGCATACAATATGTAGGTGTTATCCTTTGAACCTTTGCTTATGAAGCATACTTAGCCCACTGGCTCTGAGTAGACGGTGATGTCTTTGAACTCGAGGCCGTTTGTGTAGACGACAATACACTTCACACAAGACTCTCCCTGACATAGTCAAGTCCTCATAGTTATGTTCGTTATGGTCATAAACATGCGCCTGGTTCTGCAAGAGCTATTAAGTATTGTGCCCAACAATACCCTTCGAAGCGACCCCACTTCTCTCTCACATAGGTGATTCACCATGTATGACTACCTTGGTCGAATCATTAAAAGCCATATGCTTAGCCTCACACTTGTCACTTTTAGGAATGAACTAGGAAGGTTACCTTGCCACGTGGTAAACTCCCTCTTAAAATTGTAGGGTTATCCCCCCACAGTGACCGCACTAATTCATACAATTAGGTTTTCCTATTGAACTCAACTCTTGGGATCTCCAGTCTGTTGAGTTAGGTTTCCTTCGCATGAACTTTAATTTTTCAAGGGCTTCAGTCCCATTCCCATAGACGACTTCTGAACTAACTCTCTACTTAGGCCTTTTATTAGCGGATCCGCAATATTATCCTTTGACTTCACATAGTCAACAGTGATAATTCCAGTAGATATTAGTTTTCGTACCGCATTATGTCTACGTCTAATATGTCTATTCTTACCATTATACATTGTGCTATGAGCTCTGCCAATTGCCGATTGGCTATCACAATATATACAGATGGCCGATGCCGGCTTAGGCCATCTTGGTATATCCTCAACAAATTGACGTAACCATTCTGCCTCTTCGCCCGCTTTATCTAGGGCGATGAATTCGGATTCCATCGTGGATCTAGCTATAACCGTTTGTTTAGACGATTTCCACGATATTGCAGTACCTCCAAGTGTGAATACATACCCACTTGTTGCTCTGGAATCATTTGTGTCAGATATCCAATTTGCATCACAATGTCCTTCGACAACTGCTGGATATCTGTTATAATGTAACCCGTATTCTCTAGTGTATCTTAGGTTCCGAAGAAACCGAATCACATAGTTCCAATGACTTGAACTTGGGTTGCTTGTGTATCTACTTAGCTTGCTCACAGCATATGCTAAGTCGGGTCTAGTGCAACTCATAAGATACATCAAACTGCCAATAATTATTGAGTATTCCAACTGGTTAACGGGTTCACCTCTATTCTTAGCTAGATGTTGACTTGTGTCAATGGGAGTTCTAGCTACATTAGAGTCATTCGCATTAAACTTCTCAAGAATTTTGCTCACGTAATGGGATTGACTTAAAACAAGTCCAATTTGGGTTCGTGTGATTTTAACTACCAAAATCACATCCGCAAGACCCATGCCCTTCATGTCAAATATTGTTTTTAACATGTTCTTAGTGGACGTTATGATTTTGTTATCACTACCAGCAATGAGCATATACGTATAGACACAAAATGACATATCCATCGGATGTGTCCTTCACGTATACACATTTGTCACATGCATTGATTTTGAACCTAAAATCAAGCATGACATGATCAAACTTTTGGTGCCATTGTTTAGGAGCTTGTTTCAATCCATACAAGGATTTCACAAGTTTACATACTTTCTTTTCTTGCCCAAAGGCTATGAAGCCTTCGGGTTGTTCCATGTAAATCTCTTCCTCTAGATTTCTATTCAAGAAAGCCGTTTTTACATCCATTTTGTGAACTTCCAAGTTTCTAATGGCGGCAATGGCAAGCACCAACCGTATAGATGTTATTCGCGTAACCGGCGAATATGTATCAAAGTAATCTAAACCTTCTCGTTGTTTATATCCTTTGATCACCAACCTTGTCTTATACTTATCAATGGTGCCATCAGGTTTCATCTTCTTCTTAAAGATCCATCGATATCCTAGTGTTTTACACCCTTGAGGAAGATCCACTAGTTCCCACGTATGATTTTGTAAGATAGAGTCTATCTCACATTTGATGGCCTCCCTCCACTGAGGTCCTTCAGCGGAATTCACCGCTTGTTGATACGTTTGAGGTTCCTCTTCTACCATGTAGGTAAGGAAATCAGGGCCGAAGGATTTTTCAATCCTTTGCCGTTACTTTTTCTGATTTCAACCTCCTCTGTCTCAGATTGTTCCCAAGGTTCATATCCAGTACTCTCATTTTGAATACTTTCCTCAACCGGTCTAGAATTGCTCGGTTTTCCTTTATCCAAACGTGAGAACTTATATTCAAACCATGATGCATCCTTTGCTTCTATTATAGTGCCATTGTTTATTCCGGGATTCTTGGAATCATGCACAAGAAATCGATATGCACCACCGAGAAGGGTATATCCTATAAACACACAATCAACGGTTTTGGGTCCTATTAGTAGGCGTTTTGGTGGAGTCACCATTACCTTCGCTAGGCACCCCCACACTCGCAAGTATTTATATGGTGGTTTAATTCTTGTCCATAACTCATATGGAGTTAAATATTTCTTCTTATTCGGTATCATGTTTAAGACATAATTAGCCGATAAGATTGCTTCACCACACATGTCCGGGCTTACCCCAGAACTTATCATCATGGCATTCATCATTTCTTTCAAGGTTCGGTTCTTACGTTCCGCTATGCCATTTGATTGAGGGGAGTAAGGAGGTGTGACTTCATGTATGATTCCTTCCTTTTCACACAAGTTCATAAAAGGTGAAACATATTCACCTCCTTGGTCACTCCTTACTCTTTTAATTTTTCGATTTAGTTGATTCTCAACTTCGGCTTTAAATAAGATAAACTTATCAATAGCCTCGTCCTTACTCTTAAGTAAGTAAACATAGCAATATCTTGTACTATCATCAATGAACGTGATGAAGTACTTGTTCCCACCACGAGTAGGAATTGCTTTTAGATTACACACATCGGTGTGAATCATCTCGAGGGGTTCGGTAAATCATTCAATCTTTTTGAATGACGATCTCGTTTGTTTTGCTTCGAAGCAAGTTTCACATTTATTATTTGAGTCGATATCGAATGTTAGTATGCATTTAAGTTTAATCAAACGTCGAATGGAATTAAAATTAACATGACCTAGTCTACCATGCCAAACATTAGAAGACTCAAGCATATAAGCAGAACTAGTAGCATTCTCATTCATATTGTTAAACACGGTTACATTCAACTTGAACATACCATTAAGGGCATAGCCCTTACCAACATACACACCATTTTTGGTCAACACGACCTTATCACACTCAATTACCATTTTGAACCCAAACTTGTTCAACTGCCACCCCGACACAAGATTCTTACGAATTTCAGGAACATACAACACATTTGACAAAGTAAGTTCCTTTCCCGAAGTCATCTTCAATATCACATTCCCCTCACCTTTGACTTCGGCCGTAGCGGAGTTTCCCATAAACATTTTTTCTCCATTAGTCACCTCCTTGAAAGTGCTAAAGAGACTTTTGTCAAAGCACACATGACGGGTAGCCCCCGTATCGACCCACCAATCTTTGTTATTTTGTCCAATCAAGTTAACTTCGGTGACCATAATCGAGAGGACCACCGCAACAAGGTTCTCAACCTCACGAACCATGTTAACTTGTCGAGCATTTTCTTTCTTTGGAAGCTTGCATTCATTGGCCCTATGGCCTTGCTTTCCACAATTGTAGCAAGTTCCTTGGAACTTCTTTTTCTTCCCAACTCCCCCCTTAGGACCAAGGTTGAAGCCTTTCCCATGATTTTTCTTTCCACCATTTTTACCCTTTGAAGATTGGCCATGTTCAACAACATTGGCCTTTGTTGTTCCGGGACCGTCAATTCTTTTTAGAGCAATTTTATTGTCTTCTTCAATACGAAGACGAACAACAAGATCTTCAATAGTCATCTCCTTTCGCTTATGCTTGAGATAGTTCTTGAAATCGACCCAACTTGGTGGTAGCTTTTCGATGATACAAGCAACTTGGAATGTCTCACTAAGAGACATCCCTTCCGCATGAATATCATGAATAACAACTTGTAAATCTTGGACTTGACTCATAACAGTTTTTGAGTCTATCATTTTAAAGTCCAAGAATTTAGCCACCACGAATTTCTTAGTACCGGCATCTTCGGTTTTGTATTTTCGGTCCAATGACTCCCATAATTCTTTGGCAGTCTTGGCCATACAATACACATTATAAAGTGCATCAACCATGCCATTCAAGACATAGTTCCGGCACAAGAAATCCGAATGATTCTAAGCCTGAACTGCGCTTACCGACAGCGCATCCGTTGCCTCTTCATCAACATGAGAAACGGTTTCAGTCAAGAACCTCGCGAGGTTCAAAGTGGTCAAATAAAAGAACATCTTTTGTTGCCATTGTTTTGAAATTCACACAGGTGAACTTCTCCGGTTTCTCAGCATGAGACGTGACTGCACTCGGCAGCGGAGCAACCAAACCGGTTGTCACAGCAACAACGGTAGTCACGATGGCAGAAACAGCAGCGCTCATGGGTTGGGATTCCATTCTGAAACAAAAATACAAGAAATATAATAAGTAATCTGTTTAAGTTTGTTGGAAATCTTGTATTAATAATAACCAGAAAGTAAAGAAATAAGAAATAATTGACACAGTAAACCGGGCTTGTGTTTAACACAATTCCCTTAAACAGATTCTCGGTCTGTTCCCAGGGTACTCCGGTTCGAAACAGAATCAGTGCTCTGCCGGACTCGGACACTTGCCTGAAATGCAATCGAAAATAACATTGTTTGAACTAGGAAGAAGATGAAGTGTTTTTGAGTTGGTGTGTCTACAAATGAATAATGTCATGGTATTTATAACCAAGAGTTATAACCATATAATCAACTCTTAGTTATGACCATTAAAGAATATTAAATAATAATAATACTCATATAATGACCATTATCAAAAAGAATTGAAACTGAAACACAATAATCATAATCATTATGATTATTAATGGTTTGAATTTCAAAACCGAATTCAAAAAAACGTCTGATGCGGGCTCGGGTTTTCGGAGTTGCATTCGTGTCCGCGGGACCTGCGGGCACGCACGTGTTCGATGAATTTCTAGTCCAGAAACCCAAATTTGCAACCCCCCCCTTGCGCGCGCGTAGGACTTGTGGTAAAACATGTCATAAAGAATTCAAATGGGTGTAAGGTCACTACCTTATAAACCATTCATTATTTTGTTCCCAACCCGATGTGGGACAAACATTTACCACTTCCACCACTTCCTTCATTCACACATTTAAAACTTCCAACAAAGTAGTCTATAATACCTAATAGTTAATACTTAATAGTGATAGGGACTTCATAGTTCGTGCTGGCCCTTGGCTTTAGCCGTCGTAACTTGACCATGCATGCGTCCAGCGACTGAACTTAAACTTATTGGTCGGGATTATAAGAAAATTTCAAATTTCCCCCCGGGTTTTCCCCTATGCATGGGTCTATAAAATCATAAAGACAGGTCAAAACATCTTTTTGCACTTGTGTTCATCTTTCTTCTATGCGAGCTCACATTTGATCGATGGAGGCTTGAAATTTATGCAAGCCAACTTGGCTCGAACATTACATGAGCTGACTTTGAACCAGTTCTTTAAGGTATATTCAAGCATGTTTCAAGTCAAAAACTATTTGAAAACCTTAAATTAATTAACCATGTCAAAATTCACATAAGGTATCTTCTAATAATAAGTGTGTGCTTTGTAATTAGCATAATTGCGTACTTATTCAATGCATTGTTGTTAACATGGTGTGCTACTTGTGCAGTTTAGCTGCATTGTGCTGTTGTTGTCTCTTGGATATGTGCTTTTGAACCACCGAAGTTTCATCAGCTTCACATTGTTCAACTATAGATTGCAATATTCCAATTTTATGAAAACAAAGACACGCGTCTTTAAAATACATATCCTCTATTGAGACTTGAACTCACAGCCCGTTGATTATTGGATCACCTCGAAGCACTAGGCTACACACCTAGTAATATTTTGTCAAAGAAAATAACTTGAACTGTAAAATAAAAAGATGTCTTGATTTCTTTTAGCAATGTCATATTAGTTTTGTAAGTATAGAGAGATTGTTTATCCAATTTATATGAAAATGACATTTGTCGAACATTCGAGTAGATATTGTTAGATTTCAATCTTTCATATATATAGTCTTTTATCTTTTTTCATAGGATGATTTGTTTCCTTCTAAGATTGTCATGTGTAGATAACCTTGAAAGATTTTATGCAATACTCTTAGTTGCCTTCCATTCAATATTAATATTGATTACACTACAAAATAACTAGAGACACATGTCACTTGAAGATTTATTCTTAATCAAAATTTTTCGCTTAAACTATTTTCCTATTTTTAATAAATTTATTTATGTTAGTGTAATCAAAACATAATAGAGTCAAAGTTAAAAAAATAACCTTTATTCAGGATATTCCGGCATTTTGCCAGTGGGTCGACACTTGAAGTTGGCAACATTCCGGTAAGGTGGCAATTTGATGTTTAGGTCGATTAGTGACGTCTAATGACTCTAATTCCAGAATCCTTGACACATCTAGCCGTATGGGGGTTGTGTGTGACGTTTAGTCATGGGGTATTTTTTAACAATAAACAATTTGAACTTTGAGAGCGAAATATTTTGGTTGCATTCTATAAATGAGAGATAATTTTGAGTTATCCATGTTTCAAAATACTTTTAAATTTTTTATTAAGGACCGTTTGATATTGAGTTTGAAAACAACTTATTACTTGTTGACTTTTTTAAAAGGCCAGGACTTTTGGGTTTTAAAAAACAATTTTTTAACCATATAAAAAGCTAAAATAAAAATGAATTTTGTGATTACCAAACATTTTTTTAACTAATTGGCTTTATGGAAAAACCAATAAGTCAATAGGTTGTTTTCCAATTCAATTTCAAACATAAGTTAAGTATGTGACAATTTTTTTTTCTAAATTTCATATCTGTACTTCTGAATTTATTTCGTTCTCTAAAATTGTTATGTTAATTCATCAAACTTTTTATAAAAATCTAATACCCTTAAATGAAATATATGTAAATTGTTTTCAAATAATACATGGAAGATACAATTAGAAAACTATGTTTTCGAAACAATGGTTGCCTTGAAGTTCGAGTGTCTTCGATATCCTGTTAATTTTCTTCAGTTAGACCTATGTATCATCATCCTTTGGTATATTTGTACACTGTACGTGTGCCCAACCGTATAATTGTTTCTCCACAACAGGTTTCCAAGGTTTCTCGGTTATGAGTGAAGAGCGTGTACTTTTAAAGATAACACAGAAGATATATTGAAGGCAAAGCTAGCCATCTAGAATTTGTAATTTACAAATAATAACTTGTTTTTTTGTTAGTTTTTTATTAATGTAAATGTGACATGTCACTATATTATACTCATATACGCCTTAGTGTGTGTGCACACCAATATTTGTATACATGTTAAACAGTCAAAAATTCAAAACATTTAGAACTTCTTAGTTTCACATAAAACTTCTAGTTCTATTAGCCAATTTGAAACTTTTAGCTAGGCAAACTATTAAAATAGTGAACACTCAATTTCGATCGGGTATAACTAACATTAAAAAGAATTTATGGATGGCAGCTGCTCCTTATCCTTTGTGTGTAGGTCCGTCAAGTGATTGCTTCTGCCTTAAAAAACCCCTATTTCATATCACCTCAATGACAAGAGTATATAAAAGCGTATTATCACTAGAAGATGAATATTTCGCTATTTTATGTTTATACAGATTTTGGGTGATGAAATAGGTTTACTATGCTCGTGACCATCCATCTTAGTCCTACTCTTTACACACTGCATATAGATGAGTTTTCGTCAATTTAATAATTCTTCCAAGTTCCAAAAAAAACCTACTCTTTTGACCCGTTATATTAATTCCAACTATGGTTGTGCAACGTGTTACAACTGTTTTGAATCGGATCGGAACCAAACCGGACCTTATATAATAAATGGGTTGGGTTCCAAAACCGCTAAAACGGTTCTCGGTGGTCGGTCTTGGGCCAGAACCAGTTATGTCGGTTATGCTTAGAGGTGAACAAAAAACCCGAACACGGAACTGGACCCAAAAAAATCTCCGAAACATGTTTTTTTTTTACCCGGTTTTTTAATACTCAAAACCGTACCCTAAAATACGAATAGGGTATGCATTCAGTACCAAAACACGTACCCGAACTGGACCCGATTTGTACCCAGTAATACCTGAAATCCGGAACCGGATTTTTCCAATATTCGAAACCGGGTAATTCAAATACCTGATTTATACCCAAAATAACCCGAAAAATACCCCTAAAAAGTGCAACCCCTCTATAAATTTCAATCTATACCCGAAAAACCCCGAAGACCCGAAAAAAACACCAAAAATAAGGTTTTTTTTTCAATACTCAGAAATAGGGTATTTAAATACCTGGTTTTAGAGTGTACCCGGTTCAATACCCGACAGAAACCCGATGCATATGGTATGTTTTTTAGAGGCAATACCCAGAACCAAACCCAACCTGGTACTGCCAATATCCGGTCATACCCGAACCCGGTTACATATTCCGAACTGAGTATTTGAAAACCCCGATTTGTGCACCTCTAGTTATGTTATGCTCACCAACAGCCCAAGAAGCAATCCAGCACGAACCCCAGCAACAGCCCAAAAAAATCCAGTAACTTACCGTAGGCCAAGCCCAACAGCCCATACTTGAGGTTAAATGCCCTCAACCCGAAACCTTATTTGGATAACTTGATTGGCCACGTCATCACATTGGTGTTTGGTTAAGAAATAATATGAGCCCTCAAATCCAATCCAATTTCCAAACCCTAATTTTCTCAAACCAGAAAACCTTTTCTGCACGAAACCGAAACCCTAATTCCCAAATCAATCAATCAATTTCTATCATCCTTCAACAATCATCATGACCTGTTTCTTCCTAATGCATTAGCACATCCATTGATCAACAAACGCTGGTGATTTTTTACTCAATTACATCAATTGTTATGCTCTTTATACGTAATCGGATTTATTAATTGGAAATGTTAGCTTAGGATTTATCAAATTTTGTTCAATTTTGTTTAATTTTGAATAAATTTGTTTAAATTAGGGTTTTTTTGGTACTGTTTTGACCTAGAATTATAATTAAGAATTGTGTGATTATCGGATGAGGTGAATTAAAATCGATCTGAATTTGGATGCTTCTGGATTTGTTGAATTGTTAAGCTAGCAGAGTTTGATTGTATTTGGATAGTAAATTGTTATTGGGTGAGTGAGGTTTCGGATCCGAATCGATCTAGATGGTTAGAATTATGATTGGAGGTTATAAGTATGGCTTTACATTTTGGAGTTGAATTTATTTTTTATATGTGAGTAATAAGTTGTAACTATTGGCTTGTTTAAGAAAGCAATCATTTAGCGTGCAAGTTTTAGTTTTGAAAAGCGCGATGCATTTTGATCTCAAAAGCGGATGTGTGATACTTACATATTTTTCTAAATCATGTTTGATGAGCATTGCACATTATGCATTGAAAAACTTGTGTTTGGGGGAGATATGTAATTTTGCAGGCTTAGATGGGGATATATGGAATTTCCTATGTTTTATTTAACTTGTTAACTTTTAAACACTAAAAAGTAAGATATTAAGTCTTTTGGCTCTATGTACAAGTAGTCTATGCATAAAATAGAAGTAATCTATGCAGGTACTCATAATGTTTTCATCAGATTGCATCATACAAGGGAATATATTATTAGACTGCATCATGGAATCGTATCGTGCATTATACAAACATTTTTGAACTAAGCTTTAGTCTAATTCAATATTTCCATTTACGCTTATGTCTTTCTGTTAAACAGTTTGTGCGCTTTCTATATTTAGTCACTTGATTTTCTTAAGTGTTATTAACTTATTACTGAATTCTCTAATGAGTAACCGTCATCAAATCTAGTGATTAAGAGTTAATGATATGATAAACATGCTTTACAGGTAGAACATTTTCATCATCAGTTTTCCTGATGGGTGCTCCTAAGCAAAAATGGACAGCTGAAGAAGAAGCAGCTTTGAAAGCTGGAGTTGTTAAGCACGGAGCAGGAAAATGGCGCACAATTCTCAAAGATCCTGAATATAGCAGTGTCTTGTACTTGCGTTCCAATGTGGATCTCAAGGTTTGAAACCTTAACCTCAAATTGTATTATGGTCATCTAATTATCAACGATCATATTTTTATTAAAAAAATGTTTACTTGGTTCAGGACAAGTGGAGGAACATGAGTGTAATGGCGAATGGATGGGGATCAAGGGAGAAGGCTCGGTTGGCTATGAAACGAGCGCAACATGCTTCTAAAGATGACAACCCGATGGCACTAACGGGTGACCTAAGTGATGAAGATTCGGGTGATGGTAGACCGCTTCCGTCTTCTAGTGGGTCCCCACAGATTGGTAGTTCCAAAAGGTCTATGATAAGGTTACACATTTGTTCTTGATTCATGTCATTAATATTGTAACCTGCATACTGTTGTTAATAATCTCAATGGTTATCATATATGTTTGCTTTAATTTACTGTTGCAGGTTGGATAATCTAATAATGGAGGCAATAAACAACTTGAAGGAGCCTGGTGGATCTAATAAGACTACTATCGGCACATACATTGAGGTACATACAATCTAAAAAGATATAATTAAATTTTTTTGTTAGGCTTTTAAACGAATCAAACTTTCAGTGAACAGTTCGTGAACCGTATGGTCGTATGGTTGTTTGGTTAATAAACGAATTAATTTGAACTAGAAATTGTATTCGTTTATGTTTGTGAATGTTCGTTTGTTTAAATTTGTTTATGTTTGTTCGTTTATCTTTATTTTTGTTTGTTAGTTTACGTTTGTTTAAGTTCGTTTGTTTACGTTACTTAAAATATTCATTAAAAAAATTTTGGCCCATTGAAACTTGGTATACTTTCAATTACTTCTTCGGCCCAACACATTGTTCTTCAGATTAGTTTTAACTAGTATTAGCCCAGCTATGTTCATTCATCTGTGTTTTGTTATGTTCGTTCGTGAATCTTTTCTTTATTCTCTTAATGAACATCAACGAACACAAATATGTTCATTTTCTTTACAAATGATAAGAACAAGAAAGCCCTGTTCGTCAAATGTTTGTGTTCGATCGTTTGAAATGTTAAAGCTTTATGCTCGTTTACAACCCTACTTTTTTAGAATCAAACTTCATCATACTTGGATTTATAGTTTACAAATGTTTGTGATTTAATCGTTTTATTTTCCACTTCTCAGGAACAATATTGGGCACCTCCAAACTTCAAGAGACTTTTGTCAATGAAGTTGAAATTTCTGACTCAAATTGGCAAACTTGTGAAGGTATATAATTTGTGTTATGACTGTTATTAAATAACAATTTATCTACTCTTGATTATAATTATTTCAATATGTTGCAGACAAAACGCAAATACAGAATTGCATCATCAAACGCAACAATCGACAACAAAAAGTTGCCAACAATGTTACGTTCAGAGGGAAAACAGAAGGGCAGTTCTAGTGCCATGAGGCTTGATAAGGAAGAAATCACTGTTCCTACAAAAAGTCAGATTGATTTAGAGCTCCAAAAAATGAAGAGTATGACTCCGCAGGAGGCAGCTGCCGCCGCTGCTCAGGCGGTGGCAGATGCGGAAGCCGCCATAGCAGAGGCAGAAGAGGCTGCAAGGGAGGCTGAGGCAGCTGAAGCTGATGCAGAAGCTGCGCAAGCTTTTGCAGAGGCGGCAATGAAGACTCTCAAAGGGAGAGCCGCTCAAAGGCAGGTAAAACAATGTTAGTTTGTTTGCATAGTGTAATAGTTTCTTTTATAAAACATAGATTTGACTTGTTTTATCTTTTGCAGATGATTCGTGCTTGACAGACAAGAGCTTTGCAGGTGTAAATATCTTTTAAGTTATAGTTTGTCAAAACCAGAATTCTTTTGACTGGTAAATCAACGTTTGGTTGGTGGTTTTTTATTGAACAAGTAGAGTAAGATGTCATAAAATATTGCTTGCTGTTGTTGTTGATTGTCAACATGACATGTTTTGATTTCATAAATGTTTTTGTTTATTTTTACATTGTGAGTTGTAGCCTTGTAGATTAACATTGATTTTGAGCGTTTTGCTTGAGTAATGTGTAGTTAGTTATAGGCATGGAAAGTAAGACATATAAATTGTTTTTGCGAAACATAGAATTACTGGTTGTTGTGTTAAAATTAGGGATGTTTAAATCAGTTGGAACCGATCGAACTGTTCAGATCGAAGCTGGTTGGCCAGTTTGAGATCCAGCTATCTCGGTTCATCGTTTAGTTTTAACGATTCGTATATATTTTTTCATTATATGGTATATGTTGTGGATATGTAATATAAGCATGTACCATTGTTCTCATTTCATAGTTTTAATACCGGTCCAACTTAGCCACTCAATCCTTGCGGACAAGGATTAACCTTTTTGTATGTAATCTGGTTTTAGGTTATGCGGGTTGGGACATGTTGTGGATCACTTAGGACCAAAAATACAGTACTGTTAGCTGTTAAGTCAGTAAACACACACAGTTGAAAACGATATGGATATGACACAAGATGAAGAATATGTATTAGTCTTATAGTCTGCATCTATAGAACCAGTTTGTGGCCGAGTTTTGGCCTGGACCAGACTGGAATCGATCAGTCTACAGTTATAGAAGATCGTCCCATATATATTACATATTCAGGTCCCGTTTGTAGGCTTTCACTGGACAAACATGTTTAATGCTCACCCCTAATTGAAAATGTGTAATTAAATACAACGCACCTGTTTAAAACATGTTAATGAAAAAAATACGCTATGTGAATTTTTTTAATATTTAAAATTAGCAAGTTAGGCTTCATTATTTTTTTTTACTGGTACATGAAATTTAAACCGTGTTATAGACATGCTATATGAAGTAGAAGGTTTAGCACAATATGATTCAACTTGTTAACTATTTAATTAATTTATTTATTTATCTATTTTTTAACGGTCAACGAATCCTCTAAATTGGCTACTGGCTAAATTCACCACATTGGAATACACTCACCTTCCGATCCGGGAAAAATCCTCACATAAGGGAAACACCCGTGAACACTCGTATGAAGGCACAATAGTGCGATGAGATAATACACGTTCAGTTCAATGATCCAATTAGCAAACACCACATACTCGTCTAGTCTCTCATCATCACCTTGTGTCGCCGAAACTATATGATTGAAGTAGGAATCAAACCTAGGTCACGTGAAACACAAGTCTCTTTCTTACCACCAAAAACTCATTGGCTTAATTAAGTGACTTAATTAATGAATTAATAATACCTTTAGGAATAAAGATCATAAAAGTATTTAAAGAAGTGAAAAAATTATTGTTTTAAAGAAATGTGGAATTACTATAAAAAAAATACCGAGTTTGTAAACAAAGAAAATAAACTACAGAAAAAGTCCTTTATGTTTATATAGGTTTACATGTTTCATCATTTATCTTTGAAAATCATGTTGAACATCTTTTTTTGTTAACTTTTGTAACGGATTTTCACATTATTTTGTTTTATTATATAGAACAATTTAAGATAAATAAAGTATTTTACAAATAAATATATAATGTTTATCATAGTAGTTTTAATTAAATTTTTATAAATTAATTTATTTTGGTGTACACAAGAATCTGGTTTTGAAATGAAAGGACATGTAAAAAAAGGTGATTATGTGGAAATGCAAGGATGTTTAATTTGTAGGATGGAGACAAAATGCTTATGCACACAATAAGTATTGTGAAACAAATTTATTAGACCATGAATACAACACAAACTGGTGTTGGACAAAAACAAAATACTCGATCAATAGCGTTTGATCTAGTCGAGCTAGCTCGTTCTTAAACACGACAGTACTTAAGATATCATCAAACGGGTCAAGTTTGGACTTCTGGTTCAGGAGTTGGTTCAGGAGCAGGAGCTTCTGGTTCAGGAGCCGATTCAGGAGCTGCTGGTTCAGGAGCTGATTGATCAACAGTTTCGCCCGCAGAGGCTTCTTCGACCTCAAGCTGGCTGTAGTTTCCTTTCTTCTTAAAGAGTTGGATGTGATGGTGCTTGCAATAGAGCCTGCCTTCATGAGCAATGTAGTTTGATGGGCTTATTGTGCACCCGCCATGACAGCATTTGAAACAAGCTCCGTGGTATGCAGTTCCATCCACCTTAACCTATATATTATTATTATTCATATTCAAATAATATAAAATCTTTTAGTTAGTGAAACGACTCATTGCTAAATGAAATGGTAGTTAATATATATGGTTTAATTACCCGCTCGGTTGGATAAACGATCTTGGTACACGCTAGACATTTGTCTCGGGTACCCTCGAAGAAACTTGAGAGTTTGGCTGAACTCCGAACCTGGTACAAAGAAAGCAACGTGGAATAATAGGCGGCTCAAATAATCACAATAACCGTAAATGGGAAGTTAAGTTAATACCTCTTGACTAACAGTCCTTTCTAGCTTGATTTTTGGTGTTCCTAAATCATGACAACATTTAAGTAGAAATAGTGTGTCATGTAAAAAACAATAAATTTATAATTTACTATTTTTGAAAATTAATAATAACAATATTATTATTAAATTATAAAAACCTTCAAAACATTTTTCCAAGCTGCCAGTTCTCTTGAAAAGCTGATCAAAGTGATGCCTGCAATAAACCACTCCATCGAAAGAATTGAAGTTGCTAAGCTGCAAAATTTTGGTGAGAAAAAATATATATAAACAAAATTACAAATGAATTATTTTATAATCTATTTATATATAGGTCGGATCATATAAAAAAAATGTTATTATACCTTAAGGGTACTGTTGCAATGATGGCATCTGAAGCAGGATTTATGATAAGTTCGTTGCTTAGCTACTAATTTATCAACCAAATACACAGTTTTCTCGCAAACCGAGCATTTTTGGTTGTTCCTGCGAATGATTTATTCATTTTGAAAGAGTTCTTTTTCTCTTGTTATTTGAAAAATAACGCAAGAAAAAGAACTCCGAAGAAACTCCTTTATTGTTTTGTGATTGAATTACGATTTTCATGTCATTTAAAAGATATGGAAATTTTTTTGTGTGTGGATTGCAGCATATTAAGGAAAATATGAATGTGATTACCACCCATGCATGCTTAATTTGTATCCGATCTTCAAGGATTTCCCCTTTGTTTCCTTTTATTCCTCGTATATATTTAGAAATTTTAGAAAACTATGAGAAAAATAAAATGTTTTTAGAAAAAAAAAATCTGAATTATGTTTTCTAACTCTGGTGTCCTAAATATCTACAACCATATATTATAAACAGAAATCTACTATTATAAGACCGTTCGTAATGGCAGCTTTGCCACCAACGTTTTGGAGGAAAACGCGGGGGTACACCGCCCCCTCCCTGCGTTATGTAATTTTATTTTTCCAAACGTTTTGTATAAAACGCTAGATCTGGCTCAAATATCAAAAAACTATCCGTTGGGGTTACCTTTGGAGATGGAGATGGGTTACTGTTCACCGCCGGTGAGTAACTCCGGCAGCGGCTGCGGAGGAGGAGGAGGTGTTGGAAGGAGACCTTGTTTTCTGATTTGGCTTCGAGCTTGCGGCGGCGGAGGCGGCGGCTGCGAAGGAGGAGGAGGTGTCTTGGGTTGGTGTGTTGGTGGATAACAAACAGGCGAAGAAGGAGGTTTCAGATTTGGTTTTGGAATGAAATGGAAGAAGATCTGATTTGGGTTTGGTATTTTTTTAATATTAATGTAGTTTTTTAATTATATATTTAATTATTTAAATGATTTATAATTTAAAAAAACAAATAAAATTAATAGCGACTGGGCGCCACGTGGCGCATAACCCCTGGTAGTGGAGAGTTATGACTACAACCTGTTTTTGTACAAAACCATAACTCTGACCGGACGCCACGTGACGCATAACCCCTGGTAATGGAGCTTCATGACTACTCATGGTCTAATAAAACATGGTTTTTCAACACAGGTGTCTTAATCACATGAGCTCTGCCTTTTATTTTCACTTCATGTTAAGGTGACACGTGGTTTCACCACAATTGGGAAATTGACGGTTCCAAATTAGGGTTTCATTGTAATCCTCAACTCCCACGTTTTCACACCCCATCAATCCTTCCAAGCTTCCTTCCTACAGCCTCACTCTAATTTGTCGCTGATCAATCGTCATCTCCCTCGCGTGATTTTGATTTGGAGCCAGAGGTCTCGTGATTGCAGGTAATTAAGGGTTTTTGTGTACAATAATTTGAAATTGATTAGGTTATGGTCGATTTAGGTATATATATATATATATATATATATATATATATAGTTACTGTTATTGTGATTTATCTTTGTGATTCAAGTTAGGATCTTAATTTTAGGCATTATCTGTGCAAACAAAAATTAAGGTTTTTAGTGTTCTCCATCAACGCAGTTGGAAGCGCCGGTTGTGGTGATGGAATTACTGGAATAGCAGTAGAGGTGGAAGCGGTTGTGTTTTTATTTTATGAAATTGATAACATCATGAGTGAATCAATTATCGGTTGTGAATTCATAACCGCCACACTACCGGATCGGACGCCAATGATGCCATTAATCGGTAATTTTCTCTTATAGCTTTTTATAATCTCTATCTAAGATTAACAATATCACCACCATCTGAGTTCTGATTATAGCCCACTATGTCATTACTGTTTCATCATTGATTCACCTTCAATTTTTTTATGTATACTTTAGATTAGGGTTCACATCAGAGAAAATAAAAAGGCTGGATTGGGAGTATTGGTACAGAGGAGTTTGTAAAAAAAATTCGATATTCAAGACATGGCTGAAGTTTTGTAAAAAAAAACTTATATTCAAATATGAGTTCTTGCAGCTACTTACTACTTAGAAGCAACAATGGTTTGGCCCTATAGTGGAAACCCTCAAAATCAGGTGTTTGCTATATTATATTTGTTATAATTATGAGTTAAAAATTGTAAATTATTGAGCTATTTTGCAGTTGGCACTGTTGGCAACATATATTGGTGGCGATTTCCTTGCGTTATACCATTTTATAAGAAGTTTAGCTGTCAAAGAGCTTTTTCCAGATGCCCGAGACAACTATGTTACTCTTTGATAAGGTAAACGGGCTAATATGTTTTAGAGTTGGCAATTTTAACATGTTAACTAATGAACAAGTTGATTTGGGGTATGGTTTGTTTCTAATGGCTCAAAAGTAGCCAAAAGTGTGTTCTATATGCACACAACCTCCTAAATTCGTTTTATTTGAAAGTTAACTATTACAGATTATTTGTTTTCCAATGTTATTTTGCAGAATAAATCTTCCCATTTGAAATCACTTTATGCATATGCCCACGTTGATTTTACAAAGCCATTACAAAGGTGTTCCTCACAAACTATGTCACAAAACATATATTCAATGCCAACAAATTAACTTTGGAAATAGACCAAAGAAGTAAGTTTGGATGCAAATTATAAGAAAACTGTTGGATTTATTTTTTGTTATTGTCTTGCAATTATGCATCTACATTTCTGATTAATATTTGTTTTTTAATTAAAATATGTTTATCTAGAGCATTTGTGCCTCAGAGAAGGTGGAGAAGCATTACAAGTCGATATAGTGTTGTATTATCCAGAATGAAGCAATTTAGAGCGATGAATAAGCTCAAGAAACTCGCTTTGAAAGTAAACATTAGTATTAATTTATCATGTTGTGATTCTGGTGGTACGAGGTGATTATTATTTAATAGGAATTTTAATAATCTGAATTACATAATCAGTTGTAATCTCCAAGATTCTGATAACGTTCCTGATGATCTTGAATCAAGGTGTCCCAAGTAGGAAGCAACCACAAAGCTGCACAAATTTTTTGAAAGTTTTCGAACAAGACGAAACCTATTCGACTGTGCAGTTCTAATTGAACAAGCTGGTATTTGTTATAAGTGTTCAGTATTTAATTTTATATATTTCTCTTCCAATTTGTTTGTTGATTTATTTGTATCTTAATGCATTATTGTAGGTGAAAGTTGTTAGAAAGTTTTTCAACACTCAAAAGTGTTTTAGCCACATTAGCATCTGGATGTTGGTTTTAGGGGTGTGCAAACACAAGAAACCGGACCGACCCGGGTTTAACCCGACCCGACCCGAGAACCGAAACAATTTAAAAACTGGAACCGATGATCAGACCGACATATGCACTTCGGGCTTCCTTGATTTCGGTTTCGGTTAGGTCTCCTAACGGGTAAAGACCGAGACCGATAAGTTATTGATGAAGATGAAGGAACTACATGACCAAACTATCAGTACAATAGAGTGACCAAGATCAGATGGTTCAATGCTTGAGTTCCGGCGACTTCACGCTTTGCAAATCTTCGTGGAGGTGGTTAAGACGCTTTGTTCTTTTCTCATAAAACACGATGAAAAGACCTTTATTTAGCACACGTCACACATGAATCCACCATGGTCAAACTCGTGTACTCTTTGTTGACCACCCTATATCCAGTGTTCATTTTTTTTTATATTTTACTGAGAGTGATGATGGAAGGATGGTTGATGATGTTCTTTTATGGTGATGGTATAATCCACACTACTAATATAAAAAACGTTTTTATTAGACTTATTGGGAGTTGGAGTATAGACATGCACCGATTAGAAGTTTAAACTTTGAAGATACATTAAACTACATTTCATTCATTTTTCAAGTCCGGCTTCATATTAAACATTAATGATTACATTTTGTCGGGTTTCATTGGCTTTTGAGTAGTTGGGACCGATAACCGACCGAAACCGATAATGCAATGAAACTATGGACCGATTTTATATTGCAATTTAGGGTTGGTTCGGTTTCGTGTAAAATCGGTCCGGTTATTCAGGTTTTTTCGGGCCGGCTCTAATCTTGCACACCCCTAATTGGTTTATGATAAAGGAGCTATGAAGGTAATTTCAATCTAATTAACATAATGGTATATTAAATCTTTTATATATATATATATATGATGAGTATCATTATAAAACTGTTAAATTATTTAAGAACTTGAAGAAACCCTTGAAAACTAACGTTTTTTATAAAAAATTTTGTATGTCAATGTTAATTGAGTGTAGTTTTATCATTTTTCTATATCTATATTTACAATTACAATTTTGAAAATTAGTTTTTATACATATCTATGCTTTTTTTTACACCTATGTAAATTTGTTAGTTATAAATTTTACACGTATGTAAACTTATGATTAACATATGTAATCAAAACTTTTTATATAAAATAGACAGAATTACAAATTTTGTCCTTTAAAATAAGACGAATTACGGTTCGTGTCCTTTTCTAAGTTTCCTTGCAGGCGGTGTACTTTAAACTTTTTTTTCCTACAAGTTATGTCCTTTACACTAACTGGGTTAGAAAAACTCTGTTAAATCCCATCACGTGAGAAGCATGTGAGGGTAGTTTTGTCTTTTTGCCTACCCTGCAACTTCTTCTTCTTCTTCTGTTTCTGTATCTATTAACACACACTTTGATTAACAATCTAGGGTTTCACCAAGGTATCACCACCGCCACCATAGCTCCGCCACCAGCCACCGTCTCCATCTCATCTCAGATTCATCACCACTCTCCCGGCCACCATCACCACCGCCACCACCTGCAAGGCTGCAAGTCTGCAACACCCAACATCACCACCGCTTATCCCCACCAACAAGTGTCACCATCTCTGTGACCACCATTAGATCCGACCACCACTTATCCCGACCACCCTGCAACACCAAACTGCTTAGAACCCACAAACCCAGATCCAACTCGCCGGAGAACCCATAAACCCAGATTCCGGTCAAACTCACCGGAGAAGACACAAACCCAGATCCATCTTCCAGATCCAACTCGCCGTCATAATAGTTTGTAATGTTTATGGCTGAATCCGAGTGGCACGTTTCCGGAAAAGCTTCGATGCACTGATCTTCGTTCAGGAGGTGCTTTACGCTATTTTTGTGAGCCAAACATCGTAGCTAGGTTTGGGGAAACGACAACAGAACTCGTGGTCTTCGGAGCTACACAACGTCCGGCGGCCTGAGATCTAATCCGACCAACGGAAACCGAAGGTTTAGGGTTTGTTTCTTCTTCTTCTTTGCGAATGTACAGTCATTATCTTCAATCGACGACGGAGACGATGACCCAGTAATCGCTCCGACATAGTTTTCAAATCGATACCGTTGAAAGCTTTTATTATAGGAGATAATAGGAGAAGAAGAAGGAGGGAGATGTTTTGATTTTATTATTATTATTATTATTATTATAAATAATAATAATAATTGTTAATAGATTAACTATTGAATCTGGGTTTGTGGGTTCTCCGGGAAGATGAATTAGGGTTTTCAACGGGAAGATGAAGATGATGATGGAACCATACGGAGGTGTTTGCGGAGATGGCGGTTGGAGATCGGATGGTTGTGGTTTTTTGGTGGTGGTGGTGGTGGTGTTCATGGGTGTTGGTGGTGGATGGAAAGGGAGATTAAAGAAACATAGGGAAAGAGGAAGAAGAAGTTGCAGGTACAGGTGAAAAGACAAAAATGCCCTCACATGCGCCTCACGTGAGGGCATTTAACTGAGTTTTTCTAACCCAGTTAGCGTAAAGGACATAACTTGTAGGAAAAAAAAGTTTAAAGTACACCGCCTGCAAGGAAACTTAGAAAAGGACACGAACCGTAATTCGTCTTATTTTAAAGGACAAAATTTGTAATTCTGTCTATAAAATATGATAAAACTACTATTAAATAATGTTAATATATAAAAGAATTTTAAAAATGTTTGGTTGTTAAGGGTTCCTAAGAGTTCTTAACTTTTTTAGAGTTCTTAAATGATACAAGCCCTATATATATATATATATATATATATATATATATATATATATATATATCTAATTTGTGATTATTTTACCGGCAATGTGGCCTCAATACGGGCATTATCGTCCCAAACGAGAAAATTTTCAAGATTTTGTTTTGTTTCTTTATACCATGGCCACATGTTCAGTTGTATATATGAGCTTTGCATTATGGACAGAACTATATTTGGCTACTATTTTTAAGTCTCGAATGAAATTAATATGTAATTGCAAATGAAACATTATTATATTTAATTTGTATTTATTTATTTATTATAAATTATGCTTAACTTTAAAATGTTTGATACCTAATCCCGTGTAGTACACGGGTTATAACGTAGTTATAAAATATGCAGGAAGCTTTAACGTGAACGTGTAACAAAGGACGAGGAGTAGTTTCATGTGCCAGATGTATAGTATACTCGGGTGTGCTTGAGTTAGATTCATTGTTGTTAAATGAATGGACACACTTTTGTACTCACGTTGCATCAATCAGTTAAAGACAACGTGTTGGGAATTCCCGAGTCGGCCCGTGGCTTGGTGCGTGGGACGACTAGGATATTAACTTGGCGTGCAAGTTAATCTGGTTATTTATGGATAATTATTTTATGGAAAATCTATTTAAAGTTTAGATGAAGATAATTATTGCGTTGATATTATTATGTTCTAAATATACTCTAACGCGTTTAGGTTAGTTTATATATACCGTGTTTAAAGGGTAGGGACATTGTATCAAGTTTTTGAGTCAGATTTTTTGATCATTAATAATATTGGGTGTTAGCCATAGTGTTTGTTTTCTTCGTTCTTGTTCATTACGCACCTTTGATTACCATAATTGGTATCAGAGCAGTTACGCTCTTGGTGGTGATCGATAAGGAGGAGACCGAAGACTCAAGACATCGATCAAAGTCGTGATCGACAAGGAGGTTTGGTCAAGTCATATTCTTATCCAGTTCAACGGCGGGGATCAGAAGAACGAGGAGGTTCATCGATCGGTTATTTTTGTTGGGAGTAGTTTTCGTATTCTGTGGATTTCTTGGGTTTTATGAGAATTACGAAAAGGTATTACAAAAGTCAAAGCTTCAAAAAAATAATTGTTTTGCACAAGTTAAGTATTGGCCGGAAGGTGCTATTTATCTTTTGTATTCCGATTTGAAAAAAAAAAGAAAAAAAAAGAAAAGGCTCCAAGAAAATATTGATTTACGAAATCAGTTTTAATCAAGTCATAAGATGGGCGATCAACAGGCAAAAGAAATGAACCCGAACTCGTTTCAATGTCCGAAACTATCAACAACGAATTACACGGTTTGGGCTATGCACATGCGCGTGCTGATGAATGTGCATGGCGTGTGGGACACGATCGATCCGGGTAACGACGATGCAAAACTAAACAATATTGCAATCGCTTTGATTTTTCAGTCGATCCCTGAAGCACAGATTTTACAAGCGGGTAATCTGCGCACGGCGAAAGAGATGTGGGAAGCGTTAAAGACCCGACATCTAGGTGCAGAACGGGTGAAGGAGGCGAAGCTCCAAACCCTAACGTCAGAGTTCGACGGGTTGAAGATGAATGAAACAGGGACGATTGATGAGTATGCAGCCACGTTATCGAGTTACTCGTCAAAAGCCGCCACGCTCGGAGAGATATTCTCGGAAGAAAAGATGGTAAAAAAGTTCCTTACGAGTTTTTCGAGACGTTTTATTCATATTGTGGCATCACTTGAGCAAGTTTTAGATTTAAAGACGGTTGGGTTCGATGATGTGGTGGGTCGATTAAAAGCCTATGAAGAGAGAATAAAAGAAGACAATCTTCAAACCAAGAGCAGTCAAAGTCGGTTAATGTTCACCAAATCTGAACCAGTTAGCAGGGGTCGAGGTCGAGGATCCTATGCTTCAAGAGGACGGGGACGCGGTCGAGATGATAAGAAAGGAAAAGGTATGGAACGAGATTTGTCACATATTAAATGCTACAGGTGCGATGAATTTGGGCACTTTGTCTCGAGGTGCCCTGACCGATTTCGGAAATATGAAGTAAATCTAAACCGAACAGAAGAAAATAAAACAAATGGTTTAGATGCTTCGTTTTTCATGATGGAAGGTGTTCGGGAAACCGTATACCTTAACGAAGATAAAGTAATTCAGACGAAGTACGATACCGATTCGGGCGAGACCGACATGTGGCACTTAGATAATGGTGCGAGTAACCATATGACGGGAAACCGTGAATATTTTGCGGAACTAAACGAGCAAATAGACGGACGAGTAAGGTTCGGGGATGGTTCGTGTGTGCCGATCAAAGGGAAGGGTTCGATTGTTTTTAAAGGTAAAAGTGGAGAACATAAATTGATTACCAATATTTATTATATTCCGGATTTGCAATGTAATGTGATTAGTTTGGGTCAAGCAACCGAGTCGGGTGGTGATATTCGGATGAGGAGTAACTACTTAACGATGCACGATAGTAGTGGAATGTTACTAATGAAGGTAACGAGGAACTCCAAGATGCTTTATAAAATCCGACTAAATATTGGCAACCCAACGTGTTTATAAGCAAAATTACCAGGTATGTTCTCCGGTGTTTGCGGGTCAATAGACGTCGGATCTGGACGAGTGAAACCGAACCCAACCCAAACTAACAGCAGCAATAGCGACGCTTCAGGTACAAACTGCAGCAATAGCGACGATGAAACCGTCGCAAACAGCAGCAGTTTAGTCGCTAACAGCAATGATTCTGTCGATGAAACTGTCGCTAACTGCAGCAATGAAAGTGTCGCTGGCAGCAGAATTCCCGTCGCAAACTGCAGTAAGGTAAATTCCAATGAAGAACTCGAAGAACTACTAGTGTTATTGAATGATGAATTGAGTAGTTTTGATGAAGCGAAATCGAAACCCGAGTGGATGAAAGCGATACGGGCCAAGAAAAAGAAAACGTGGAGTTTGACGGGGTTACCAAACGAAGTTAAACCAATCAGTAAACGGGTATTCAAGGTAAAACGGAATCCCGGCGAGTCGATAAACAAACACAAGGCGAGGCTTGTGGTGAAAGGATGCGTGCAACAACCCGGGATTGATTATGATGAAGTGTTCGCCCCGGAAGCACGAATCGAGAAGATACGGTTTTTGGTTGCTCTCGCGCGGATTAAATTCAAGGAGATGCAAGCCTTGTTAAAGTTAAAAGATCTCCCTTGTACGACTCAGAAATTCACGACTCGGAAATTCAGGGGGTGACTGTTGGGAATTCCCGAGTCGGTCCGTGACTTGGTGCGTGGGACGACTAGGATATTAACTTGGTGTGCAAGTTAATCTGGTTATTTATGGATAATTATTTTATGGAAATCTATTTAAGGTTTAGATGGAGATAATTATTGCGTTGATATTATTCTGTTCTAAATATACTCTAACGCGTTTAGGTTAGTTTATATATACCGTGTCTAAAGGGTAGTGACATTGTATCAAGTTTTTGAGTCAGATTTCTTGATCATTAATAATATTGGGTGTTAGCCATATTGTTTGTTTTTTTCGTTCTTGTTCATTACGCACCTTTGATTACCATACAACGGTTGTTTTTTTGTTTGAGCATTTCACTTAAAATGTAAGTGATAAAGTGTACATAAACAGTATTCATTCTATTCATCTCATTGCTTTATGAAGTCTTTGGCGGGTGCGTAATGAATTCACTTTTAATGCCAAGGTTAGTTTGGATCAATCGAGGGTGGTTTGACTACTGTTGATTGCAACAAATGGTGTCGGTTTAATTGTTTTCGGATTTGATTCTTTTAATATGTCCCCCATGTGGCCATGTTTATACAATGTGAAGTATGTATGTATGTATGTATGTTGCTATATTCGTAGCTAATTAAATTTAGATGATTGTTACTCTATTAGTAAAAAATGAATTTAGATGATTGTTAGAAAAAAGAATAAAATTACAAGAAAATATTGTTACTTCATAGCTTATGATTTTCCTCTTGTACAGAGGGTCGTAATTGTGTATAAATATATTTACATAAATAACTAGAAAAAATAAAATAATAATATTTAACACACTATCTATAACAAAATGCATTATTAATTTAAAATGGGCATTTGGTCTGGTGGTATGATTCTCGCTTTGGGTGCGAGAGGTCCTGAGTTTGATTCTCGGAATGCCCCTAAAAATGTTGTCTTTTTCTTTTTTTAAAAAAATTTTAAAAATGAAGTTAATTATTGTGTTGTTTCGTTTGTGTCTTATTATTTTATTACCATAACAGAAAAAAAGTTTTGAACATTTAAGAAAGGAGTTACAAGATAAACCTTGAGACCAAAACCATTGTGTGTGTTCGTGTTTACGTATTAGTGTTAAAAGAGAGACTATATATATCGCAATGATTGTACCAAGGTTTGTAATGATGTATGTATATATGTGTATATACTACCTGAAGCACTGAACAACATTGGTGATTTAAGCACACAAGCATAATCTGTGTCAGTTAAACATTAGCCCAGAATATGAAATATTTCACTATTAGGAATAGATATGCCTCCATATGAGCTTTGTAAACATCAAAATTTAAACAACTGAACTTAGAAGACATTCTACATCTGAGTGAGTATAATGCAAAGAAGTCCAAAACTAAAACTAAAAGCACCTCCAATTCACTCATTTTACTTACTTTGAAGAATATAATGTCAGTAAACTCATATATCAAGCGTAGTGATTACTAATTAAAACAGGCACATAAAGAAAACAAGTGGGCATTTGGTCTAGTGGTATGATTCTTGCTTTGGGTGTGAGAGGTCCCGAGTTTGATTCTCGGAATGCCCCGTTTTTCTTTTACAATTGTATACTTATTTTAGCACTTTTTTTTGTTTTTGATAATCTAGTACAGAGATGACAACCCTAACTTGTAGAAACAAAACCATTTTATTTTAAAGGAATCTCATCTTATACGCCACAAACGCGCGGGCACCCGTCTAGTTTAAAAATATAAATAAAGTTAAATTGTTAACTGCAATAAAGACTTGATTAAATTATAATTGAGTATGATTGTATCCTTTCAACAAGCTTAGATCAAAACTAGTTAAACATGGCTATTAATTTCTGTACAGCATGAAGTGAGCCACAGTCAACTCATTGTCTGACAGCAGTCACACTTAAAACATTTAATAGGATAAAAGAATCATTGACGTTCAGTTATTTTTATTGTGTACGTTGATGGAATCATTTAAAAGTTTTCAACCAACTGCACCAACAAAGTTACTGTAAATACAGTAAATTATAATGGCATAAAGAAGTGGGCATTTGGGTGCGAGAGGTCCCGAGTTCGGTTCCTGGAATACCCCAAAACTTTTTTATTCGTTTTTAGCCGTTTCATTCATGGGGTTGTTTGGTTTTTGTCTTATTATTGTGTATTGACAAATAAACTTGGCATGCCCATCACTGGATTAGGACATGTAACTTCATTACTTTTTGCCAAATTCTTAGGCACCAAGTTGGTGAAAAGTTGGCAACCAGAATAAGCAACACATAAACCTAAAAGTGTTTATGGTACCAATGATTTCATGTATTATTCAGTAAAAGTCATCCCCTTATATAGGGTTAGAGATACAAATCATACAATCATAATTAACATAATACAATGTTCTAAATATGGATTATGAAATACTTATTCATATACAATTCAATATTGTCAGAATATAAAATATATCTTATAATAAAACCAACATATCAAGCTAAAACAGTTATCAAATCTGCAGAACAGATCAAAACCAGATAATATGCTTGTTGAGTGCATGATTTCTTTATAATAAGAGAATTTTGGTATATTATGAATCTTCCCATTTATTGTACCAAGGCTTGTAAAGAGGTTTCCCATGGTCTTCCTACTCTTCGAGTAATTAACTATGCTGCCAAAGAGTTTTTAAGCTTCTGTCTCTAATGAAGTATGCATGTATGTAAGTATATCACTTAAGCATACATATCTTATTTTTTAATCAAACAACTTTGATAAGCATCTGCAGTTCTGCACAGAATCTGAAATGTCTGCATGACCTTTGAAAATTTCAAACAAGCAAACTTAGCGGTGATTCTACACCTGAATTTGTAGCATAAAAGTCAAACTAAAAGTAAAGCCACCTCAATTCACTCTTTTTGCATACTTTGGAGAATGCAATGTCAGTAAACTCCTATATAAATAAGAAAACAGGCACATAAAGCAATTGGGCATTTGGTCTAGTGGTATGATTCTCGCTTTGGGTGCGAGAGGTCCTGAGTTTGATTCTCGGAATGCCCCCTTTTTATGACAAAATCAACTCATTTTATATGAACTCTTAATTGCTAATATTTATTAAAATATGGCATCCTGATAGAAATATGAACTAAAGTCAACTGAAGACTTTTGAAACAAATCTACCTACTACATTAATGGTATATGCCAAAACCATATGCTAGGAAATGTGACAAGATTCATTGTCAAAAACAGCAATCTATATTTCGTAGTTCTCAATCATTTCGTGGAACCGGGCGTGAAAATTTCATACTAAAACAAAAGCCAAAAGATTAACCAAATTGTTCATACTTGAAAATGAAAATTTCATAAAATAATAAAAATACTAAAACAAAAGCCTAAAGATCTTGCTTTGTGATTTGCATAAGCAATGTGTTCATTATAATAAGAGAGATTGGAGTTAATTTTATTAATTTGCTGAATTTAGGTAAGTTGTTTAAATGGATTAAGTGCTAAATCAAAGAAAACTAAATAAAATCAAGGTAAAAAATAAAAAAGAATTCTGAATTGCTGATTTTTTTCCTAAAATTGCACCTTCAGTCAAGGAAGTCGCTATAACATCGACTCGCCCTAAACAATCGCCTAGGCGCCAAGGTGCACCGCTTTTAATAACTATGGTTTGAGACAACTAAACCATTGCACTTAATGTTGGTAGCAATACACTGATCTTAGTTTTTAAAGGTCGCGTAGCAATTTAAAGGAAAAAAGAGCCAAGACCCTCCTGTATCAGAGACTGTAGCCTCATGCTACTAACGGTTAAATGCACTTATTCCAAATAAGAATATGCAAAAGTGGGTACATTTACAATTTAAAGGATATAAACAAAGTTAAACTGTCAGCTGCATTGAATGGGCATTTGGTGATAGCAGTTATTACATTGATGGAATCTTTTTTTAATCAACTGCACCAACTAAGTGACTGTAAATTCAGTAAAGAATGATGGTATAAACAAGTGGGCATTTGGTCTAGTGGTATGATTCTCGCTTAGGGTGTGAGAGGTCCCAAGTTCAATATAATAATAATGATATACCGTGGATTCCTAACATTACCATTCATAACCCGTTGGGCATGACTAAGTAGCTCCACGGTCTAAAGGCGCTAGGAAGCCACAATCTATGAATGTTATTTTTAAGCGACTTAGTTTTGCTATCCAAAAAGAGCTAACGGCCCAGCTTGTTGCCCGTTTGCCTTCTGTATCGATCGATGTAAACACTACTACCTTTTAATGAATGGAAAGTAAATGAGTTTTAAATTATTCTGAGTCGATGAGATTGTTTTAATCATTTTAGTAATCATACATTTCTAAATTTAACAACATCCTTGCAAATGTTCCTAGAAATTTTTTTAAATATAACTGTTTTATAATATATAGAAACATAGATATTACATCAACATAGCAGGTAGGCGGGCAACAAGCTGCGCCGCCACCCCTTTCTGAATTATATCCTATTAAAGACAACCAAGCACATATGCATATTATTATATCAAATCACACATAACAGATTGTGAACTAATTTCATAGAAATAGAAACCTAAGTGAGTTTGTGCTAAACTGCTAATAAACATGAATGATGATGATGATAATGATTAGCAATTAAATCTAGAGAATGAACATACAGCATATGTACTCTGTACTCCTTTCAAATCAGCAAACACCTAATTTTGCTGAAGCATTCGAAATTAATTAAGCAAGCAGAAAAACATGAAGAAGAAGAAGAAGAAGAAGAAGTGATTGTGATTGTAACCTGTAACATCATCGATAGCCGTCCGATTGTATTGTATTGTCTTGTAGCAGGATAACTAAAAGGCGTTTGTCTGCGGATGGTTTGAACTTTGAAGAGGCCAAGTCGTAATGCAGCAAACAGGCAAAACTGGAATCGTTTTGACATTTGTATTTCATAATTTCGCGCCAAACGAAAATATTCAAGTTGTTATTTTAGCGGTTAAATAATAATGTTGGAATGAAATAATTAAGGCATAAAAAAGATGCGTTTGCCGGGAGTCGAACCCGGGTCTATTGCTTGGAAGGCAATTATCCTAACCGTTGGACTACAAACGCTTTTGATATCTATTTCGCTGCTCATTTATTAAATTCGTCAGATATATGTGACACATTTCAAAATTCATTCGTCTTTATAAGTTAGTAATTAAGATTTTAAAATCCCGAAACTTTCAATGGTTTGTCACACCTAAAAAGGGAAACCTTATTTGGTTGGATTAAGATTTTAAAGCTTTAGAGATACAAAATCATTATAAACTAACTAACACATTAAAGAAAATGATCTTGTAAAGCCAATAATATTATTAATTCTTATAAACCAATGAAAGACAGAGAGAAGAGTAACAAATAAGATGAAGATGAATGAAAGAGATTTCGTATGAGTATACGAATATATGATACTTACATTTGTGATGTGTGGCTGAGAAAAGAGAAGTAAAGATAAATGTGGCTGAGAATGAAGCATTTCATGAATAATAAGTTATACAAACTAACAAAAAAATTGGTTTTTAATATATATATATAATAACCAAAAACTATTTTTTGTAAATCAAGTCCATATTGTATTGGATATCAAAGAAGCAATTTACTGAATGAAAATCTTAATTCCATTGATAGAGCCATAGGCTATAAATACAAAAGCAAAGAAAAGTTAACTACCAACTAATTGCTAGAAAATAGGAAATAACAAAAGGCAATAACAAACTAAGAAACTAGCTAAAGAATAGGAAATTCAACTGCACGTGCATGACCAATTCTAGCTTTATTATACCAAACTCCAAGTGCCTCCAATGTTACTCTAATAGTCCCTTGACTTATCTTAGTCTTTCAATCCCTCCCTCAAACAAGACTGGGTTTTCATGTTTTGTTTGCCTTTGAGAGAGCACATTCCCAACTCTTCCCTCAGCTTCAGAAACACATCTCTTTTAAGAGCTTTGGTAAAAATATCTGCCACTTGATAATTAGTACCACAAAATTCCATCTCAATCTTTCCTTCCTTAACCAAATCCCTGAGAAAATGAAACCGTACCCCTATATGTTTACATCTACCATGAAACACCGGATTTTTAGATAACTTAATGGCCGAAGTATTATCACATTTGATGCTCGTTTTTTCTTGCACTTCAACTCCAAGTTCTTCCATTAAATCTCTTATCCACATCACTTGGCATGCACACATCGCTGCTGCTACATACTTCGCTTCGGTTGACGACAACGCAATGACACTTTGTTTCTTTGAAGACCATGCCACAGCAGCTCCATCCCACATAACTAAGTAACCCGAAGTACTTTTTCGATCATCCTGGTCACCCGCAAAATCACTATCGTTGTATACTTTCAGCTCACCCTTTCCTCCTCTTTTATACCAAATACCGTAATCAACTATGCCCATTATATACCTCATTATTCTTTTAGCCGCTGCCATATGTTTGTCTGTAGGTTTGGACATAAAACGACTAATAAAACTCACCGCGAACTGCAGATCAGGCCTGGTAGTTGTAATATACATTAAGCTTCCAACCACTTGTCTGAACAAAATCTCATCTACGGGCTCGCCTTCTTCTTGACTCAACTTGCTTCCCGGTACCATCGGATTAATGACAGCATTACATTCTCCCATATTGAACCGAGATAAGACCTCCAATGCATACTTTCGTTGAGAAATATGAATACCGGCAACAGTTTGCACCACTTCTATTCAAAGAAAATAACTCATCTTCCCCAAATCACTCATCTCAAACTCATTCTTCATTGAGTTCTTAAACTTAATTAACATCTTCTCATCATTACCCATATAGATTAAATCATCTACATACACGTTCACATATAGCACCTTCCCTTCGGATTCTTTAAAAAATAGCGTGTGCTCCGATTTGCTTCTTTTAAAACCTTCATCAACAAAATACTTCTCAATTCGGTTAAACCAAGCTCTCGGAGCTTGCTTTAACCCATACAACGCTTTCTTCAATTTATACACTTTCATCTCTTCCCCTTTAACCACATATCCCATCGTTTGTTGAACGTAAACTTCTTCATCAAGCTTTCCATGCAAAAAGGCCGATTTTACGTCCATCTGGTATAAGTTCCAACCTCTTTGAGCCGCGATTGCTATCATCATTCGTATGGTATCCATCCTTGCCACCAGAGCATAGATTTCTAAATAATCAACACCATACTCTTGCCCGTAACCCCGTGCTACCAATCTTGCCTTATGTTTGTCGATCTCTCCTTTCTCATTCAACTTTGTTTTGAACACCCATTTTACACCAATACATTTGGCATCATCAGGTAACTCAACCAATGACCAAGTTTCATTTCGTTCTATCTCTTCTATCTCGACATCCATGGTCATTCTCCATTTTTCATCTTTCACCGCTTCGTCATACTTAATCGGATCTTGATCAACAACATCTTCAATCACATTCGCTTCTTCTACATCCGTTAGATCATCACCTGTCACATAATCTTCCAAGTATCTCGGGGGTCTTCTTTCTCTACCCTCCCTGGCAACAACATTACTTGTACTTGGAACATTACCCGTATCTAAATTCCTACATCATCTTCGGCTTCCTCTACATCCAATTCCCCATTATCATACTCTTCACCAATATTATAATTTCCCCAATATATTGCCTCAACATCCTCCTTTCTCTCCTTTGTATTTCCCCAGTCCCATTCTTTATTTTCTTCGAAAACTACATCTCTACTAACCACGATCTTCATTGTCTTAGGATCCACAAGCCTATAAGCCTTGGATTCCTCGCTCACACCCATGAGAATACACACAAAGCTTCTGTCATCGAGCTTTATGCGTTTCTTCTTTGGTATGTGAACATGGCCCAAACACCCCCAAATTCTAAAATGATCAACTGATGGCCTATTCCACTCCAAGCTTCTTCCGGTGTTTTATTTAATAAGGCTCGACTTGGGCTTCTATTAAGCACATCAAAACACCACACGGCTGCCTCGGCCCAGAAAATTTTAGGCATGTTTTTGGCTGCTAAGAGAGTGATTAGCATACCTATCACAGTTCGGTTTTTACGTTCCGCCACACCATTTTGTTGTGGCGTGAACCGTGTAGTTAACTGCCTTTTAATACCACATTCTTTAGCAAAGTTATCAAATTCTTTTGACAAGTATTCTCCACCTCTATCACTCCTTAAACATTTAATAACTCTACCACTTTCAACTTCAACTTTACTCTTAAACTCCTTAAACTTCTCTAAAACTTGCGACTTTTCAGACAATAAATACACCCAACCCTTTCGGCTATAATCATCGATAAAACTTAACAGGTACCTTTTTCCCGTGTTGGATTGAGGTGTGATTGGCCCACATACATCTGAGTGAATCAACTCCAAAAGTTCGGTTGCACGCCATTTACTTTTCTTCGGGATCGCCTCTCTTGTTTGTTTTCCAATCAAACACTTTCCACAAACTGAGTCATCCACCCGAAACTGTGGAAGATCCCTCACCATTGCTGTTCGTTGCAGATTTCCCATCCCCGTTTTGCTTAAATGACCCATACGTTCGTGCCATAACCTTGCAATATCTTCATCGGCTACATAGTTGCATCCGTCACCCCTTTGATTTGAACCCGACCCTCTAGTTTCTTCATACAAAGGAAACATTCGGTTGGAGCTCATTCGGCTTTGAAATAAATACCCCTTTTCTGGGTGATACACCTTACATGTATCCGACTGAATAAAAAAAGATAGCCCCTTTTGTTGAAGTTGCCCAATACTTAACAAACAATTTTTCAAATCGGGAACATAGTACACATCGTTTACAATGAACACCCCTCCATTAATCACCATTCGAATACTTCCTTTTCCAGACACAGCCATCCTTATGTTGTTTCCCAACTTAATAGTGGTGGAGAATGAGTTATCCATATTCATGAACCTTTCCCTTATTCCACACATATGATTCGAGCAGCCCGAATCTAAAAACCAAATGCAGTTTTTGGTTTCTTCACCCTTTTTGGTCTTAACCATCAATATCACTTCTTCACCCTCATCGAAACCTGCGAAATTAGCTTCTTTGGAGCCGGGACATTCATAAGAGAAATGTCCCAACTTATGACACCTGTAGCATTCCATCGTTTCTTTATTGAAAGAACCCCTTCCACGTCCACGTCCCCTACCTCGTGGACTAGATCTGCCTCTTCCGCGACCACGACCGATCAAGCTTTCACCATCTTCCATTTTAAAGGCTTGTTCTTAATCTTTTTCACCTCTCTTGAACTTTTGTTCGTGAACCACTAGACTACTCTGCAACTCGTCTACGGTCATCTCTTCCACATTTTTCGATTCTTCAATCGAAACTACTACGTAAGTATACTTCTCACTTAACGTTCTCAGGATCTTTTCGACAACCTTTACGTCTTCCATTACTTCCCCATTACTCCTCATCCGGTTTGCAATGGATAAAACCTTACTGAAATATTCCTGTATGGTTTCGTTATTCTTCATCTCCAACACTTCAAAGTCTCGTCTCAACTTTTGTAACATAGACCTTTTCACACATTCATTCCCAGCATACCTTTTTTCATCGATTCCCAGATGGCTTTGGAGGTGCTACGATCAAGGATCTGTTCGAAAGTCACCCTGTCGATGGCTTCAAACAAATAGTTTCACCTGCAGGTCTTTCATTCTAAGATCTTCTAATCTCTTTATCTGGGCTTCACTTTGAGCAATCCCGATTGCTGGCTCGACAATTCCAGGCTCGATTAAGTTCCACACTTGTTTTGCACACAGCAAGTTCTCCTCATCTCACTCCAGTGTTCGTAGTGACCGTCGAACACCGGTATTTTCATTTTTTTCGTCACTCATATTTGCGGAACTCTCAATCTCACGAATAGGACTTTCGCTCTGATACCAATTATTGTATTGGATATCAAAGAAGCAATTTACTGAACGAAAATCTTAATTCCATTGATAAAGCCATATGCTATAAATACAAAAGCAAAGAAACGTTAACTACCAACTAATTGCTAGAAAATAGGAAATAACAAAAAGCAATAACAAACTAAGAAACTAACTAAAGAATAGGAAATTCAACTGCACGTGCATAACCAATTCTAGCTTTATTATACCAAACTCCAAGTGCCTCCAATGTTACTCTAATAGTCCCTTGACTTATCTTAGTCTTTCAGTCCATTACTCCAGCAACCAAGTAAAGTGTTAGCAATTTCAAGCACTTAAAACAAATTAGCAACCACTTTAAAATCCTCTTTGCCAATGTTGGATTTACACCACATACACAACGGAAAACTTTTAAACCATTTCATCATTCTTTACACAACAGAAGACTTTAAATCAATTTCAAAACATCTATAACTTTTAACGTTAAAGACCTTTAAAACCAAATATGTTGTTTTCTAACATAGGAAGTACATGCCCTTGTCATATAGCCCGTACGACACACCATTGTCCACCTGGCACACCCTAAAACACATACTAAAACGAGTCTACACTTTCGTTTTCTAACATAGGATGTACAGACTCAACCATTTATCTTATTACTTATCGGTCCGTAATAGCACATACAACGGCTATCAATCAACAGATATCAAATGCAGCAATCACTTAAAACTCGAGTTATCGCCATTTAATCCCCAATCCTTTACCATTTCATTTACCAAAAAGTTCCCCTTGAATGTAAGTTTATAGGAAAAGTTTTAAACTACAACAAATTCAAAATTTGATAAATCACACTCTACTACAGTATTACCCAAGTAGAAAGAAAAAAGAAAAACAGAAGCTAAGTATATTTTGGGTAGTCGGGTCGGGTATCACCTAATACTATACACGAACCAACAACAAAAATTATGATAGAGGAGGATATTAATGCTCAGTGTGTCCTTTATATGGATAGAAGAGGCCTATTTCTTGTGTGTACCAATTGAAGCATTACCAGAATAAGCAAACAAAACCAACATGTCAAGCTGAAGCAATTACTGAACCTGCATAACAGACCAAATCTGGAAGACGATAAGATGCTTGTTTAAGTTTTTAACAGACCAAATCAGGATTAAACACTAGAAACTTCTTGCTTCAGAGATTTTAGCATCAATTTACCAACTGTTAAATGCAGTGATTCTAAACAAGAATATAAATCATTAAATGGAAAATTATACATGTAAGCACAACATGGTCTCAAATACTTCAATCACACTGATACAAAATAAAGCCATACATAGAAAGCAAATGGGCATTTGGTCTAGTGGTATGATTCTCACTTTGGGTGCAAGAGGTCGAGTTCGATTCTCGGAATGCCCCCTTTTTAAAACTATCTACTTGTTTTATATATGTACACAAAGTGCCACTATATTACCTATTGAAGTGATCTCATAGATCACAAACATGTGCATCTGGATCTGAAAAGATTCTCTAAATAATATCCACTGATGACAAGAATATACGCCCTGCCTGCGGTGCGCGCATATAATGTATATATGTGTGAACCCTCTGGTGGGCAAAAGTAAAATTGCACTAATTTTGACGTTATTTTACTAATCTCGTGAAAATAACGTTAAAAGTGGCGGAAGGTTAATCAGGCATCATGTGGTGGCGTTGATAGCCGAAAGACAAGGGCACATGCACCAATCAGCCGGTGTCCCGATGATTGAGTGCTATGTGCCTTATGTCCAAGGCTTGATGCAAAACTACTATCGAGTCGGCGGTCTCACCGGAAGCAGCCTCTCTATCCCTATGGGATAGAGGTAAGGTTGTCTACATCTTACCCTCCTCAGACCCTACCATAGCATTGCTATTGGTGGGATATACTGAGTACGATGATGATGACAAGAATATGTACCTTCAGCCCTTCACCACCAGACTAGGCAAATGTAACTCCATTATTTTTTTGCCATGATTCTTAGGCCCCAAGTTGGAGAAAAGTTGGCAACTACATTACCAGAATAAGTAAGCATAGGAAAGTTTATAGGAAAAGTTTTAAACTACAACAAATTCAAAATTTGATAAATCACACTCTACTACAGTATTACCCAAGTAGAAAGAAAAAAGAAAAAAGAAAAACAAAAGCTAAGTATATTTTGGGTAGTCGGGTCGGGTATCACCTAATACTATACACGAACCAACAACAAAAATTCTGATAGAGGAGGATATTAATGCTCAGTGTGTCCTTTATATGGATAGAAGAGGCCTATTTCTTGTGTGTACCAATTGAAGCATTACCGGAATAAGCAAACAAAACCAACATGTCAAGCTGAAGCAATTACTGAACCTGCATAACAGACCAAATCTGGAAGACGATAAGATGCTTGTTTAAGTTTTTAACAGACCAAATCAGGATTAAACACTAGAAACTTCTTGCTTCAGGGATTTTAGCATCAATTTACCAACTGTTAAATGCAGTGATTCTAAACAAGAATATAAATCATTAAATGGAAAATTATACATGTAAGCACAACATGGTCTCAAATACTTCAATCACACTGATACAAAATAAAGCCATACATAGAAAGCAAATGGGCATTTGGTCTAGTGGTATGATTCTCACTTTGGGTGCAAGAGGTCGAGTTCGATTCTCGGAATGCCCCCTTTTTAAAACTATCTACTTGTTTTATATATGTACACAAAGTGCCACTATATTACCTATTGAAGTGATCTCATAGATCACAAACATGTGCATCTGGATCTGAAAAGTTTCTCTAAATAATATCCACTGATGACAAGAATATACACCCTGCTTGCGGTGCGCGCATATAATGTATATATGTGTGAACCCTCTGGTGGGCAAAAGTAAAATTGCACTAATTTTGACGTTATTTTACTAATCTCGTGAAAATAACGTTAAAAGTGGCGGAAGGTTAATCAGGCATCATGTGGTGGCGTTGATAGCCGAAAGACAAGGGCACATGCACCAATCAGCCGGTGTCCCGATGATTGAGTGCTATGTGCCTTATGTCCAAGGCTTGATGCAAAACTACTATCGAGTCGGCGGTCTCACCGGAAGCAGCCTCTCTATCCCTATGGGATAGAGGTAAGGTTGTCTACATCTTACCC